>NW_020837952.1:62402576-62716873 GCF_003676395.1 Aethalodelphis obliquidens | reverse complement strand
GGGAGGGGAGGAGGAGGAGGGGAGGGGGAGGGGAGGAGGGAGGAGGGGAAGGAGGGAGGGGAGGGGGAGGAGGGAGGGGGAGGCGAGGAGGGGGAGGGGGAGGGAGGAGGGAGGAGATGGGGGAAGGGCACTGGGATCCGCACTCAGCATTACTGATGGCAGCAGAGACGTTGGCTCAAGGGCGGAAGAGACAGGGGAGGGTCCGTGACATGAGGGACACACTCCTGCTGGACAGAGGGTTGCGGGGGGGGCACAGGTGAAGTAGTGTCCTTACGGGACACCAGGATGGCCCCAAAGTTGGAGGGCACAGGGCTCCGCAGAAGAGCAGTGGGCAGCGCCTCCCTGGGTCTCTGAGGTAGAGGCCCTGCTGGGGTTCAGCTGGCCTGAGACCCCCCGCAAAGTCTTGGTCCCCAGGAGGCAGGGGCTTGGGGGGGAAGGGGAGGTCCCGGGGCAGAGCTCTGGGATCTCCCCCTGCCCTGTGTCCTGACCCTGTGCTGGCCTCCCGCGGAGGGAGTCAGAACCCGGAGGGAAACAGGGCAGGTTTTCACTTCCTTGGGCTTTAACTGCCAAGGAAAAGGAGATTTCAATTTGGATTTTAATTGTTCTCTGGAAACACAGTCATTGGAGGTGTTCTCATGGCCCCAAGGAGGCCCTTACTCACCTTTTCATCCTTAGGGCTCCTTGAAACGTCCCTGAATGCCGGCGGGGACATCGAGAACCGGGGTTCGATTCAACAGACCCCTTTGTGGCCTGTGGGAGCCTTCTGGGTGCAAAGCTGGGCCGGCCAGCGTGGACTCGAGCAGAGTGGATTTCCACTGGGGGCCGCCTCGGCCGGCGCTGCCCCGCCGGGGTCTGTGCTGTGTGGACAGTCAGTGTGGCCCTTCCCAGAGCTGGCTGTCTTCAGTCTGGGGACCAAGGCAGCTGGCCTCAGGGCTGAAGCTTGCCCACTGAGACAGTGACCAGAGGCTCGGCAGTGTGAAGTCACTGGAGTTTTGTTAGTAAAATTTTAGCCAGATTTGTCTCCACCTCCCATGGAATTCAAACCCCAAGAGGGAAGGGGACTCACTAGGTGCCCCAGCCTTCAGGGATACTGTAGCAAGTGCCCAGAGAGAGAAGATGGGTGGGAGAGGACTTCTTCTCTGGGTGGCGGTGGCCTGAAGCTGGGAGAAATGGGGGCTTTCGGAAGCACCCCCTGGCTGGGCGGCAAGAGCTCAGAGCTTGGTGTTCAAAGCACAGCTGTGCCTCTCGCCAGCTTTGGGGACCTGGCAAGTTCTCTATCCTCTGCACCTCAGTTTTCCCACTTTGAAAGTGGGAATTGTGACAGCACAGACCTCGCAGAGATGCTCTGAGGACCAAGCGAGTTAATAAGTGAAAAGCACGGTCCGCATTCCCTGGCACTCAGAACTCACCATCAGACTGCCAGCATTTCTGAAGTCATTCACGTTTTAAGCAAATTAGATGAAGAGAAACTACTCATTTGCTTGAGTATCTGAACCAGCAGACAGTGTTTACCTTAGCACGGAAGGTTTTGTTTTTTTTTTCCAGTTTTTTTTAATTGCAAAAGTAGTAAGGGTTGATTAAAAATCATTCAGAATATCCAGCCATTCACACCCCTCCTTATACACATTCCTGGAAGCCATCATCGTTCACAAGTCAATGTGTGCTTTCTCTGGTCTTCACATATTAACACTCGCAGGCATTTTTTCCTGAAGTGGTATCACAGCAAAACCCTTTTCCTGCACAGCTGCGGGCGGACATGCCCACAGGTTGCTGGGCGTAGACCCACTTCCCTCTTCCATTTCCTCACTCAGCCATTTCCATCACTCATGTTTCTTTTTTCAGTGTTTTCTGTTAGAAACAGCATTGGCATGAATGCGGTTACGCATTAATCTCCGAGCTGTCTGTTTTTGTGGATGGACTCCACAGCGTGAGACGTTTCGCAAGCCTTACATACTGATGTGTGCTCTCCAATTGCTCCCCAAAGCACTTTCCAGTTTGTGTTTCCACAAAAAACTAAGTTCCCAAAGCTCCTTGTCCCTTTCAGTGTCATCGATGTTTTAGTTGCTTGGCCCTTGCAATGGATTAAAACCATATTTTGTTATTTTTGTTTATATGACTGTTCATTTCGGGATTGAATTGGGGAGTTATTTTTTCACATCTTACATAAAAGGCAAGAAGAGATGAGCTGATGTCATCAGTTGAGCCCCAGGTTTTGCAGGGGGTGGAGCAGAGCTGCTCCAGTCGACCTGTGGGCACTTTGATGTGGACCTGGGGCCACCGGCGGAGGTCAGCACTCAGCTGCACTCCACTCCCCTGGGCAGCTGGCACTCACGGGCCCTCAAGCTGTGTTCATTTGAAAGGATGAAACACCCTCCCTGAACCCTGTAATCAAGGGAGCCGGTCACAAAGGCCTGTGTAAGTAAGCCTTTTCCTAACAGAGCCTGTCAGGATTTGAACCCAGGGCTCTGGGAGTCAAGGGCCCTTCCTTTTTCACCTGATGGACTCCTACCTTCTGCAGTTCACAATCCTACTCAAAAATTCCACCTCCCCTGGGAGCCCTTTCTGACCTTCCCAGAGAGCACTGACTGTGTCCTGCTCCGGACCTTTGCACCTATGATGAAGGGCGCCCCACGCCTGCACCTTTCACTGCAGATGGGTGTCCGTCTTTATTCCCCCAGTGCCTGGGACGGTGCTGGACTTCAGTCACCATCTGTGGGATTGGAAGGACAGGCCCTTTTGGTCTCATTTTGAAATAGTCCCAGGGCCAGAGAGGGCTGGGAGGCAGTGGAGATGCAGCAGGAAGACTTCAGAGACCCTGGTTCCCTGGGGTCTGGGGCAGTCTGGCCTGAAGCCCTAACTTCAAGTGTGATCCAGTGAGGACAGTGAGACTTGGAAGAAGAAAGCAGATTCTTCCTGACAAAGCAGGGGGCGGGGGGCAGGGGCGGGAGCAGGGGCCCCCCTGGTGTGGAGCCAGCTGCTGGGAGGAGCCCCTGGGGGGGCTGCAGTGGAGGAGGGGAAGGGGCCGATTCTGCTGACCAGGGAGCAGGCAGGGGTCTCCAGCAAACGCAAGGGGCAGGACCAGGAGCCCGCTCTGCAGCTCCAAGTGGGGTTGTGGCTCCCCCAGGCTGGGCACGGGTAGGCAGGCAGGCGTCAGGGCCCTCTGGCCAGATGTTTCCTCCTGGTACACTCTGCCTTCCACACGCTCCAGGGGCACAGGGCTGCAGCACCTCTCATCCTTCCAATCCTGGAGGAGACACTGGGGCCTCTTCACCCCTCTTTCCATCACCAAGTGCAAGCTGTCTGCTGCTGACCCACCTGGAGCCCTGGTGGGTCTGGGAGAAGCAGCCTGAAAGCTGCAGCATCATTCTCTAACCCTGAGGATGTTCTCAGCCTGAGTTTATCCTCCGTGGAGTCTCCTCGATCTCGCACCAAACCACAGTCACACTCATGCTCACTGCAGGATGGGTTTTGGATCGTCCCCCAGGCCGGGTCCCTGGAGCAGGCTCTGTGCCGGGTCAAGACGGTCTGCGGCCTGGACCACAGAACCTGCAGGAGTGGACCCCAGAGACCCAGCAAGACAGTGGGATCTCAGCGCCATCTCCCCCATGGCTAGTCTCCAGCTGCAGTTGCCCCTGTACCCGAATTGTCCCAGGTGCTGGGGGTCCCCAGACAAGAGCCTTACAGGTAGTTCAGAGAGCCTGCCTTCATTTCAAGAGAATGCTCAGCGTATCTTAAATTCCCACGGGGCAGAGGCTGGGCCAGCGCTTTCCTATCTGTTGAAGAGGAAGTGTTTGCCTCCAGGAAAACAAAAACAAAAACAAAAACAACATCCCTTTTGGCTAAAGCCTGCTGGTTCTATCCTGCTCACGGAATCACTGAATTCAGAGCTTTTAGCTGTTCTCTCCTGGAAGAGCCATGTCCCAGATCACCGCCATGGTGCTGTGTGTACTCAGGGGGAAAAGACTCTTCCCCAAGGCCGCCTTTTCTCTTCTCTGGGTACCTGCTCCCCCACAGTCAGCATCCAGCTTGGGATCTTGCACGCAGACCTGGAGCAGGGTGAGCGGCTTCAGGAGAAACCAGGAGATGCCCCCGGACACTGAGATCTCCACTTCCTAATTAACCATGCAAATGAGGTCTGCATTTCCATTCTCATTAGGAGGGTTATTCTGTTTCCAGAAGAAAAGTCAGCTCTGCATGGCTTCAGGAAACGGGAGTGATGTTCAAGTATCTGGGTCACTTCGAGTCTCTCTTGGCTTCGAAGGAACCCAGTGGGGCGGTTCTTGCTGAGAGTGGTCACCAGCTGCATGGCTAGGAGCTCTCTCGTGCGAACGGCTCAGCCTCCTTCGCTGGACCGTTCATTCGTTCATTCATTCATTCATTCATCAAACTCTGTGTCAGTTCGTGTTACATGCCGGCTTCTTCAGCAGATTTTTTTATATTAATTCATATGATACCCAAGGAGGAGTCATGGGATGGTGAAAACAACTAGGATATCCGTGTCCCAGATTTGAGCCCTAACTCTGCCATTTGCTGAAACACGACCTCAGGCAACTGATTAAGTTCACTTGACCATATCCAAACATCCTCAGTGTCTCAAAGTGTCTTTTTATATGTGTTTTGCTTGAGTCCACATCAGCTGATGCCTGCATTCCGCTATTAGGTCTGTTCAGCCTCGTTTCATCTCTAACGGTTCCTCCTCTCGTTTTCGGGGGTGGGTGATGTTAAGATTTGGTGTGGAAGCATCAGGTCAGGTCAGGTCAGGTCATCGGACCTGAAGAGTATTTCAGTTCAGTGTACCATTCCTTTTTTTGATGTTATTTAGAATGTTTCTAGAATTCTTGAGTTTCCGATAACTGGTAGTTAGATCCAGAGACTTAGTTAGATTTTGGCTTGATTACGTGGGTTGTGCCACTTACTTAGGTCAAGATTACGGGTGCGTCAGGGGCTGCCAGCCTGATCCCTCCATCATAACTGCCCCCTCAACTCCTGGCTACAGGCGTAGCACCCATCAATGACTGTAACTAGAGCCACGTGTTCTTTGTTGGTTGCAAAACGATGACTTTGTAATTCGATGATTCTTTCTGAATCTATAACCTGAAGTATTTCTTTCTTTTTTTTATAAATTTATTTATTTTATTTATTTATTTTTGGCTTCGTTGGGTCTTCGTTACTGCACGCAGGCTTTCTCTAGTTGCGGTTAGTAGAGGCTACTCTTCCTTGCAGTGCACGGGCTTCTCATTGCGGTGACTTCTCTTGTTGCAGAGCAGGGGCTCTAGGCACGTGGGCTTCAGTAGTTGTGGTACACGGGCTCAGTAGTTGTGGCTCGCGAGCTCTAGAGCGCAGGCTCAGTAGTTGTGGCGCACGGGCTTAGTTGCTCCACGGCATGTGGGATCTTCCCAGACCGGGGCTCGAACCCGTGTCCCCTGCATTGGCAGGCAGATTCCTAACCACTGCGCCACCAGGGAAGCCTGCCCTGACATATTTCTATAAAACAGTTTTTCCATCAACTTTTTATTTACCCTGGAACATACTTCATACAAAAAGAGCAAAGTCAATTGTGATTCTTCTCTCCTCCCTTTCTCCAATTTTCAAGGAATGAGTGGTTACATTAGCAACCAACAATGATGACTTCTATTCTGTTTTTGAGTGTCCTTGTCAATTATGAGTGCTTTCAGTGAATATCGGCCATGTTCTTTTGATGTTCAAATTATCTCCTTCAGCCCCATGTCCCTTTGACACAACCATAGTCACGATTGGTAGCTTCATCAACTTCTGGTGTAGGGTATTCCCCAGGCTTGTCTTGCAAAGTTCCTGCCTGAGAACTGGACTCAGCCATTTTTCAGAAAAACCCAGATTCTTCCCAGTGGGAAACTGTGTTTATTTATTTTTTTAAAGCTTATTTTCTTTTTTTTTTTAATTTTTTTTTTTCGGTACACGGGCCTCTCACTGTCGTGGCCTCTCCCGTTGCGGAGCACAGGCTCCGGACGTGCAGGCCCAGTGGCCATGGCTCACAGACCCAGCCGCTCCGCGGCATGTGGGATCCTCCCGGACCGGGACACGAACCTGCATCCCCTGCATCGGCAGGCGGACTCCCAACCACTGCGCCACCAGGGAAGCCCTTATTTTTATTTTTTAATTTTTATTTTGTTTTTATATTTTGGCTATGCTGCATGGCACACGGGTTTTTAGTTCCCTGACCAGGGATCGAACCCACGTCCCTTGCAGTGGAAGTGTGGAGTCTTAACCACTGTACCACCAGGGAATTCCTGGAAAGCTGCGTTTAGAGAACATAATCCAGGTGCGAGAGTGCTCATTGCTCTGGACTGTCAATGCTTCTGGGCATTTTTACTAGACTAACCTGGGAAATACATATCAAATATATCTTTAAAGAGAAAAAAACCATTAGTTTACCCCATTTCCAGTTCAGATTTAAGACTGCTGGGTTTTTCTTTAACTTCTTTTGTGTTACACCTGCATCTGTTCTCTATTCCGCTGGAAATCTTGACTCCAACGACAACAGTGTAATTACTACCTGTTTCTATCATACAAATATACAAGAGATAGTTTCAAAGTAACAATATGGCTTCTACCAACAAGACTTCTGAATGTGTTCTTTTGTATTATGATATATTCCTCTAGGGAGGTACAGTCAAAATACTGAATTTAAAGTCAATTATAATAATTTTTTTCCTGTGTGTGTAGGCCACCGACTTGAAATACAGGTTATTTCAGGCTGTTTTCAAACTTTTATGGTTTTATTTTCTCTGTGATTTAATCTTTTAGAAGTATTTAAAGATGTATGTGGTTTCAAAAACAAATATTTAATAAAAGGTGTTTTCAGAGATGTCTCTCTTTCCTCCCTCTGTACCCCCCCTTCCCCATAGGTAACCATTTTAATTCATATTTGAGGTATTGTTTCATTGTTTTATTCCACTTCTTTCCATTTCAACAGAAAAAAAAGTTTTAGACCATTGTTATTTTGTGCTTTTTAAAAATTTAATACTATATCTTGGCAATAACTCCCTCATAGTACAGAGAATTCTCTCTTCATTCCTTGTACCCCCGCACTGCCCCTACTGTGTGCATGGACCAACATTGATTTAACAAGTCCCTGTTGATAGGCATTTGGACCAATTCCAGATTTTCAATATTATTAATAATATCTCAGTGAATGATTAGAAGTTATTTGTAAGAGAATGCATGACCTAACTTACATTTTAAACTATCATTCTACTTGCTGTGTGGTGTCTACCTTGTGATGAGTCAGAAACAGGGAGGCCGCTGGGAGCCGGCTGCCGAGTCCAGGTGGGATGTTGGCTTGGACCAGGCTCGTGGCAGTGGAGGTGGAGCATTTTTCCAGATTGCCGTGACATTTAGGAGGAAGTGTCAACCGGCCTGACCATATGGTGGAAGGACTACTGTGTAGGAGAGAAAACCTTACATTTGTTTCTTGCAGCTCTGCCCCTTCACAGGTGTCAACTCCTGGTCTTCTTGGTCCCTTGTTCTGGCTTCTGACCACTGTCAGGGGACAGTGCTCAGCCCTGGGGTAGAAGCTCTCCTTGTCCATTCCTTCTCTTCTCTGAGCCCAACCCTGTGTCTTCCAGTTTGCTAACTCGGCCAGAGAAGATGCAGACCGGTCAAGGGAGAGATGCCCTTTGAGATGCCCCACATGGAACATAACTTTTATACTATTAAACAAAATGCTTAACATCTCGATTTGAAGGATCTGCATTTGGGCTCATCTCCTGATAGAGTGGATTCCCAAGGACAGTGGGTGGGCACTTGCTTTGAATCTCTTGATAGACAATGTTTACCCCAGAATGAAGGCAGGCCCCGTCTGAGGACGACTGTTGTGTCTTCCATGGTGGACACAGCTAGCACGACTACATTCCCTAATCCCCTTTGAGACTAGTTAAGGCCATGTGACTAGTTCTCCCAAATATATTGACATTCCTGGCTGACAGAGTTGAGAAGCACCTCTCTTTCTCTCTATTTCTTTTTACTGCGGCTAAAAGCAGAGGTGACTGAGACCTTAGGGGACCACACGGCCACAGATGCAAGGAGCCTGGTCCCTGACTCACCATGTGGAAGGTCTCCATGTGAAAAAGAAATCTGTTACCTTATGCCACTGATGTTTGGAGTTTATTTCTTAAACCAGTGTGTTACTAATCTTACTAATGCAGAACATGCTATCAGCATTGCAAGGCAAGGTGAAGCTCCTGACACTCTTGAAACAACATTTCGTATGTGGACAAATTCCAGCCCATCACACGGCTGGCTGCGTTTCCAGAGTCAGTTGAATGGTCCCCCTTCCCCACCAGACGATGTCAGGCCTCCAGGGCAGGGCTGGGTGTTTCCAGCTCCTAGCACAGCCCGTGCACACAGTCGCTACAGGAAAAAAAATTGTAAATGAATGTAAGGGTGATGCATTATAATAAAATACTTTTTATAAATTACGTTTTAAATAAATTGCTTTTTATTTAATTTGTAAATAAAAATGAATCTAACAAAAACAGGCCACTGCAACATAAAAGAAGACTCCGAAATATTAGAAACATGGTGAGAAAGCAGATCTAAACCCCTGGCAGGCAGGGTCGGCCAATATCCCAAGAAAGAAACTTCCAGCTCCTGCATGGAAGGAACTGGGAAAGCAGGCCCAATGTGGGCTCACGAGGGGCCAGAGAGACTCTGAGATGGAGAACCAGGTGGTGTGTGTGGGCGGCCACGTGGGAAGGAGGGGTCCCCGTCTTGCAAGATTTGCTGGGCATCATGCTGAAGAAGGCGGCCGTGGGATTTCCAGGCTTCCAGCCCAGGAGAATGCCAGGTGCTGCAGACTTTCTCTCTCTCCTACCTTCCCGCTATGGGCATGGCTGAGCGGGTCATGGATCTCAAATCTTTCCACCCACAGCTCGTCACCTGTTCTGCCGGCTTTGCCCACAGAAGGGCTGGTACCTGACCCGATCCCTTCACCTGTGCCCTGAGGGAGTGGGCCTGGGCGTGGTGCTCTGGGCTGCCTTGCTGGCATGATTTCCTGTTCCTACAGGTGTGGAACAGGCACCTGGGAAGGAAGGACCCACAGTTTGCCAATGAGAGGACTGAGCCCAGGGAGGTCACGGGACTCACAGGTCTTGGCGGGGCTCCATCCCTGGTCTCCACAAACACACAAGTGCACAGACTGAGAACACGCTGTTTTGGGTGCCGAGAAGAATAACCGAGTGTTTACCGCATCCACGCTCAGCAGCCCTGAGCGCTAGGGGCCATTTTTACTCCCCTTTTACAGAAGAGGAAACTGAGGCAGGAGTGGTACCCAGAGCCCCAACATCTGACCTGGGTCTGCTGTGGCTGGCAATCCGCTGCTGCTGGTCGGGAAAGGACCGTGAGTCATCCTGGGCGACATTTGAGTGGGAGAACTTTGCCGCATACTGCTCCAGACGTGTGATGTATGATAAAACAAAACAAAACAAATCCAGAGCCCTTAGATTATCTGATTTGTGGTTTAATTATGTGCCTTTGGGGATGATTTAGGAGCTTAGGAACGAAAGCGGTAGCATAGGCTTCCGTATATCCTCAGCCTCGGGGATGTTGCAGGAACCCGTGCCCTCCCCCTCAGAGAGCTGCCAGCTCAGTGTGCACAGCCTCTCTCCCAGGAGGGCAGTGTACCCAGGACCGACTGTGCGGAAGGCAGGTCCCCAATCCTGACCCCGCAGGGGTCCCTGGACACAGCCGTGCAGCGGCCATGGCCAAGCCTGGGGCGAGGGCCACATCAGACCGCTGCCTTACCTGTGCTGGCCGCTCTGGAGGACTGATGGAGCTAGAATCAGGACAGAGGACAGCTCTTGGGGCAGTGAGGATGATGAGAGACTCCTGTCCAGGAGAAATCTAGGTCCAGAAAGCTGGGCACTTGGCGACAGATCACACACCCTGAAGCAGATGTGTTGGGAGGGGCTGTGTGTGTGGGATCCCCTGCTTTGTGGATTTGCATGTAAAGTGTGCAGTTTAAGTGAGCTTCTTAGTGTGCACACGCCCCCTCTGCTTGCCTCCACAAGCTTCCTGACCTCCCCTCCCCTCCCCAGCCAGCCCTGCTCTGTTCTCCAGGAAACCCACACTCTGCTCTCAGCCCAAGGCATCCATCTCTAGCCCTAATCCTAACCCTCAGCTTCACGCATGCACCATCCAAAGCCCAGCTCAGCCTCACCTGCTCTGGGAAGCCTCTCGCAGCCCCTCCTGTCACCAAGGTGCTACTGCTTCTGGGCTCCCACATCCCCATACAGGTAGGAGCTACTCGGCCACTCTCATGAGATCCAAACCCGGCGCGTACCTGCCATCCCTCTGTGAGCACCCGTGCTGGGTTTGGGTCACGTAGGAGTGGGGTCACACCGGATCCCTCTGTGTCTGGCTTCCTTTGCTCAGTGCCTGCAGGGTGTGACCCACTCGTGTGGCTGCTGTATGGAGAGCCCCCCCTTGTTACTGCTGTGCAGGCTTCCCCCCTCCACGTGGAAATCTGCACAAACCATGCCTCTGCCCCCTCCACTGCCCAGCACGTGACGACAGGTTAGATGCACAGATAACACCACGGAAGTTCTTAAGAAAGAGGAGACAGGATACCATAGATAAGGCACCCCCATTCACATGTGGTGAAGTTCATAGCTTTAAGACAATGGCCCACATTTAGTCAAAATTCTTATGTGGGAAAACACACACTAAGAAACTGGGAAGGCTGCCAGGGGTGGGTGGGGCAGGGCAAGGTGCTCTGGGGGTCAAAGGAAATAAACTTAAGGGGAGGGTCTCAGGCCCCTCATTCTTTACCTTGTCTCCCCTCTCAGGACAGGGAACTTAATCCTTCCAGGATGGGAGGGTTTTACTAACTGAATGAATAAATGAATCTTCTAATGAGTCTCCATGATCATCTGGAAAAAAGCCGCCCCTACGCATCTCAGGCTGCCTAGTGCCCCTGGACATTGACGTGTGCTCCCCATCTGCCTGAGATCCTTTCCCTCAGGTCTCAGCCCTCCCTGCAGCGGCTTCTTTAGGCACAGCTCAGGCATCCTTTCTTGAGGAAACGTCTCCAGCCCACCGTCCTGAGTCTGATTGGTTGCAGAGCCAACGCCCCAGGCCACACCCCTCATGTATCACCACCTGGCCTGCCCACTCCCCCCTCTCATCCATCCCTCCCACCAGCCCGTGCGTGATGTCGTGGACGCTGAGGTCTAAGCTGGAGCCCCCAGACTCCAGTAGCACGAGGAGGTACCCGTGTGATGGGTGAAGAGCCTGTGTCCTGGTCTGGAGACGGCTGGGGGAGGGTAGACCCAGGGATAGAGGTACCAGCTGAGGCTGGAGGGTGTCTGCAAGGGAGACGCCCAGCCGTGGCCACCTGAAAGGCAGCTTTGCGGAGCCTGCAGCCCTTTAGGTGCTGAAGAGGCCGCAAAGTGCAGTAGCCAGTCTCCAGCCGTGGGCGGAGGCCTCCCGAGGGTCTCGCTGGAGGAAGAACTCCTTGTGCGGCCTCTCCTGTGGCCTGTTTGGCAGCTCTGTCTGGCTTTGACCCTTTTTCTTTTGAGTCAAATGCAGTGAACTTGAGTCCTGCCTTAGAGTTGACTCTGACCTGCCGAATCGGAACTTTCCTCCAGTTCAACCTCAGCTCGCTCCACCTTTGACTTGGGGCACAAGTATTCAGCAAGATACATGGTAGTAAAATTGAACCGTGAAACTTTGTAAACAACGACTAATGGGCAGCTTGACCTGCAAAGACCTTGGGGCAGGGGTGTCAGGATAAGATCAGGAAAAGGACGTGGGTTTTGGCTTTAGACCTGGATCCCCAGCACCGCCCCCTGGCAGCTGTGCTGACCTGGGCCCGTCCTCCTGCCATTCTGAACCTGTTCCTCTGTCTTTCACACGCAGATGCTAACACGTGTCTCCGAGGGCCGTTGTGTGACTGGGGCAATTCACATCACGCGTTACAGAGAGAATGCCTGGTCCGTGACAGACACGTCTAACAGTTGTGAAGCACCCGTATTTTAAGATGAGCCTTAAAATGTTTCCTGTGCTACATAGGAAAGATGGTGTATCTAATGCCAGGCTCGTCTCCACCGTCTATTTCAGCGCAGAGAGAGTCGACACGATGAAGATGCTTTGTTTAGCGTTTTTCCCCACGTGTGTTTATCTGATGCCTTCTCTTTGAACAATCGAGGTGCATTTGGTTTAGGGCCAAATAATAACTTAGCTGAGGCAGAGCGTGCTTTTAACATCCCTAGATGTCCAATGACACAACTTGAACTCAATTAAGCTGGTCTGGGACAAATTTCCATGTGTGTTTCATAATGGAAAGTGGAGTCAATGAAAAGGCAATCAGTGTAAATACGTAAAATGGCCATCCTCATAACCATCGGCTCGTTGCTGGAAATTAAAAAGAAGCACACGAGTCCTGCTGCCTTGTGATGCACTGCAGGGTTCCCCGGACTCGAATCGGGGGCTAATTAAAGGTGTGCAGGAATGGGATCAATAGAGTTTGATTCCTTTGCTGAATCTGGAATTGGGAGGGTGCTGCCCTCTAGACAATGGCTGATTTTCTTTGTGGAATTCAAAGGTATAGAGACCAGGGCTTTTATTGATAAACTATCAGACACCTAGTTGCACATTAATTTCCACTGGCCATCTCAGGCGAGGTGAAATGAACGCACAGCCATGGGAGAATTAAATGCATTTTTCATCAACTGTGAACCTTGGAGGAGAAAAAGGCGTCAGTGACCTTAATAAGGAGTAGAGGATGTTCCCAGCAGCCCTGCATCTCTTGGTCAGTGCATCACAGAGACAGGCCTTCTAGGGCCCTGCTGTCTGTCCCCAGGGAAGGGAAGCAGCAGAGAGCTTCCTGGGGCAACGGACACAGGGCTGGGGTGTTGTGGAAGCTCTCAGCAAAGCGACTTGCCACTTACATCCAAATGGTACTTTGTAAAGCGGGACATTAACTCTCTTCGCCTGGTCTGTGGAAGACGGCAGACAAAACTGCTTCCTAGGGGTCCCCTGAGGATAAGACAGGCCCCCAAAGCCTGCGGGGGACCCAGCACAGCCTTGGCACTGCATGAGGAACAGAAGCGCTGGTCTCCAGGTGTCAGGAAGCCAGAAGTTGCTTCCTCTGAACTGCATGGCCTCAGGAAGACAGAGTGGCCTCCTGCCTCTGAGACAGGCCAGGTGGTCCCATATCTTTGGCCAACATGCCCGTCCAAATCCACTGGCCACACAGGTTTCAACACCTTCGCTGAATGAACGTCTCAGGAAAGAATTGTCCTCAAGGCGTGATATCAATCAGAGCGCTGGCTAGAAACGAATGACGGCTCAAGATGTTTAATGTCCCCTCTGCTGACAGGGTGCAGAAGGGTTAGGGGAGCCAGTGGAGGAGGGTGAGCACCCCGGTCCAGCAGCAGAGGGGCGCTTCCCTCCCAAGTGCCCCAGGAGGCCGAGGGAGAGGCGCTTTCCTCCCTTGCAGAGAGGGGCTGCCACAGAGGAGGGCCGATAGCAGGGGCACAGGGGACACACAGGGACCATCCACAGGAGGGCGCGGGCCTGTCACCCCCGGCTTCATCCTTCCATCCTCTGTATCTTCCCTGTCCTCCCTTCAGCTAGACCCATCTGGGGAGCAGAGGGCTGAGAGCCTGTGGACGTGTGTGCACAGGTCAGCCTCCGGGCCCCAGGGCAGGGCGGTTGCGAGCAGAGCCGTTGGCCATGCCCATCCCAGGCTCCAGGGCCACCCTGGCTTCATCTCAGCACCAGCACTGGAGATGCATTTAAATCTCCTCACATACACGTCCTCACGCAGACAGGATGGGGCATTGGTGGGGGCAGGGGCTCAGGCTGACCTTGCCAAGCTTCCACGTCCTTCCACAGGCCCTGACTCTTCCAGAATGTTCCCAGTATGGGAACAGGCTCGTCTTTGCTGACTCCATCTCATTTCCAAGATGGGGCTCCAGGAAACACCCCCTTTTACTTGTCTCAGGGAAATCAAGCCTGTAGGGCCTCCATCCTGGCAACCTCAGGGAAGATGGCAAAGGGCCAGAGGCTGGGCATCTGGAGCGCCTGACAGATGAGACCCAGGTGCACAGAGCCAAGGACAACACCTGGTGTCTGTGCCGAGGCTCAGCTTTGACCGTGCTCTAAGGGACGCGAGGATAAAGGGAAGACAGAAGAGGATTTGGGGAAAAGGGGCTCAGCTGGCTTCCTGGAGGAGCGGACTTTGCTGCCCGCCTTCATGAGGCAGGGGGCTCCTGCCCACAGCAGCTGTGACAGTGTAATTTTCAGAGCACGGAGCAGCTGCAGCTGTGTGCCGGCTTAGCTCTGTGCATGTGTGTGTGTGTGTGTGTGTGTGTGAGACACGCCCCCTCCCAGATGTGTGGGCCAGAGCACAGGCCCTGCGTTCCTTACCATTCGGTCGGGACAAGCCGGAAGTGGTCCCAGATGAGTCTGGGGCCAGCTGTGGGCCATGAGCCATCACGGCCAGTCCAGAGGAGGTTGGGCACCTCCCGTGATCCCCAGGAGGCCTCCAGATGCCAGACACCCACAGGACCTCTGCCTCCCCCTTACCTCTTTTTCCCCAAATGATTTTACAAAACTTTGAAAGCAAGGCTGACAGTCCCATGAACACCCCTAACTCCCTTTCCTGGTCCTCGGTTGTTGACGTCCGGTTGCATTCTCTTCATTTCTCCCTCTCCTCTGTTTGCTGAAACTTTTGAAAACAGGTTGCAGACATCACGTCCCTTCATGGGGCAGGTGCTGCCAGGAGCAGAGTGTCCCTGCCAGAGGCTCGCTGTCACCTCCCCCAGGAGCTGTACATGAGTGCAACCCTCTGACGCGCAGCCCTGCTTCAAATGTTCCCAATTCTCCGTCAGAATGTCACCAACAGCTGTCTGCTCTTCCGTTCTTTCGTTCCTATAAAAATACAGAACTCAGTCGAGCATCTTGCACGGGGCTCCTTTGCTCCCTGGTCAGTGCAGTTTCCTGCAGCTGCTACAACAAATAACCATACCCTCGTCAGCTCAGACCAACGGGAATGGACTCTCCCAGTCCAGAGACCAGAAGCCTGAAAGCAGGCGTGGGCAGGGCGCATTCCTCCCGGAGCCCTGAGGGAATCCATCCCAGGTCTCTCTCCACCCACAGTGGTGCCCGCATCCTTGGTGTCCTTGGTTTGTGGACACATCACTCCAGTCTCTGCCTCTGTCATCACATGTCCCATGTCCCATGGCCTTCTCCCTGTGTCTGTCTTCATGGTGCTTCCTCTTTCTTTTTTTTTTTTGCAGTACGCGGGCCTCTCACTGCCGTGGCCTCTCCCATTGCGGAGCACAGGCTCCGGACGCACAGGCTCAGCGGCCATGGTTCATGGGCCCAGCCGCTTCACGGCATGTGGGATCTTCCCGGACCGGGGCATGAACCCATGTTCCCTGCATCGACAGGCGGACTCTCAACCACTGTGCCACCAGGGAAGCCCCTAAAGGTTTTTTTTTTTTTTTCATGGTGCTTCCTCTTATAAGGACCCAGTGACTGGGTCAGGGCCGTGCTCATAACCTCATTTTAACATGATTACCTCGGTAAGGACCCTATTTCTAAGTCAGGTCATATTTGCAGGTACCGGGTGTTAAGACTTTAGCAGATCTTTGCCGGGGAGACACAATTCAGCCCATAATAGAGACTTCAGTCAGGTACATCTACCTGCCTTTTGTGTTTTCGTGACAGTGACATTTCCAAAATGTCTGGCCCACTTTTCTTGTAAAGTGGTCCACATAATCTGGAGTTGTCCGATGCTGTCCTCCTGTCATTAGCTATAGGATCACCTTCCGGCAGGAGTTCTACGTGGGGATGCTCTGTACTTCCTGGCATCACACCTGCACCAAGAGGCTCACCGTGGTCCTTCCTTCCACATCTGCTGATGCTCAGCCTGGTCACCTGGCTAAGGTAATGACCACCTGCCCCCTCCCTTCAAGGTGCACTTTTCTTCTTTGTAAGAAACAAACAGTCTATGGGGGACACATGGAGACCCTGTGAGTATCCTGTTGCCCAACAAGAGTTCACCAGTGGTTTAGCACCCACGGATGACCCCCACCCAGATCACCTATTTCCTGAATCCTTCCCTTTTCTGAATTTATTCTTTGGCATTCCCTTCTTTTGAGTCTTATGGACTTCCATATTCTTAGTGTTTTTTAGTATTTCATGGTCAGTTATTCTTTTGATGGTCAACTTGTCCCAAATTTGGTCCAAGTGAATCCCTGTCTCTAGGACCTGGTGTCTTTCATGAATGTGTTCATTAGTCTTTGAATCCTTCCTGGTTTTCTGGCTCCACTGGTTTCCATGCTCACCTTGAACTTCCCCATCCCATGCCTGGAGTCACCTATGCCTCCAGGGAACTCTGGCTCTTGTTCATGAGGGATTGAATGTAGAAAACAAGACCTGGGCGCTAGGTCTACTCCTTGCTTCCAGTCCCTTTCAAAGGACAGAACCAGGAATTTTTTTAGATTGTTTTTAAAAACAGGAGCTCATATGAACACCCTCCAATGCATGTACAAATTCTCAGGGCCTCGCTCACCTTCCCACATTCCAAATCTGTATGTTTATTTTCGCACTAAGAGACCCCAGCTCCTCCACACAGCAGTGCAGGGCCTCCTGTGGTCCACCCTCCCAGGTGCGTGAAGGAGGCTTGCCGTCACGACCCCAGCCCTGCCAGCCACGACGAACCTGCTCCTCACCTTCAAGTTTGCTTAGCAGCTCTTTCTGTGTGTGGAAACGCCACTGTAGAGTTTGCTTTGTAAATTACTTCTGGATGAATCTACTTTGGAATGATGCGAAACGCTGTGAATCTGATTTCAAATGTGAACATTTACATCCTTCCAAAGGCAAATCCCGATTCATATACGTCCTTCGGAGCATCTCCCACCCGCTCCTTCCCTCCCGTCACTCCCACCCCCTGTGAGGCCCCATGTTCATCTGCTTCCACTTTATCTTTTTCATTTGAGCAAATACACACGTGTTCTAATCTCTTGCCCAGAAGGAAGGATCCGCACTAGATATACTATTTGTGTCGTGTACACTCTACCTGTGATGTATATTCTTTGCACCCTGCTCTTTTCCACAAACCACAACTATCCTGGCCACAATACCACGCTGGCCCAGAGAGTTCTTTGCTCTTTCCTATGAGCACGTGCTGGTCCACTGAGCGGACTCAGCATAGATCGCTCGCTCGTCCTCACGTGGGCATCTTGCCTCACTTTGTGCTGTGCTGCTAGATGACAGAGCAGCCTGGTGCTCCTGTGGGTTCGTATTGATGGAGGGACATCTTTAGGGTACCCTGCGAGGCATGGGCTCATTGGGCCGAGAGTTCCTCCCCCCAAGCCTTCTTTTTAAATTGGAGTAGGGTCGCTTTACACTGCTGTGTCAGTTTCTGCTGTACAGAAAAGTGAATCAGCCCTACATACACATATATCCCCTTTTTTTGGATTTCCTTCCCATTTCGGCCACCACAGAGCACTGAGTAGCGTTCCCTGTGCTATACAGTAGGTTCTCATTAGTTGCCTCTTTTATACATAGTAGTTTATATATGTCAATCCCAATCTCCCAGTTCATCCCACCACCTCTTCCCCCCTTGGGATCCATATGGTTGTTCTCTATGTCTGTGTCTCTATTTCTGCTTTGCAAATAGGTTCATCTCTACCATTTTTTCTAGACTCCACGTATATGTATTAATAAACGATATGTGTCTTTCTCTGTCTGACTTATTTCACTCAGTACGGCAATCTCTAGTTCCATCCATGTTGCTGTAAATGGCATTATTTCATTCTTTTCTATGGCTGAGTCATATTCCATTGTGTATATGGACCACATCTTCTTTATCCATTCCTCTGTTGATGGACATTTCTTCCCCCAAGTCTTGATGGACATTGAGAGGACAGACTTGAGTTTTGTTCTGTGCGTGTGTGCGTGTGCGTGTGTGTGTGTGTGCGTGTGTGTGTGTGTGTGTGCATGAAACTGAAAATGGGGCTGTGACAAAGCTTTGTCTTCTCCGGGATGCTCTCTGAACACCTGGCTCACACTTCAATAATCCTGGTGGCTTGAAGAACGTGATGGGGAGCTGCCTGGGGAAGAGGAAATAGCGGGGCTGCAGAGTCAGGGGCTCCAGAGCACCAGGCCTTGTATGCCTGTGGGACGTTAGGCACCTGTGTCTCTGAGCCGTTCAGTTCCCTCACCTGAAAGTGGGAAAGCAATGCAAACCCTCCACGGTCCTGTTTCAGGATTAAATAGCATGTGGGTCTTCAGTCGGATGACAGTCTGTTGAGTCCCACCAAACTCCCCAGCCCTTCTCTGGGGGAGAGACAGGGGCAGGGACTAAACACAAAGGGACACAGTGCGTTGGAGCCCCAGGTCCCAGCCAGCAGCTGTCGTAGGCACCTTCTTTCCCAGGGGACAGGCTGAGGCTGGAGCGGGGACAAACGACCATTTCTCTCAGTTTCCTTTGCTCCCATTCTGATCACATTGGCTCTGATGGGACATTGGATGGAGGAAGAGAAAGTGTGGGGCCCAGATCTGTGGTCCAGACACCAGGCTCGTAGACCTGTTCTGCTCCCAGGTTTGGGTGACCATGAAGAGTCATGGATGCTCTGAGCCTTGGTCTCATCTGAAAACTCGGCTCAAGGTTGCCGTCCTGGGATGCACTGGTGGACTCACAGGCATGCCAGGGACCATGTCTGGACCGTTACTGGGTCATTATTGGAGGGTGATTTTCTTCACCACTCCCCTCACCCCCTGTGTTATGGGTTAAGACATGTTCAAGCCCAGTACCTATGAATGTGACCTTATTTGGACACAGGGTCTTTGCAGATGTAGTCAAGTTATGATGAGCTCATTAGGGTGGGTTCTAGTCCAATCGCTGGGGTCCTCATAAGAAGAGAAGAGACAAAGAGAGAGATACATGCAGAGGGAAGATGCGGGGAAGATGCGGAAGGCCCTGTGAAGAGGGAGGCAGAGGTTGGAGTGATGTTCCAACAAGCAGAGGGAGCTGTGGCCACCAGAAGCTGGAAGAGGCAGGAGCAGATTCTCCCTGAGAGCCTCCAGAGGGATGTCCTGCTGACACCTTGGTTTTGGACTTCCAGCCTCCAGAACTGTGGGAAAATAAATGTTTCGTACCGTTTGTTGTGGCCTCCATAGGAAACAGACGGCCTGACTTGCTTGTTTAGGGCGGGCATCGAGTGGGGATCTGGAAGCAGGCACACACATCAGCGTTCATGCCTCTGTGTTCCAGGTCCCAACCCTCGGCCCCAGTTTGTGGGTGTATTAGGGATGAGCTCTTTACAAAGAACACTTACCTTCATCACCCTCTGCACCAGTTCAAACAGCTGCATGAGATCGTTGCCCCGACCAGTGCCCCGTTTAGAACGTACAGACTGAGACTGTCATCTTCTACCCGTAGGACGGGATTTGGCTGGTGGAGTGGGACGGGATGGCCCTCCTGACCTGGCTGGCTCCAAGACACCGCAGAAAGGAGCATGTTACTATTCGGGGCAGAGACCCCAGGCCGCATGCAGGCGTGATGATGGGGTCCCACTCTTTCTGCTGATGGGTTGTATGACCTTGAAGGAGTCACTTGACCTCTTTGAGCTGTGGCTCCCCAATTGCTCCCAGAGAGAGACCTTTCCACCTGCCCTTTCCTGTCCCATGAGGACAGATGGGGTCACCTCTATAAAAGCACCTGGAACTCTGGAAAGGAGGCAACACCACATAGATCCAAGTTAATACACTTATTATTAGACTAGAGGTGTCTTCTTCCCTTCAGCTAATAACTATGCTTTGTCTCTGCAGTATATTAACATGACAAGCTTTTAACTGCTGCTCCTAAAGCAGAAAAGCAGAAACCCTGTCCTTGCTCTCCTTCTCCACTGGGTCAGAAAACCCAGCAGAGGAGTCCAGCCACTGGCAGCACAGTAGTGGGGGTGTTCAGGCAGGGAGCCAGCTGTCAGGATGAGACTCCCAGCCTGCTCTTGCCTCAGGGCCAGATCAGCTGCCCCTCCTGAAGGGAACCTCCCAGGTGTTGGGAGCCCACTGGGAGCCACACTCTCCTCCGTGGTGTTTGTACAGAGAGCCCAGGTTTTGTCAGGGGAGTACAGGGAGAGGCGAGGGAAGCTGGAACCCAGAGTCTTCACCGGTGAATCCTGGATGCTTCTACTGTGCAGGATTGGTCAGCAAAGTAACCCTGTGTGCAGCCCTGCTGCCCCCCACCGGGATCCACGATGGGCCCGGGAATCCACCAGCAGGTAACCATCTTTGTCCTTGAAGGACTCAGTCTGATTAAGGAAATAGATGGTGAGACAGAATCTTTTTTTTTTTTTTTTTTTAGGAGATGGAGCAATCTGCTTTCTCTGTCTTTTTTTAAAATTAATTAGTTTATTTATTTATATTTGGCTGTGTTGTGTCTTGGTGCTGCACTCTTTCTCTAGTTGAGGCGAGTGGGGGCTACTCTTCGATGCAGTGCGTGGGCTTCTCATTGCGGTGGCAGCTCTTGTTGCAGATCATGGGGTCTAGGCACGCGGGCTTCAGTAGCTGTGGTACACAGGCTCTAGAGTGCAGGCTCAGTAGCTGTGGTGCACGGGCTTAACTGCTCTGCCGCATGTGGGATCTTCCCGGACCAGGGCTCGAACCCGTGTCCCCTGCATTGGCAGGTGGATTCTTAACCACTGCACCACCAGGGAAGTCCCTGAGACAGAATCTTATAGGCAGTGTAATAAAAATGTGGAGATGGGGAGACGTAACTTAAATATGAGATGAAAAATAGCTTCCTGAAAAGTTAAGTAACTGAATCATCTTCTGCTTAGAGGAGGAAGATGTCTCCTGGGCCCACAGAAGCATTACCTGAGGGCGCTGAGATCCCTGGGGCGCAGGGGTCTGAAAAGAAATGCAGGTGGGACTGCAGAGGCCAACAGAGAGAGGCAGGGCTGTGGTGCTGGGTGGAGGTTTCCAGCTTGGTCCAATCCTAGAGGTGTGGGAGCTTCTGCTGTCTGGGTTGTTCTCTGCAGTGTGCTGTGGCAGGCCTCCCGCCCTCTCTGGGCCTCCATGAAATGCTACCCGGTACAAGAACCCACCTCTATACCATGTTCTGATCCTGCATCTTCCATCAGCTTCCTCAGCATCATGTCAGCCATGCAGGCACTTGAATTGTGGGTGAGTTTTCCAGATAGGAAAGGACAGGGGTTTCATCCCTGGTGGAATGATTTTATTTTGCTTCAGCCCATGTGGGACGAGTTACTGTGAGTCTGACTGGGAGGGGCTGATCCATGAGGATCACAATCATATATTCTAAGTTAGGGGCAAAGCAGAGCACACACACTGTGACTTTGTCCACTGCTGCCCATGGCAGACATCACTAATCGATCTCAGCTTCTTTCCCATTGAGTCTTAATCTCCCCGGAGATCCTCCATGCAGCCTCCAGGAGCTGGTTTGGGATGTGGTCTGTGTTGACCATCCATGCCGTAGGGAAGCCATGGGGTGTCAAGCTGAGGGGCCTTCTGAATTCTTGGCGGGTCCCTGTTCCTTGGCCTCAGGCTGAGCCAGCACACTTCCGTAGAAACACAGAAACAGGATGAGAATGTGGGTTTTGCTCCCAGTCCTTGCTTAAGCATTTTCCTTCCCTCCCGTATCTGCTCCCAACCTACTCATATCCTAGCTTATCTCCCCAGTTCCAAGTGCTTAACTCCAGACACGATTGTGATGGCCGCCTCCACCTCTGACCGGATCCTGTCCCTGATCTGTCCACCTGCTGCTCAGAGCCCACTTTTCTCCAGAAAGTGTCTTGCACCCTCTCCATCCTTCTGGTTCTTGTAGGTCCCAAGCTTTGCTGTTGTGATCATCACCACTGTCATTCCAACACCTCCAGTGATTGAGTGGCAACGTCACACATACCATTCTATTGCTTAACATTAAACGGCAAAGTATACATGCTAATTTCCAGCCTACAGATGAGGACACTGAAGGTCAGGAAGGAGACTAGGGATTTGTGCAGGGCCACACAGAGCTGGACTCGGAACCCAGACTGGTCAGGACCAAAGCCTCACTCCCTGTCTGGGCCATGACACTCCTATCACATTGGTTCCCCTAGTCAACAGGTAATTATGATGAATGCTCTGAGCAGAAATCCAGGCATGATCCTTGAATTTGCGACATTTATAAGACAGTGAGTCTTGTCTGTCACTGTCTATTCGCCCATTTATTTCCCCACATCCCACTAGACGGCTTCTCCAAGGCTGGGACTAATAAATTTGTATTCCCAAATATACCAGCCAGGCACAGAAGAGTTTACAATAAATCTTGGATGGAGGGATAGAGGGATGGGTGGATGGATGGATGGATGGTTGGATGGATGGATGGTTGAGTGAATGAATCTAGAAGCTGGAAGAGACCCTAGAGGGCTTTGACTCCAATCCTTTTTGTGATGTAGTTTTTCTGCTCGTTCACCCAAGACCCCTCTTGAACACTTCCATGGCTAGAAAGCTAACTAGTCCACGAGGAAACCTGTTTGGTGGTGATGAAGTACCAGCTGTTGGTAAATTTATTTATAAAAATAAAATAACTTTATTTTTGAAGACCTGGATTTGACGAAGCATCTTTTTGGACAGGAGACAGTGGTGCAAAGGGTGCACAGTAGGTTTATATGTGACTCATACTTAACCCTGGCCTCCGGGTCTAGTTTGTAAGCAGGATAAGCAAGAAGGACCCCTTGGTGTCATAGGAGAACCTCTACCTGCCCAGCTCCCACACCCCCTTCCTCTTCCAGGACAGGAGTCTAGCATTCCAGAGCCAGGCAGCCCCAGTTTTCCTCTGGTCTGCTGCATGCAGCTCATTGGTTCATGAAAGGAATTAAATTCCAGCTCCGACTGGTTGGGCTGAAGACACAGGAGCCTGTAGGTTGAGTATAGCATCCTCCACTCTGGCCCCGGGACCCGGTGTGCACACAGGGGTCCACCCTGCTGGCAGCCCGTCTCGGCTGACTTCCTTCCTTCCCTCCAGGCCTGCCGGCTCTTCCCTTCCCAGGGACGCAGCTGGAATTCCTTCCCCTCTTCATGGCTCCCGCAACAGGGAGACCGGGACCGGGGTGCCCGGGTGAACAAATACAGCACAGGATGCCTTTATGTCTCTAGGTCAAATGTACCCTAGAAAATGATGCATGTTCACCAGAAACTCAAATGTGACTGGGCTTCCTGCAACCCCTGCAGCCCTGATCGGGAGATCTCGGGGTCCTCTCCTAACAGGAGCACGCGCAGGGCACCCAGAGGGCGGGGCTGGGACATGCTCCTCTGGTTGACAGACATTTAAAAATTCCCTCTGCTTTACAAATAATGAAAACAAAAGAAGTGCCACTTAGGCAATGACTAGACCCTGGATTGCAGAGCACGCGAGCAGAGCAGCAAGGGAGTCTGGGCCACGCATCTTCTCCAGGTGGGGTCTGGGCTGCGGTCCCTCCCTGGAAAGAGTGCACACTGCCCTCGTGACTCCTGTCTGCAGCTCAGTGCTTCTCCTGTTTCTTCCCAGTTGGAGGTAAATCCAAAACCTTCGTCCTCAGGGCACCCCCTCCCCCAGTCATTTATCTCATGGAAGGAAGAGAAGGCCAAGAAGCACTGGGAGAGGGGGAGGTTCTTCCTCTGCAGAGCACACACGAGGCACGCCCAGTGCACACCCAGTACACACCCAGCTCACACCCACCCCGCTTCTAGCAGAGCAAGGGCTGCCCCAGGCTGGCTGGGGCGAGCCTCTCGCCAGCCAAGGTTTTGGGATGTGCACGAGGCTGCGTATGGATCAGGCTGGGCTTCCTAGGAACCCTGCCAGCGCCCTCAGACCAGCTCTGGGCCTGCCCTGCCCCAGTCACCAGATGAAGTTCAAAGTGGCTTCCGGCCCTGGAATCATGAGAGCCAGGTGGCCTGTGTCATCTGGCAGTGGCAAGGTCCCTGGTGCCGCATGATCCAGGACAGACCCCTGAGCTTGGCGTCGAAGGGCTTTGGGAATCCAGCCTAGGCCTCCTTTCAGCCCGACAGCACTGGGTTAGTGTCCTGCGCCAGCCATCGCTCTCTGGCCAAGTCTCTTTGGGGAACAGGACAGCATATTGTCACCAAGCTGATCGCAGACGTGGCCAGACATCTCTGGCAGATCAGGGCTGCCAGGCTTATCTGATTAGGAGGGATAGACGGCCCCCGCGCTGCCTCGTGCAGGCCCGGCCCTCTGGCTGCCCTCTTCTGACCACCTCCGCTGCCACTGCGTCATGGCACTGTGGTCCCTGTGCCAGCGTCAGGGTGATTGGGAAATGCAGCCGCGCTGGCAGGAATGGCCATGGAGAATCAGCCCTGCACCTTCTTCCTCTCTTCCTGAAAACACAAAGAAGGTGTTAACTTTGCAGAGAAATCTTCAAGTACCTGGGTGAGCCCACAGATGAGGGCCCCAAGAGGGGACCCTGCTTGGTCACAGGGAGGGGTGGTCGGCCAGTGTGAACAGACTGGACCTGGTGGGCAGCAGGCCTGGGCGCCAAGCTGGGTCCACTGCTGACAGCCGCACGGCTTTAGAAACTCATGCCTGAGCCTCAGTGTCTTCACCCACAAAAGGGGATGGTGACCCTTCCCCCAGGAGCAGGGCCTGGGTTAGTTGACAATCTAAGTAGACTGTTTGGTGGGTAGGAAGGGAATACTCAGCAGGCTGATATCAGGAATGAGGTGTGGATGGAACCCTGTGTGTATCGTCAGGGTTAGACTCGGGGGTCGTGCTTTCCACGCCAGAAAGTCAAATGCCAATGCTGTTAGCATCTTTGACCTTCCCAGTCCGAGACCCTACAGATCCAGAGACTTGCCCCATGGCAGGCAATAGAGGAGCATGGCCCCTGGTGGGGCTGTTCAGTTCAGGACAGGCAGTAAACGGATGCATTGTCTGCAGAAAATTTAAAAACAGGAATAGAAAGGAGAAGAGTCTGTAGGCTTTTATCGTTACCTTTCACCTCTAATTCTGAACAGGATAAAATATCCTTCACCCCCCCCGCAAATAATACCTTTTTGTTCTAGGTGCTAAGTGATTACTCTGTTTACTGTGGAGTTTTAATTGTACATGTGAGTGTACACACACACACGCCATACACACATACACATATACATACTCTCACACTCACATATACACACGAACACACACGTATACCCACACACTTACAAAAAACTTCAAATTAGCTGGTTTTTATTACTCCACCTTTAATAAGTGCCACATTCTACATGGATTTTGACACCAGGCTTCCCTGGTGGCGCAGTGGTTGAGAGTCCGCCTGCCGATGCAGGGGACGTGGGTTCGTGCCCCGGTCCGGGAAGATCCCACATGCCGCGGAGCGGCTGGGCCCGTGAGCCATGGCCGCTGAGCCTGCGCATCCGGAGCCTATGCTCCACAACGGGAGAGGCCACAACAGTGAGAGGCCCGCGTACTGCAAAAAAAAAAAAAAAAAAAAAAAAATCCCGGTTACAGCACTGGCCCTGGCACATTTGGACTCACTGATGTGGGTTCATTGTGAGTGAAAGTTCTGGACAGTGTGGAATTGTTCCTCGGAGCACAGCCTGCGCCCTGTCACCCACATCAGGACATAGACTTTCATCTGAGCAGAAGATCTAGAATAAGCAGCAGTGCACAGCGTAAAGAGAAAGACCCGGAACATGAGACCTGGAACATGAGGTGATTCAGCTCCGTCGTTCTGTGGGAACACCTGAAGTTCCCATTTACATTTGAAACTTAAAACAGGAAAGTAGCCTGTGAGCAACATGTGTGATGTTTTTGCTTGGCACGTGCAAATTTTATTTCACACGTGAACAACTCCATTGGGTTTGGATACCTTTAACCTGGAAATGTATTCTTCTAAAATTGTTAATTGTTTTAGAACTGAAGAATGGATCAAGATTGTAACACGATTAGGACTTAGAATAATTTTGGAACTTAGGGGAAAGGGCAGTTAACGTGGTGCACTCTACTGTCCATCTGTCAGGCAGGCTGAGCTGCTGGCCGTATCCCGGGGTCGGGGTCCGGGCAGGTTAAGGGGCCTCTCTGTCTCCTAAAATGGGAGACCCGCTGTTTATTTCACCGGATTTGTGCATAATATACACAGCTCTCATCAGACCTGCAAAAGCGTGTTCTCTCAGAACGGATGGAAAAAACATGAAATTCACAGTGGAGCTGGGACTCGTACCAGGGCCCACCCTGAGGTCACCTGCCTCCAGGCCCAGGCTGGACCCACCCGAGCGCCGGCTGTTCAAAGGGCCGTGTCTTCTGTGCCTGGGATGAAACCTCTGTGGGATGAGTGAGCCCGCCTAAGAGGTCTGCCCCTCTGGCCAGCAACACCTGCCTGGCCTTTCAGAGGAAGGTTGGATTTAGGCTAATGTTGCCAGATAAAATATAGGATGACCAGCTACATTTGAATTTCAGTTGAACAATGAACATTTTTAGTATAATTTTGCCCCGTGGAGTATTTGGGACTTCACTGTGGACTGAATGGTGTTGCATAAAATTTAAAGAAGTAATGAAGGTTAAGTGAGGTCAGAAGGGCGGGTCCTGACCTGGCAGGATTCATGTCCTTTTAAGAAGAAGTACCAGGGACATTGCCCTGTCCCCGCACCTGTGCAAAGGTGACATCATGTGAGGACATGGGCAGCAGGTGGCTGGCTGCCAGCCAAGGGCAGACACGTTGTAATTAACCCTGCCTCTCAGCACCTTGACCTTGGACGTCCAGCCTCCAAGCTGTGAGACGATAACTGTCCGTTGTTTAAGCTGCCCCGTCTGTGGTACTTGTTCCCTGAGCAGACTAATATAGACTTATTTCTACAAGAAAACTAATGATGCTTTTATCTGAACTTGAACTTTAACCAGGCATGCTGATTTGTTTTGCTTTCCTGAATGGGGCAGCCCCCATTCAGGCTATTGTCTAGATTGAAGTGAGGCTGGGGCAGGGACAGCAGCAGATGTTTGGGAGTTTTATTCCCGTCCGGCACAGCGCTTATCAGAGCCCGGCCTGTACCAGACTGTTGGTGACATGACCACGTATGTCCCTGACTCCCCATGAGTCCAACAGCTGCACCTGGACCAGAGGATGGCCCCCTCCTCCTTGACCCTCCCTGGAGATTCGACACCCTTGCCTTGAAAGGGCATGGCTTTCACATCCAAGATTCAAGCCCTGGGGTGCTCTGTCGACACAGCCAGCAAAAGGCCAACTTCCTCCCTCTCTTCCTCCCTCTGACCCGGGCCCTTGACTCATCTTAGGGCAACTGAGTCAAGGGTGGGTGCTTGCAAAACTGCCCGCCAGTTTTAGAGGCTGTTATGGACTGAATTCCGTCACCCACAGAATTTGCACACTGAAGCCCTAACCCCTAGTGTGGCCTTACTGGAGACAGGTGAGGCCACTGAAGAGGTGAGGAAGGTAAAGTGAGGTCGTACGGGTGGGCCTTAATCCAATCTGGCTGGGGTCCTTCTAAGAAGAGGGGATCAGGACATGAACATGTACTGAGGGATGACCATGTGAGGACACAGGGAGAAGACGGCCGTCTACAGGCTCAGGAGAGAGGCCTCAAGAGGAACCAACTGTGAGAAACCTCGCAGGTCCTTCGTTATGACCGTGAGCTGACTAAGCAGAGTGGTGACGGCCAGTGTTGGGGACCAGAAAGAAGCACAGGCGTGTTGGGGAGTCACGCAGCCCCTCGTCTCTGAGAATCTTCATGATTTTCTGCATAGAGGCAAAGCAGATCCACTTTTTAACATGATAGTGATTTTCTCCCCTAAAATGAATCCCTACAAGCCAGCAAAATCAATGAGCTAATACTGGGGGGTGGGTAGTGTGCTGAATGGTGACCCCTCAGAAGGTCTTCTACATCCAAAGCCCTGAATCTGTGATGGTGAACTTATTTGGAAAAAGGCTCTTTGCAGATACGGTGAAGGATCTCAAGATGAGATCATCCTGGATTCGAGAGGGCCCAAAATTCAACGGCAACTGTCACAAGGTAGGGGAGGAATATTAGGCCCTGTGGAGATGGAGCAGAGATTGGAGTGATGCGGCCACAAGCCAGGAGCCACCAGGATCTGGAAGAGGCAGGAAGGACACTCCCCAGGAGCCTTCAGAAGGAATGTGGCCCCGCAGACAGCTTGATTTTGGACTTCTCACCTCCAGGACTGTGAAAGAATTGATTTCTGTTGTTTCAGGCCACCAGGCTTGTGGCAATCTGTTACAGTAGCCACAGGACACTCATACAGACAGCAAATACACAACTGGAGGACGTGCATGGCCTCTTCGCAAGAAATGGAGAATCTGAACGCTGCCGTGGCATTGATGGTGGTTAACAAAAAGAAAAAGAAATGGGGAGGAAATCAGGGCTTAATGGGCAGCCCTGGAGAGAGCTGCCAGCCAAGGGTAATCGCTTCTCGTTCTCGCTCAGCCAGAGCTGTCAGGCCCTGAATGAGCGCTTTCTTGCTATTCCAGAAAATATTCAAACATGGACAGAAATAATCACATTTTCAATGAGCTGGAGGTCGGGGCTTCTGTTCCAGATGATTAATCAGACTTTACTTGCCTCCCAGAGTTGGAGTGTATATCGTTTTGGAAGTGGCTTCATATTTTATGTACCATCTGCTGCATTTTTAATAGTGGACAGATCAAGTTGGCAGCTACAACGGGGAGGTCAGGGACCCAGGAGAGGAATCCAGGCATTCTGATGTCTGATGCTAGGGGACAGTCGTGTGTGAGATTTGCCACCCAACTCCACATCTGGGAGGGGAGACCCCCACTTCCAAGACTCCCCAGTCCTCCCAGGAGCTGGACGAGCATCCCAGGTGGGGCAGCTTCTAAGACACGTGGACCAATAACTAAACTTGACATTCCCAGTCAAATCACTGCAGATGGATATTAGGATGAGCGTTGATTTTCAAAGATGCCCTTTCCTTCTTAGAGTGGAAAACATGGCTTCACTATGAACCTAAAGAAATGGTCGCTTTCCTCATAGAACAAGTTGGAAGACACATTTTGGAGTGTGTCTAACTCTGCCAATCTGTGTTTGTGATGACACACGTGAAGAATATTCTGGTGAATAGAAAGTTTGATGGTCCCAAGGAGAAGGACATAGTTAAGGCTAATTCCTGAGACAGGACACGATCTCTCTATGGCTTCATTCTCAAAGGAACCCAAAGCTTTTGTTGTCAGTAGCTGTGGTGGCAAGAGCTTGCCCCCTGCTGAGGGAGGCTGTGCAGCCTCGGGATGGGGACCCCCTCCCTCCACCCCGGTCATGACGTGAGTCTGGGAGAATGCTGCTCTGCCCTTGGAGTCCTCCGCTGCAGACTCTGAGAACTTGGCCATGGTGCCGGGGTGGGGGGCCAGCAGGGCCTTGGGGTGTGTGAGACCCACCTGGCTCCTGGGAGAGGAGCTGGCATCCTCAGCAGTTCTTCTCAGACCAGGAGAGGGGGTCACCCAGGAGCATGTGAGCCCCCAACGTTGATTCCAGCACAGACTGTTTCAGGGTCAAGGACAGATAAAGGTTGTCTGAGTTTCCTTCAGCTTCTGTGACAAATGTCCACAAACTGGTGGCTTCACACACACACATTCTCCTCCAGTGGGACAGTCTGAAGCCTGCGCTCCAGCTCACACGGAGCTGGCAGCGCTGCACTCTTTCCACGGGCTCTAGGGGAGAATCGTTGTGGTGCCTTTTCCATCTTCTAAGTCCACGTGCCTGGGCTCGTGGCCCCTTCCTCTAGGAGCATCTGGCTTCACTTGTCCTGTTGCCTTCTTCTCCTCTGTGATCAAATCTTCTTCCACCTCCCTCGGTTAAGGACCCTTGTGATTGCATTTACGGGGTGTCTGGATATGCCCAAACCAGCTCCCATCTCCCCATCTCAACATCCTTAATTTAGTCACAAGTGCAAGTCCCTTTTACCACGTAGAGGAACAGTTGCAGGTTCTAGGGGTGAGGACCTGGTATGTTTGGGGGCCACAGTTCAGCCCATCACAGAAACTAATGGGGGCCTCAGGATCATCCTTTCATATTCTCTGCAGAAGTGATTATTTTTTTTATTAAAGAAACAAAGAAAGTGCCCAAGTCATACAGCTGAGAACTCCCTTCACTCATCAATCAAGTGTTTATTGAGCACCTAGTATATGTCCAACCCCGAGGCCCAGACAGGGAACACATTCACTCAATCCTTCCAACATTCTCCCACTCAGCAGACGCTCACTGAGTGATGATGTTTCCCAGGAACTTGGTGATGCCACGGGGAGCACTTGAGGGACAAGATGCAGGAAGCCCTGCCCCCAGAGGCCAGAGGTAGGAAGCTACATGACAGGCAGCGAGCTGTCCGGAAATGAGAGCACAGTCCTAGGGCTCTGGGAAGGGCCTCCCGCCAGGCTTTAGGGGCTCTCCTCAGACCAGGAGCCTCAAGGAGGCAGTGACAGGGGCAGAGACCTCCTAGATGGGCCAGAGCTGGCCAGGCCACGGGGTGGGAGGCTGTGGCTTCAGGAGGGAAGTGGGTGGCTCCCTGGAGATCCCCAGTCGTGTGCCACAGTGAAGGGCGCACATCCACGGAGATGCCTCCGGGCCTCTCTGCTTCCCTGGGGCCTCCTCACCAGCCCCCATCCAGACCTTGACGCATCTTCTCACCACTCAGTTGCTCCCCGCCAGGCGTCTGGAGCCGAGCCCCAGGCAGCCAGCTTGGGCCCCATCCCACCCATCCCTCAGAGTGACCAGCCAGATTCCCAAGGCAGCACCACTTTGACTCCCAGCCTCTGGAGAACCCTGTGTGCAGAAACAGCTCTGTCCAGGCCAGTTGTCTGCAAAATGCACGTCATAAACATGCCTGTTGCATGGGCATGGTCTCAGGATCAAATGACCTGGCACTTACGAGGGAGTGTCATCAATCTTAACGTTATACCGGGAGCTTCTTCTGGGGTCGTTGGTAGAAGGAATGGGCGCAGGACTGGCTGATGAATGTGGGGGGCATGCCACGGCCGCGTGAGGAGCAGGAGGGTAGACGCCGAGTGCGTCCCTCATAAAATCGTTAGAGTTACATTTTCTTGTCCAGGTAAACAGTTGACTCTCAGTGAGACCTCAGAGAAAATTCATGAACCTCTTTGTCCCTTGGTCTTCTCTCTGGTGATGGGGGTCATGCCCTCATTTGCAAATACCCTCTTTTTCTTCAGAAATTCCTCAAGGCTGGGTGACCCCATAGCTCTCTAAACCACTCGATGACAACGAGAAATCCAGGAGGCGGCGTTCTAGACCCAGAGACTTCCAAATGTCAAGGAGACCCCAGCAGAATCCCTAGGAGCTGGGAGCAGGAAAGGGCTCAGAGGGGGGTCTCCCATCCCAGCCAAGGGCGCTCAAGCTTCCTCCAGTGATGCCCAGCCCCCCGCGCTCCAGCCCCGCTGTCAGGCCAGCTGAGCTGCATCTCAAAACCTTGTCACACTCAGCCCACCTGGGACACAACCTGGAGTGATGCCCATGGCTTTCCCTCCTCCCTTCCAAATCCAAGACACAGGCTCCTTCCCGTAACCACTTCCTCAAATATCCCTCAAGGGCCAACGTCCATCTGGTCCACCTGTCTTGAGCCTCTGTTGCGCGCTCTGAATCATTTAACAGACAGAGGCCGGGAGGGAGCTCTGACCCTGGAAGGGGATGGGCTCTATTACCTTGGGCAGCTCGTGTTCACCTCAGTGTCGCTGTCTTTCTCTCCTGCAAAAAGGGATGAGAATAGTCCCTACTGGTAGGCATGTTTTAAAGATTAGGTGCTGATTGTGTAAAGTGCTTACCTACCTGCTGTGTGCATCTCAGCTCTTACCTGTTCTCAGCAGCCCCGTCTGCTTCCTCCATTCCCAGCCCTTGTGGCTGCTTCACGAGCAGGCTGTTGCTCGTTATCTTCCAAGCTCAAAACTTTCTCAGCCATATCCTTCGAGAAAGCTCAGTCCCGGACCCAACGCCCCAGGCTCCAGGCTCCTGGGATGAACACCGTGAAGTTGTCCTGTGTCATGGTTTCCAGTTGACACGCTGCTGGCGTTTCCCTTACCTGTCCCTGAGTAACATGCTTTCTCAAGGCCCCGCAGTGGTTCACCCCTGTGCATGAGTCCACAGTCCGGCCAGCATGGGTGGGGGTCTGCAGCCATGGGCAGGGCTCAGCTAGTTTCAGTGGGGTGCATGCACATACCCAGGGGAGCTTTTGGTCTAGGGATTGGCTCCATGGACCCCGCAGGAACGTTCTCTGTGATGGGGGTTGAGCTGGGGCATCCAGACCCTCCCAGGTGGTGTCTCATCCCCAGCCAGACTGCCCGGCCTGCTCCCACCATGGAGTCAGCCTTTCAGGACAGGCAACGAGGGCCTGGGGGCCCTCTTCAGGTTGGCACAGAACTGGCACTAAGCACTTCTGTGCCCTTCCAAGAATGTGCCTCGGCCAGCCCAGACTCAGAGGGTGGGACCGTGACCCCCTGTTGATGGGAGGAGTTGCAAAGTCACATCAAAGAAGGTGGGATCTGGGATGGGGCACTTGCGACTGCTGCCATCAGTGAGAATATTTTAATTCTGTGTACGTGTGTACGTGTGTATATGCATGTGTGTGTATGCATGTATGTGCGTGCACACATGCATGCATGTGTATGTATGCATGTGTGTGTTATACATGTATGTGTGTATGTGTGTGTTTATTGTCTTTTCCAGCATGGGCACTCAGCTTACACCAGTCCCCTCTAATGATCTACGAGGGTCCCTCTTTCTATTTCTGAGGACTCTGAAGTGTTGCAGCCGGGGTAGTTGGCTACCAGGAGAGGTCAGGTCCAAGTACCCTCACATCTTGGTGATCTAATTGAACACAGACCCGGCTCCTGCCCGGGTCAGTGTGTGTCCGGTTGCTCTGTCAGAAGTTCTCCTGCAGGTTGGGAGGTGGAGTTTGAGACAAGGCATGCAATCCCACTCTCTGAGAGTCCAGGTTAATCGCAGGTGCTGACGGAGGGGAAGAACACCTCCCCACCCCGAGAGAGAGAGAGAGTCTGTATGTGTGTGCACACTGGTTTTTGTAAATAATTGCATCTCCATAGTAAAGGATGTGCAACGTTAAGCCTCAAAGACGTATGTGTTTTCACCCAAACTATATCAGTCGTTGAAAAGAGTATGAAATGTGCTCTCACGTCCCACCGTGGTGATGAGGTCAGTGCAGTGATCTTGGGGGGTGGGCGGTGGTCATACTCGTCAGTTGGGAAGCTGAGAGGACGCACATCCAGGAGGCACAATTCCCCCTTGTACCAGCTCCCCCCTCAGGGCCCAGAGGGAGGCCTTAAGCACAGGGGTGCTCATAAGAATAAATGGCAGTGACTCACAGGGGCCAGGACTAAAGTAGGAAAGGGGGTCCCTCTTCCTGAGTCTAGCAGGAGCATCTGTGCACTCCCCCACCAGTTTCCTAATCACCACTGTGGGCTTTGGGCTGGAACAGTAGTGCCCAGTCTGACTTCTGAGGGACCCCCTTGCCTCCGCCTGCAGCTTCTACCTTCCACACCCAGGGAGTGGCATGTCCCCACGCAGGAGGATAGACAGGCAAGGGCAGGATCGTCTCAGCCCACAGGTGTCCTCCACGAATTTGCCGAAACCTCTGTGCCCGGCACTGCCTGTCTCTGTTAGAATCTATGATACCAAGGCATCAGCTTTCGTATAAGTTAATAACTTAGTTTCTCAAGCTTAATACATCACGATGTCTTAGTGGTCTCCTAAGCACATTAAAAATTTTCAAACTCCAAAATCATTAAAGTCCCTCTTAGCTCTGGTTTTCTGGGATTCCAGAGACACATGGATTTTTTTTCCTGTCCTCTACTGTAATTCATAAAACCCCGTGGAGAGTGAGTTCAGTGTGAACCATCGTCCTGGAGAAACAGAAACTTCCCAGCAAAGAGTTACCGCGTTGTCCATGAACACAAACTGGGTGACAGGCGTGTTTGTAATTTATATCATTTTATAAAGACAGGGATTCTTTTTGTTGATTCTGTCTGTGTGTTGGACTGTGAGAGAAATCTAATGATGAGGAAACGGAAGCAGGAGGTGGAGAGGCCCCGTGTCCGCAGTCCCCGCAGACGTGGGGGGAGTGACTTCAGGACGACCCGCTTCCTGCCACCAGAACTGTTTTTGGCAGAGACATAGCAAAGTTTTCAGGCAAAGGATGAAAATTCCACATTCTAATGATAAATGCAGAGGGAAGGAAGAGGCTCCCCAACCAAGGAAATAGTTGCATGTCTGAGCGCACAGTTAGTGTTTTTCTTTCCTTCACACATCCCTCTAGCAAGAGTGAACAGTGGTCCCCTCTGCCCTTGGCAGATACATTCCAAGACCCCCAGTGGATGCCAGAAACCTCAGATGGTACCCAACCCTATTTATACTATGTTTTTTCCTATATGTGTATACTTATGATAAAGTTTAATTTATTAATTAGGCACTGTAAGAGATTAACAAAATGATAAAATAGACCAGCTCTAACAATATACCATAATAAAAGTTACAGGTACCGTCCAAGCACTAAGCTGGATCAGCTTCTGCTTTCCTCCCCACCTGCCTGGGAAGGAGGCACTGACAGCATCCCCACGTGCTGATGCGAAAACTGTGGTCCAGAGCGGGAAGCAAGAGGCCCTTTTCCGATGTCTGACCCCCATCTAATTATTCAGCTTCTCACACGCGCATCTGGCACTAAATAAACGTTTGTGAACAGAGTTCCCCAGAGCAAGGCGTCACTGGACCAGAGATTTTTTTCCAAGCTGAGAACATGTTTCCACTCCTTTGGTTGGGGACTCAGGGAGCTCTCTGTCTTCGAGTGTGACAATGACATAGGTTGCTTCTGGTCGATCACGGCTGCTATGCAGGTGATGAGCATGTGTGCCATCCAATCCTGGTGGTCACTCGCAGGGGAGGGGAGGGGCTAAGGAGGGCTCAAGGTCAGGCAGTCCCACTCCTAAGTCTGAAGCCAGTGTGTCCACGGTGAAGCCACATCTCATCCTTGCGCATAGCTGCCTCCTTGTCATGGAGGAGGCAAAGGCACAGCTTGTCCTCTTGTCCACAGAAAGTACTGGAAGCTTTGTAAAGCTTCCACAATCCAAGTGTGCAGAGTCTGCGGCCAGCCTGGGCTCAGGCCATGAGAGGAGCCTGCACAGCACCTGCACTCTCATTGTGCCTGGGCTTGTCCCTGGGCAGGACCTCTAGAGATGCTAAAAGTAGAAACAAAACCAGAGCAAACAGAAAACAAAGAACAAACACAAAATCTGTGCCATGATTCCAGGAAGCTCTCCTGGTCCTGGGGTGCTTATGAAAATTCCTGACTGTGAGTCTCCAATTCACAAAGACTGTATAATATTTCATTTCAGGCAAACAGCCTGTCCAGGGCCAGTGACTCAGCCAGTTCTGCTCTGCGCCTGCCTGGATCTCTGAAGGTGACCCTCGGGCAGGTCCTTACGTGGGGACATCTCCCAGACCCCCTTCTCACTGCAGCCCAGGCATCTTGGCTGGCGGAGTTCCAGGCACTTAGGATTTATCCAGAGTTCGGACCACCAGCTTTACTGGCTGCCCCCAAGGCATGATGGGTTCAGGCCCTGGGGTGTGAGCCAGGGTTTGTGGGCAGGACGTGGGCCCTCGTACCAAGCCCCATGCAGGCCTGACCCCAGGCTGCCCGTGTTGAGGCCTGTCTCCCTGGACCAGCCTCAGATGCATCACCCCACCTCCCAACACCAACCTGCTCATCTGTGCAGTGAAGCCCTGGCTGCGCTTCCCCGGGAGGCCATCCTGCTTCCTTGGCCCACTGCTGTCTCTATCGCAGCAAGGACCACCCGCCCGTCTTGCTTGCCCACCTGGGGTGCAGGTCCCGTGGGGTGGGGTCTGCCCCGCAGCCCTGGCAGAGATGGTTGGAATCATGTGTGAGGAGGAAACATCACTGCCGCTGGGGTGGTCCAGCCGTATGCACCCATCGCAGCTGGGGAGCCACACTGGGCAGCCTGGCCTTGAGGGCACACTTCCTCCATCCCTCCCTCCAGCCTCCCCAGACATCTCATGAATTATCCCCACGTGCTCACCCCGTAGCTACAGAGAGACAGAGGGAGAGAGAGACAGAAAGAGAGTCCAGCCCTGGACACACGTGTCTCCTTTCCCAGCCACCTGGGGAGTCCCACTGCCCACCAGGTCTGACAGGGCCTCCTGTGTCTCAGAGCATAAAAGACCCCACTTAGGTCAAAACTTTGAAACCTTCAGAATAATGTCTATAATGTCTACAAGTCCCCCCTTCTCCTTGACCCTGTGGACCCAACATCTAAGGGTCCAAGCAGCCCTTGGGGGGCAGGGGTCTTGGGGTGCCACCTGGACCCCCCATCATCTTGCCCTCTTTCCTGATGCTCGGGGGTCTCTTCAGACTGAATCTTGCTTTTTCTCTTGCAACTCAACTTCTCAAAGACAGAAAATGAAAATGTTACTTTCTCTAGGCAAAACCCTCATACTTTTATACATTTTCTCCATAGGCTAGAGCAGACCTTTCTTTCTTTCCTTTAGAAAAATCGAAAGTGGCTTTCAAATGTCAAACTTTCAGACTGAGGACACACTGCCTTTTAAATATCTCATTTGCTAAAAAGTACCCTTTCTTATTTTGTCTCCATCATCCTTCTCTGATCACAATCCAAGTCACAGCAACGAGAAGGTTCAGAGGATGCATGTTTCCCCACAAGTGTACGATGACAAGTTGACAAAGGAAGGTATTTGGGATTAAATAAAGGGAAACGTTCTTGTAATTGGCGATGATGCTGTAGAGAGCTCTCACTCCTGAGCGAGGGGTCGGGAAAGTTCCCACTCGCTCCCGACAGAGCTTGGCACGTGCTCCAGCCCCAGCAAGTCACGTGAACATGGCTCTGAACTCTGAGGTGACAGGATGTGACTGGTCCAGGGGCAGGTGTCAGCAGGGCACCCCTGGGCTGAGCCCTGCTCTGCTCCTTCCCAGAGAGTGACCTTACACAAGAGATTTCATTTCTTCCTGCCTCGGTATCTCTGCTCACAAGTGAAGGAAGCCCTGTTGACGTCACTGACTGCTGGACCACCAGGGACATGAGCCCCTCAGGCTACAACGGGCTCAGGGTGGGGTTGCCACCCGCCACTGCCATCGGTCCCCGACTTGAAGCAGCTCTGCTGTAGCAACAAGGAGGCTGCAGATCTGGCCAAGGGGAGGGAGCCAGGCAGCAAAGGAGCCCATCAGGATCAGTCCGTGGGCAGGAGCCGGGGACAGGACCTCACCTCTGGCCTGTCCTCGGTGCTGAGTGTCCATTGACTCAGTGCAGAGGAAGCAGCCCCTGCGCTCCCACTGTGAGCCAGCCAGACTCTCCTCCAAAGGATTCCAGCCAACAGGCAATGCCAACAGGAGGTGGGGATGCAGGGCAGGGAGACTCCCGGCTGTGGAGGAGGATGTGTTAGGGTCCTGGGGACGCATGACAGATTAACACAAGCTGAGGGGCGTAAAACCACAGAACTGTATTCTCTCTTCTGGTCCTGGAGGCCAGAAGTCTGAGAACAAGAGGTCGACAGGGTTGGCCCCTCCTGGAGGCTCCGAGGGGCATCCATCCCACGCCTCTCTCCCAGCTCCAAGGGGCTCCTGGCGACATTTGGCATTCCTTGGAGGGCAGACACATCACTCCATTCTCCGCCTCTTGTCTCCACGTGGCCTCCCCCTGCATCTCTCTCCTTCTTACAAGTCACTAATCACTGGATCCAGGGCCACCCTAATCCAGGGTGACCTCATCGCAAGATCCTTCACTTAATACATCTGCAAAGACCCCATTTCCAGATACGGTCGCATTCACGGGCATTGGGAGTTAGGACTTGGACATATTCGTGGGGGTGGGAGGCACCACTCAATGCAGTAAAATGTCTGAGCCCTATAGCTCCACCTCCAGGAGAAAAATGCCCTCCTTCCCCCCGGAGGAAAGAGCGCCGAGCCTCGGTTTTCTGAATAGAAAAATGGGAGTAATAATAATAAAGTAATAATAATCTATCTTGCCTAGGTTTCCTGTCAGGAAGGATTATGAAGGGCAAAGAAGTGAGTATGCACAGACGAATATTTTTAATAATAATATTATCATCTCCCGAGCTGTATCTCACACTTAATGGTAATTCTCATAATATTGCAAAACCCTGATGGCTGTGAAAATCAAATTTAAAACTCATACAGAACATGGTGAAAGCAGCATTTGGGGTAGGAGAACCTCACTTCCACACGTTCCAAAATAGAGATCTTGGAGGTGGTTATGAGTCTGGTAGGAGGGACAGTAGCCTGAGGAAACCCACAGCCCCATTTCCTTGTAACCCAGAAGCCCCCAGGCCTCAACACTGCTTTGGTAGAAAGGCTTCTAGGAAGCTGCTTACTGTTGGGGTCAGAGTGCACAGCCAGGGTGGGCCAGAGCTCTGCAGTCCAGCCCTGGATGGAGGAGCAGAGAATCCTCAGGACTGGGAATGGCCCTGTTCACCTCCTTGGGGCCATGTGCTCTGAATCCATACCCCAGGCCCAAGTTCATGGGTTTCATTGACTGTTTTCTATATTTTTTTAATAATGAGAAGAAATGGATGCAACTATTCTGCAAAAACAAGAGCTAGAGAGTGGAAATGTTTCAGATACTTAGCTTGAAGAAGCATTGTTTCCATACCCTGCTGTGATATCCTCGTGTTCCTGAGGGCACACGGGGGAAAGGCAGAAAGCCACCATGGTCATGGATAAGTCTTCATGGTTGTGAAAAACCATTGCTCCACAGCCAGGAGGTGGGTGTGGAGGCTCTGAAGTCAGATCCAAGCCCTGCCACCTTTCTCTGAGCTGCCGTTTGACAGATGCAAAAACAGAGGTCTGAGAGATGTAGCTACTGATGGGGTCTCACAGCCAGACAAGCCCAGAACCAAGCCTACAGCTACCAGAGCTCAGAACATCATCCCAAATCTTCTCACCATGCTCTGGGCCCTCGCTGTAATGGGGGCCCAGGCAACTGGACAGAATCCATCCTCTTTCACGGGACAGCAAAGTCAGCAGGCTAGTTGGTGTGGGACCTGGGCATGAACCTAGCTTTAGGTGTCTGCAATTTCATGTCTACCATGTGTCTGGCACTAAATTAGGAGCTGTGAGGATTTCATCTCACTGAATCTCAGAATACCTCCAAAGTTAGGTGGCCCAGACCCACTGAGGACCCCAGCTAGGGGTTGGCCTCCTGCACCCCCATCTTTTGCACAAGAAGCAGAAGGAATTCTGTGATAGGTTTCGTCCCATTGCTTTTAATTAATAAAAAGCTTGATTTCCTCTCTACTGGTATGATGGTCTAAATTCCTGGAAAAAAATCTTCCCAAAAAGCTCATTAAAAGACCCATTTTCCAGATCAGGAAACGGTCATGACAATGGTGTCTGATTCATTTATTCAATTCTTTCATCTGTCAGACCCTTCAGCCTGAGACTTCCAGATAATTAAGATAACAGGTGCATGTTCATTCTGATTTATTCAGTGAGTCTCTCACATAAGAATATCATGCCCAGGAGAGGTTGTCCTAAGCGTCCCACCCTTCCATGTTATAGAGGACCACACCGAGGTTCTGAGAAGACCAATGCCTCACCTCACCCAAGGCCACGGGCGTAAATAGGAGCCGAGCCAAGAAGAGAGAACCGGTCTCCTGAGCCCCCATCCTGTCTCACTTTCCCGCCAGGCTCTCGGATGAGTGCCAGCAATGCCGCCTCCCACCCCCTGCTCTGCGAGCTGTACAGAGGAACAAACTGTAAAGTTCTGGGAGTTCTTATACACCCCACGTCACACAAACACAGGACTGGGGATTGTCACCACTATCAACACTCATTACAATAAAGGGAAAACAGCATTTCACTCTCACTCCAGTGATGCCAAAATTACTGATGTCTCCAGCAAATATTCACAGAATCAGCAGCGCTCCGCTATCCATGCTTTATTTATTTTATATATGTGTATATATATATATATACACATATATACATATATAAAAACATATATATATATATATATATATATGTTTTTAAAAGCCAGCTCCACAAACACAGATGTGGTCTGATGCCTGGCGATGTGTCTGCTTGTTGGCCCTGAGTCTTCAGGGTTACTGGTAGGGTCAGGGGGCAGCAGGGGGGCTGGGAGGGGGATGGGAGTGTTTCAGGAGTTCTGACTTCAGATTCTTCGCTGATGCCACGGAAAAGCTGAGTGCTTGGATGCATTTTATCTATCTATCTATCTATCATCTATCCTATCATCTACCTATTATCTATATTCTACCTATTTATCTATCTACCTACCTCTATCTATCTATCCTATCATCTACCTATTGTCTATATTCTATCTAGTCATCTACCTACCTATATCTATCTATCTACCTATCTGTTATCTATCATCTATTTATATCTATCTACCTACATCTATCTAGCCATCTATCTATCTATCTATCTATCTACCTGTGTATTTTAATTGGGGAAGAAGGGCCTTCTGAAAAAACATTTAGAAGCCAAAGTCTCCCCTGGGGCCTGTTGGGAGGACTGGGTTATAACCTCCCGTGGGCGCCAGCCTCCTCTAGTAGGACTGTGTCTGTGCTGAGCTCGACATTGCCCATCCTGTTTCCTTCCCATGTTCAAGGCGCTTCTGTAGTCCTCGCTTGCAGGATGAGAAATGAAGAACTCACATGATGCCATTCATCAGGGCAGGCATGGCCGCAATGGATCTGCACAGTGTTTGCCTGAGCAGGGATCTCTCAGGCTACACCGTCTCCTCTTGCCCATTGCAGGCTCATCCATGGGAACCTACGTGAATGAGGCCCTGGTCATCCTGGAAATGAGTCTTTCCAGGAATTTGGACCATTATGCCAGGAGAGAGGAAATCAAGTTTTTTGTTAATTGAAAGCAATGGGATGAAACCTGTCACAGAATTCCTTTTGCTTCTCATGCAGAAGATGGGGGTGCAGGAGGCCAGCCCTTAGGAGGGTTCCCTAAGCTGTTGATTTGATCTTGGAAGCATGACAAGAAATGCAATGTCAGAGGAAGTGTGGGAGTGGCCCACAAGCCTGCATCACAGCCGGACGCAACTCCGCCATGTTCTCATCCCGGGTGTCCGCAGGAAGCCTGGAATCTCGTTCTGTCCCGAGACTGCAACTCCTTCCCTTTCCCTCACAGACATGGAGCAGAGAGAGCGTTCAAGTGCCCCCGTCCTTGCCGTTGTGTGTGTGCCCTGTGGTCCTGAATGGCCCCTGGGGAGAAATGAAGATCAGTTGGCATGGGGAAGATGCTTCTACCATCACATCACATCCTCACTAGGGAGTCCATAGTGAGGATGGGGCCAGGGTCTTCCGTGTGAGCTGATTGTGAAAGTGACCAACTTTAGGCTGAGAATCTGAGCTGCAAGAAACATGAAGAGCTATTTCATGGCAAAGGACATTCAGATGGCAAATAAGCACAGGGACAGCATCAACAAAATCAGGGGCCTGTGTAGCTGTCAGCCTCCCTCTGCAGCCCTTAGACATGCAATGTGATGACCAGTAGACCCTCCCAGAAAGGGCCTAAGAGTCCTTGCGGTGTCTTCTTAGGGAGAGGCCTGTCTGGAAAAGAAGGTGCAGGTAGCTGATGGGATGTGCGGTGAAGGTTTTTAAGGGACAGTGACAACTGACAGTGAATGAAAGAGGCTTCTGGACCCACTGTGTTTTCAAGGCAGGAAGAATTGAGACCTGCTCAGCTGCAGTTTATTCTTTTTTTTTTTTTAATTTTAAAATTTTATTTATTTATTTATTTATTTTTTATTGAAGTATAGTTGATTTACAATGTTGTATTAGTTTCAGGTGTACAGTGAAGTGATTCAGTTATACACACAAACACATATATATTATTTTTCAGATTCCTTTCCCTTATAGGTTATTACACAATATTAAGTATAGTTCCCTGTGCTATACAGTAGGCCCTTGTTGTTTATTTTATATATGGTACTGTTGTATATCTGTTAATCCCAGATTCCTAATATATCCCTCCCCCCACCTTTCCCCTTTGGTAACCATAAGTTTGTTTTCTATGTCTGTGGGTCTGTTTCTGGTTTTTAAATAAGTTCATTTGTATCATTTTCTAGTTTCCACATATAAGTGATATCATATGGTATCTGTCTTTCTCTGTCTGACTTACTTCACTTAGTATGATAATCTCTAGGTCCATCCATGTGGCTGCAAATGGCATTATTTAGTTCTTTTATATGGCTGAGTAATATTCCATTGTATATATGTACCATATCTTCTTTAGGCAGTGGAGGGCGGGGCAGGGTCCATGTGGACCTTCCCACTGTGGCCGCGCCTTTCAGCGTCTGTGCCTGGATCCTGGGCTGCGGGGTCCCACCCGCTTCACCTCTCCTATCCCCCAAACTCAGAGCTCCTGGTTGTCCAGTGTCTAATGTCAGCTGTGGACATTAGTTACTAATAATATATCAACACTGGCTCATCCGTTGTCACAAACATACCACATTCATGCAAGATGTTAACGACAGGGAAACTGTGTGTGAGGGGGATTTATGGGAACTCCGTACTTTCTGCTTAATTTTTCTGCAAACAGAAAACTGATGAAAATAGTCTATTCCTTTTTTAAAAAAATACACTTTGACATTTCAAATTAAAAGAGAGACATAAGAACTTAGCTGCAGAAAAGTGGTAACAAGCAGACTACACAGAGCAGGGGCAAACTTCCTTGCCCTTCAACCTCCTCCTACCCCCTGCATACACCAGAACAAAAAGAAAAAAGAAGCACCAATAATAAAACTAGCAACAGCCCTGTACAGGCCCAAGACTATTGGGTCCAGTAGAGCTGCTCTTTGCCAATCCCGTGGAGGGTTTTATCAGTGCCTTTGAGCCTTCCCTCTCTCTGGATCTTATGACTTGTCAGGTGCAGGTAACAGTGATGACAGCTTTCTCCTGAGCATCTTCTCCAAGGTTGGGCAAGAGGAAGTCAGTTCCCAGTGAAAACATTCTCCAGCGGGCTTGCTTGCAGCGCTGGGCCTGCCTGAGATCTACACCTGGGGAACACATCTCACAAAGTGCGGGACCCAATCTTGGTGGTCCGGGGAAGCCCAGGGAATTAGGACGGCACCCACCGCTCTGTTCTGCTCTGCTTAGCCCTGGTCCAGAGCCTTGGCCTAAACAGAAGCAGAATTTGCCCCTTTTTGGTGGAATAGATAGTACTTGTCTATGCAAGCAATTGTGAAAAATCTTTTCCTACCTGTGGTTGCTGGAAATTTAAAGGTAAGGTGATCGTATCATTTGTCAGTAAAACTAGGACACATTTGAGAATAAATGGTAGGGAGAAAGACAAATAATTTTTTAAATTATATATACATGACTCTTAAAAAGAAAAATATGTATATGTGTATATACTATATATACATTTATGTATGTATTACATATAAATACGTATATATGACACAGATATATGTATATACGCATACATATATACACACAGAAATCAATTGGTTTTGTTATTATTTTAATACACCTATAAAATAATTCTATTCAAAAATCATTTTAAAAAATAAAGTTCTTTCCAAAAAACAGCATGTATTTGTGATCATTGAAGCACAATTTTAAAAGTTTCTTTATGTTGATTATCTTAATTTTAAAATAAAGCAGCAGGTTGATAAGTATGCATGTGCTTTGTTCTACTTCTTAGCTGTATCTGTGTCAAACATACGTTACTAGTATTTTTCTGAAGAATGTATTTTCTTAGACATTTATTTATTTATTTACTTATTTGGCTGCGTCAGGTCTTAGTTACAGCATGCGAGATCTTCGTTGCTGCATGTGGGATCTAGTTCCCTTACCAGGGGTTGAACCCGGGCCCCCTGCACTGGGAGCATGGAGTCTTAGCCACTGGACCACCAGGGAAGTCCCTGAAGAATGTATTTTTAATGTGGTTTTGATTTTAATATTTTTGAAACAGGTCTATAATTTTTTCTAAGATAAATTTTATAGATAATACACTTGAAAGTGATGAAAAGTTCAAATGACCCTTCTTTTTATACCATAATATTTTGTATTGAAAAAATCTTTTCTCTACATGTACTGAGTTACCTGGTAAACTCAATTTTTTTTCCAAATGTGTATATTCTCATGTCTAACTTTTTATTGAAATATGTAAATATATCAACCTATGTAGTTTCACAGGTGTACTCTGTACTGAACTCTTTAGACTAAACGGAAATACCACAGAATGGAAACTTGATTCTTTAGAAAAGACTAAAGAGAAAATATGTGTATAAATATATTAGACTCTATTTTCTTCTTTATTTCTTTAACATACATATGATGGTTTAAAGCAAAACTTAGAGTACTGCATTATGCAATTTATAACATATTTACATATAATACATATAATAACTGTAGCACAAAAGACCAGAAGGTAGATAGAACTACGAATCTTCAAGATTCTTATATATGAAGTGACACAATTTTGACTGTAAAAAAAATTAAGGGTATAAATAATAATCTAGAGCAACCATAATAGATATACCCCAATACCTATATCTATATCTGTATCCTTTTAACTCAAAATAAAATATGAAAGGCTAAACAGAGGGGAAAAAACAGGTGGAGTAAACAGCAAGTTGATGGACTAAATCATCAGTGACTGCATTCATGTAAATTGACTAAACACTCCGAAAAAGTTCAGGGATTTTTCAAAATAAATTAAAATGCAAGACCCAACTACACACACTCTATAGGAGGTGTTCTTGAAATATAATGATGAAGATAGGAAAGTGGATGTAAATGGATGGGAAAATATATGTCTTGCAAACAGTTAATATAAGAGGACTGGAATGGCTTTTATTGTCAAATAAAGTATACCTCAAGATGAAGAGGATTAAGAGAGATGAAGAAGATTTCATAATGATAGAAGGACAAATTCTTCAGGAAGACATAACAATCATACAGTGGATATGCCTTTAAGTAGAGCTTAAAATTACAGATTTGAAAACTCACAAGTTTAAAGGGAAAATAAACAAATATACAATAATAGTTGGAGATTTTAATGCCTCTCTCTCAACAATTAATAGACCAGGTAAACCAAACGTTAAGATTGACATGGAAGATCTGAACAACACTATCAATCACCTTCACCAAATTGATGCTGATAGAACATTACACACAATGACTTCAAAACTTCTTTTCAAGCACATACAGGGCATGATCACCAAGAGAGACCATATGCTAGACCATAAGACAGGTATGAGTAAAGGTAAAATACTATGGAATATGTTCTCAAACTAAAGTGGAATTAAGTTAGTGATCAACAACAATGTAATATCTAGAAAAAAACCTTATATAGAGAAATTAAAGAATACATTCCTAAATAATCACGGGCCAAAAATGAAATCATAAAGGAAAGAGAAAGTTATTTTTACCAGAATGTTAATATAACATATTGAAAACCTTCAGGATGTATTAAAGCAGTGCTTTAAAGGAAACTTAAATGCTCATATTAGGAAATAATGGTGCAAATTCAATAATATGAAGGTCTATCTTTAGTAGCTAAAAATAGAAGGAAAGTTAACTCAAAGTAAGAAGGAGGAAATAATAAAGATAAGAACTGAAATCAATAACATAGAGAAAAGAAAAACAGCAAAGAAATGAATGAATCCACTTGTTTGTGGATTCAAAAATTTGATAAGCTTCTAAATGATTCATGAAAAAAAAAAGAATACAAATTAGGGATAATGTGAGTAAAAGAGGGGACATAACTGAAGATCCTATGCATACTTAAAGGAAATAAGGGAATATTGTGAAGACTTTTTTGCCAATATATTTGACAAATTGGGTAAATTTATTGAAACAAAATGTATCAGAATTGACTCAAGATAAAATAGAAAACCTGAAAAGCCCCAAATCTATAATAAAAGGGAGGATATACCTTTTCCTCCCTTTTGGGGAGGCGTGAAGACTCAATCTATGTGTTAGCTATCACTTCCCCCAAAATTGATTTTTAGATTCCATGCAATCCCTAAAACAATTCTACAAGGAATTTTTTGTAGTATTTGCCATCTTGGTTTGATACTTTATAAAGAAATGTGTAACATCTAGAATACTAAAAGAAATCTTAAAAAAAAAAAAATAATACTTGGTAAACTTACACTGCCTGACTTCAAAACCTGCTCTAAAGCTATAGTGCTTAAGAACATATGGTACTGGAATAAGAATAGGAAGACTGATTACTGAAATATAATAGAAAGCCCCCAAACATTGTCCATTAATTTTTGACAAATAACATCAAAGTAATACAATGTGGAAAGGAAGTCATTTCAACAAATGGTGCTGGAACAAGTTGTCTTTAGGAAAAAAGTAAACCTCAATTTTGGAGCCTCACAACATATACAAAAATAAAAAAACTATAAAAGTTCTAGAAGAAAACACAAAAGAATAACTTCATGACTTGAAGTTATGTAAAGTTTTCTTTATACGCTGAAGGCAATACACATAAAAGAATCAAAAATTAATTTGTTTCATCAAATTTATGCCTTCTCATTGAAAGACAGTCTTAAGAAAGCGAATGAGTAAACTGCATATTGGAAGAAAATATTTTTTATCAAGGCTGTCAAAAGAACTAAAACTCAATGATGAAAAGACAAACAGTCCAACTAAAAATGAGCCAGCAATTTTAAGGAAGATACACAAATGGTCAATAAACACAGGAAAAAGTGTTCAAAATCATTAGCTATCAGGGAATGTAAGCTTAAACCAAAATAAGGTTTATCATTCATTCACAATTAACAAAATAGCTGAAGCTAAAACTATCGACAACACCAAATGTTGGTGAGGATGTGAATCTGTCAGAACTTTCCTACATTTCTGGTGACATTTTAGAATGCTACAGCCACTCTGGAAAATATTGGGCAGTTTCTTCCAAAACAAACATATGCCCATGAAGTGAAATCATATGTGTATAAAAAGACTTACTCAAGAATGTTCCTAGCAGTTTTATTCATAATAGCACCAAACTGGAAACAGCCCATGTGTCCATCAACAGGGTAATTGATACACAAACAATGGTATATTCATAACATAAACAGACTGTTGTATATTCAGCAATGGAAAAGAAAAAAAAAATACTAGTGTTATACACAACCACATGGATGAATCCCAAAATCATCATGCTGAGTGAAAGAAACCTTTCCCCAAAAAAGTCTATACCATATGATTACATTTTTATGAGGTTCTAGAACAGATTGGACTAATCTATGGTGAAATAAATCAAAGAAATGGTTGCCTCTTGGGATGGAGGTGGAGTGGAAAGAAGAAATGGGGAAATGAATTATTCTGTACCTTTTTTGCTTAGCCAGTGTATTTTCCAGAATTCATCAAATATTACCCTAAAAACTGTGTACTTAACAGATCACAAATTTTAATTGAAAAGAATTATGAACATATATAATGTCGAGTTAGTGGTCTGCATTCAGAAATATTTAAGAATAAAATGTACTGATGTCTACAACTTACATTAAAAGGAATCCATAAAATACAATGTATTGATGAATGAATAGAAAGATGGGCAGATACGTGAAAAGCAACTGTAATAAATTGTTAGTGGTATGACAGAGGTGATGGGTGTTCTCTGTAAAATTCTTACAACTTTTCTATATGCTCAAAACTTTCCACAATAAAATGTTGAGGAAACAAGAGTTTCACCGAAAACTTCTCCTCACATGCTCATAGATTCCAAAATGTAATTATAGAATGTCAGATTTAAACGTTATTGCCCGTTAAACTCTCAGTGTTTAATATAATCAGTTTCTTGCTCATTTTAAGACAGAAAAATAGCTAAATAATTGCAAATTGCCAAAATTTAAATCTCAAGTTATTTTTGGAACTTCATACGTAGAATTACTTCCTTAAAGGTTTCTAAAATCAAAGAGTTTGGAACAAAGTGTAACTGAAACGTAGAGGATTTCTTTACAAAAATGCTAACACCACTGTGGGGCACTTAGCTTGATATACAATACTTCAAGGCCCCAATATTTTTAAGACCCAGTTGAGTATGGACTACAGTGGAAGCGCTAGTATCGTTTTCACATTCAAAATCAGTTTTGTTACCAAAAAATGCTTCAGTTAACTTGAAGTGTGTATGAATAAAAAATATTTGTAAATCTTTGGTACATATAACATCACAATTTGAATCAGGTTAGGAATTGTCAAAGCTCCATAGTTTCTCAGTCTAGTAAAATATTTTTTTCACCGTAACTCTACACTTCATCAGACTTCATGAAATTTCTGTACAAAACCAAATGATTTTCTTTTAAATGTTTAAATTTTTAACATAATTTACAATAGTCTTCACAGTAAGGTGAAAAGAATTTTGACACAATAAGGCTTTAATTTTATTATGTGTATTAAATAAAACCTCATTTAAAAAAATAAATCAACTGACGTACTATTTCCAGAATCTGATGACACGGATGTAAGACTCTCATTTAACTATTTACAATGTTCTTTTGTGATAACCCACCCAACGTATTAATAGTTGTTGCTCTGCTTTTCAGACGTACACAAGAGAGACTGGAATAAAAAATGAACAAGATTGGGCTTCCCTGGTGGCGCAGTGGTAGAGAGTCCGCCTGCCGATGCAGGGGACGCGGGTTCGTGCCCAGGTCTGGGAAGATCCCACATGCCGCGGAGCGGCTGGGCCCGTGAGCCATGGCCGCTGAGCCTGCGCGTCCGGAGCCTGTGCTCCACAACGGGAGAGACCACCACAACAGTGAGAGGCCTGCATACCGCAAAAAAAAAAAAAAAAAAAAAGAAAAAAAAGAACAAGATTAAACTAGGAAAGGCGTCAGCTGATCAGATTGAACAGCAATGCCTCTCAGAGTGAAATGGAATTCTGCTTTGGCACTACCCGGGATCTGCTTGCCTCTTTGAGGACACACATCTTAACAGAATGACCGACTTCTGAAGAAGATGCAGAGGCTCTCTTGGAACATCTGTGTCTTCTGGTGTTTACATGGAGAACAATACCAAATACCTTACTGAGGATGCATGCACACCATGAAATTCCTGGAGAAGCAGAAAGCCATTTCTTAATTTTTATTCTATGAGTGCTTTATTTTTGAATGTCTCAATGGTGAACGTTATTGCGAAATAAATGTCTTCCAAAAAACAAAACATAGATTTATAACATACAGCAAAAGACAAACTGTACCAGGAGCGTTCAGACTGCTGTCTACACACCTGACAGCAGGGCTTTTCCACTACCATTCCCCATCCCCATTTCACAAACATTTCACACTCCTCTCACCTATGAAATCCCATGATGAAGTTTTCATATTTAATCACTGTCCTAGCTCTGGTGCTCGACAGGAACACAGCAGAAGCCAGAAGTGCATGTGGAAGGTTACCAGCCCACCTGGCTTATTTTAATGCACTTGTTAATGATGCTTCATTTAAGAATGAAACACCTGGCAAAATGCTAAACTGAACAGGAGTATGAGACTGTCTTCAGCAAACTGGGACATGTGGCCGTCCTATTAAAGGGTGTTCCAGATGGTCCCATGGAACAGACAGACCTGGGGGTCAGATCAATCTGCCTGTAGACCTGTCCCAGGTGAATGCTGGCGCGACCAGTGTGAACAAGGCTTGTCCAGACTCTGCTCCTGCTTCTCAGGACAAGGAAGGCGAGCCTAGCTATATTCCGGTAAATGACTGATGTATTTTCCAGGTATATGTAATTAAATAGCTTTCGTGTATAATGAAGACATAAAACCTCATTTATTTCAGAGCAATCTCCATGGACTTCATAGAAAGAAGGCATTATCTTGCATTTAGTTTTTGAAATATTGAATATTAGACGTTCAGATTCTGCTGGTCTGTGAATAATTTCCTGGGTCCCTCAGGTGATGAATGGCTGGTGCTCAGAAGCTGTGGGAGAAGGATGTGCACAGCAGAGGCCAGGTCTGCCTTCTGTAGTGCTTCCCCAAAGGGCCTGGAGAATATGTTTGGGGGTATTTGGGGGCCAAGTGTACAACGATCAAATGCCAAGAAATATTAGTAGATCATCTCATTGTTTTTCCTCTGGCATCATTTTCAAAACCATGATGTTTAGCTTGAAATTAAATCTTAGACATCATGAATTGTAAGACACATCAACGATTCAGTTATGGATTTTCTGGTTATAAAGGGAAAATGACACTTCACTTAAACCTTGCTTGTAAAACATATCCCAATGTTAGAAATAGTGAACTGTGGAGAAGAAAAGAAACAACTGAATATTAGAATACAAGATACATACACGTGGAAGTGTTAGTTTCAGGACAATCAGCCCTTGGTCTCTTTGTCGTCACTAGTTAGTGCATACTAGCTACAAGGGTAGCCTACATACACCTCAACAGGAACTTCCAAGTTCAACCATGTGAAATGCCATTTTTGAACATCAAAAACACTAGGATATCCACAACTTCACATGATTCAACCTCATATAATACAAAGAATAATGGCTTCTGATGATGTGTCTATTTTCATGTGCAACACACTTCAAATAAATTTTGCTAAATCTTCGCAGACGAAAACATCACTATCCCACTTTGGCTGGTGAGGAAACTCAGATGCAGAGTGTGTGAGTCCTAACCTCTGTCAGGTTGTGTGAGCTGCCCCTCCATTTCTCCTTATTTCATCCCTCCTGTGCTCTGCCTCTCAGCCCCTGCACCCTCCTTGGGCTCCAAGCTGGAGAAAGATTCCCCAGTGTCAAATGGGGCCAACCCGGCACCCGAGGTGCTGCATCCTTGGTTCTTCTCTGAAGCTGGTCTCCATCAGACCCATATTTTCTTCCTTCCAGCTTCAACAATAAGGCTTTAAATATTAAAGCCTGTAATTATGATTAATGTTGAGGATTTTTCCCCAACACATAGTATTTATCTGGTTAGACAGTTCCTTTCCTATCTCAGTTTGCAAAGAGTTTCTTTGTTATCATGAAAGAATATTGATTTTGTAAAATTATTTTACTCCATTTTACAATTGGACAGTTTTCAACATTCATCTGTTAATATGGTAAATTAGTTTAACTTTAATGTTACACCAAACTCGTGTTCTAGGAATAACCCCCATTTGTCACAGTAGATTGCATGTTTTATATGTTACAGGCATACTCCAGAGATACTGCAGGTTTGGTTTCTGACCACTGCAATAAAGAGAATATCACAATAAAGTAAGTCACGTGAATTTTTTGGTTTCCCAGTGTACATAAAAGTTACGTTTACATTATATTGCAGTCCATTAAGTGTGCAATAGCATCAAATCTAAAAAAGTACACAATTTAAAAATAGCTTATTACTAAAAAGTACTATCATCTGAGCCTTCAGCAGGTCATATCAGTAGCATCAAATATCACTGATCACATATCACCATGACAAATATAATAATAATGAAAGAGTTTGAAATATTGCTAGAATTACCAACATGTGACATGAGAGTCACGAAGTAAGCAAACGCTGTTTGAAGAAAAATGGTGCCTTGTTCAACACGTGGTCACCACACATGTTTAATTTGTAAAGAAACACAATATCTGTGAAGTGCGATAAAGGGAAGTGAGGTGAGCCTGTACTGGACGGAGTTTACTAATATTTTGTTGAAGATATTTGCATCTGATTTATCATTAGCATTAGCCTGTAATTTAATTTCTTATACTATCGATCTAGGAACTTGGTAACAATATTCTAGCAATCTCATAAAGGGAAAGGTCAAGTGTTTCTTCTTATTTTATAATCTGGAAGAGGTTGGGAAAGAAGTGAATTTTTCTCTGTTTACAATGGTTGAAGCACTTGTCTAAAACTGGTTGGACTTTGAGGAATCCTTAGAGAGATATCTAAAATTACTGGTTCAAGTTCTAAAATGATTTCTTCTTGAGTTGATTTGTAATTCATACTTTTCTCAGATGTACCATACTAATTTTCATTTCTATTTAAAATGTAATTAATGATATCCTCTTTTTAACCTTTTCGTCTCTGGCAGCAATGCTTTTCTTATGTGTCATCCTTCTTGCTTTCTGTGCTTCAGTCTGGGTATTTTCTACTGAGTTATATTCCAGTTCACTGATCCCTTCTTTGATGAGAAGAGTTGGCTGTTAAACTCATTTATTAAGTTCTTAATTTCAGTTTTTAATTTTTAAATTTCCATTTCATTAGTTTCCTGTTTCTGCTATAATAAATACAACACATTCAGTGTCTTCAAACAACACACATTTATTATCGTACAATTTTTCAATGTACCAAAACATACTTAAGGATTTGAAGGATCAGGATGTGAACGTCTTTGGGTAGGGGTATTATTATTTCTACAATGGTCTGCCTTCTGTCCTCTAAAGATTTGTGTTTGTCCCACATACAAAATACCTTCAGATCATCCCAACATCCCCAGAAGTCTCAATTCATGGCAGCATTAACACAGAGTCCAAAATCTCATCTATGTCTTATCAATCAGTTAATAGTTCTAAATTTTATCATTTAAATTATCTAACATTTAGGATAAAGATAGGCATATAATCCATCCTGGGGCAAAATTCTTCTCCAACTGTAAATTAGTGAAACTCAAGAAATAAGTGATCTGCTTTAAAATACAATAATGGGACGAAATAGGATAACGGCTTTAGACATTTCCATTCAAAAAGGGAGAAAATGGAAGGAAAAAAGGAGTGCTTGATCCCTTCTAGGGATTCAACTGAGTGTCCTAATTGCTCAGTAAAGACTTTCTGCTCTGGCTGGTCAGAACGTGAACAACCCTGGAAATATTTATTTCCCTAGTCCTGGTGTAGAGAATGTGTTTATGTAAAAATATATTGTCCTCTAATTCTTAGAAAGTCTATTCTTCAGGAACACAATGTCAAGCTGACAGTAATTTTTTGTTAGCACATGAAAAATATTTTCTACTAACTTCTGGCATCCAGTGTTTCTTTAGATAATTCAGTTGCCATTCATTACCTTTTTGTAGGTAATGTTTCTCTTATTTCTGATTTCCTTTGAGATCTTTCCTTTGTCTTTGTTTCCCTGAAGTAGTACTATGCTTTATCTAAGCACAGACTTATTTTTATTTAGTTTACTTTAGATTGATTGAGATATGGGGGGATCATTATCATTCATTAATTCTGGGAAATTCTTGGTGAGTCTCTCTTTGGAATATCACTTCTCTCCCACTTTCTTTTCCCTTGCTTCCTGGAACTCCAGTTAGAGGTATATTAGAATTCCTCTTTCTATTGATATTTTCCAGGTCTCTTAATCTCTCTTTCACACTAGTCTGTCTGAGTTACCTGTAATTTCTTGATATTTATGTTCCAGTTCACTGATGATATATTCAAGTGAGCATAAAATGCTGTTTAATCCACACTCAAGTTTCTAAATTAAAATATTACCTTTTCATTTTCAAATATCTTGTTTGCTGTATTTTGTTTTAATCTGTCTGCTCGGTTTTAATAGTTTCCCATTCCTTCTTTATACTGTCAATGCCTTAGTTCTTTAAATGTAATTAACATGTATTTAACATTCACTAAAAATTCTGTATTTCATAATTTCTTATTCCTCATTCTGTGCAGGTTTCATTCTGTGGTTGCTGTTTCTGCTGACTTTGATTCATGGAAGCTGACTTCTTAAAGTGTTTTGTGATTTTGTGTGTGTGAGAGAGAGATTATATTTTGATATTAGCCATGAGAATTCTCCTAGGACTGGATTTAAAGACTGTTCTTCCAGTGAGGATTTTTTTTTGTTTCTGGCAGGGGCATTGGGTTATTACAAACTCAAGGTCCCTTTAAAGTAAATTTTTAATGTGACACTTTGCAGATCACATAGTTAGTATGATCTCACACCCCACATTTTTCTAGTAAAGCTTGGATTAAGACTTCTTTTGTCCGAACTATTTTTTTTTCTACCACAGCTCAGGCAGATACTATTCCTGTCTTGAATTATTTCCAATACTTCTATTGAAAATACCCCTTGGTTTTATATAGAGGATCTCTGAAATAACCCACAGTGATGGTTAATTTTGTGTGTCACCTTGACAAGGACAAGGGATACCTAGATAGCTGGTAAAACATTATTTTGGGTTGTGTCTGTTAGAGCATTTCCAGAAGAGATTAGCATTTGAATCAGTAGACTGAGTAATCATCACCCTCACTAACATGGGTAGTTGTCATCTAATCCACTGAGGACCTGAATAGAAGGAAAAGATGGAAGAAGGGCAAGTTCTCTCTCTGTTTAAGCTGGGATTTCTGCTCTTGTACATTGCAGTTCCTGTTTCTGGAGCTTTCAGACTCAGGACTTGATTACGACTTACACCATTGGCCCCCAATTCTCAGGCCTGCTAAGTTAAATTAAATGATGGGAATTCGTTGAATGTCTAGATCATTAGACAAGTCTAAGTTTAACTGCCAAACAAGTCTAAGTTTGCCTACTTTTGTCTTACTACGAAAAAACTAAAGATGCTTGGGTCTGTTAGCCACATTTTGTGCCACATTAAAAAAAAAAAAGCTGGTATAACAAATAGTTCATAATTGCTTATTTTTTAGTTTTCACTAGAAATTGTATTCTAAGGGTTAAAAGTTTTAATGAATATATTTAATTAAAACTACTACAATTAATAAGGAAAATATCTTTGTATACAAGGGAATGTTTTAAAGGTATAAGAAATGGAAATGTTAAGGGAAAAGAAAAGCTGGTTATTTCTAGATGGGAAAGAAAACAAGGAACAAGTAAAATGGACATAGAAAGTTGTAAAAGTTCTGTGAAAAAAAAAGAAGTGTTTAGAAAGCATTTTTTGTGTGGTCATGACTGACTAAAATTGGAATAAATTTAATTAAATGGATGAGTTTTAATATCAAAAGTAAGCTGGTACAAAATTAAAATTTGTTTTTTCTGTTTATTAAAAGGACAAAGTTTTTTTTTTCCTTTTGTTCAGATCTTTATAATAAAAGATTATAAAATGTAGATCTTATGTTTTGTCAAAATAACCACTTATTTCTATGTTGTCTTTATCAGGACTTTAATTACTGAAGTAAACTAATTCTCTTGATATTAAAAGAGCTAAGTTTTGATCAGAACTATATAACCTTCTATATTTGCCTATGAAGTCTTTGTCGTCTTGGTTAAATGGATAACTAAGCATTGTTTCATAGTGACCCATGATCCTATTTGACCAAGTGTTTTAAAAACTTTTGATATTTTTGACAAACTTCCCAAAATTAAATTCTAAATGAAGTCTTTTTGACTTAGAACTACCTTTGAGGGCTTTCCTGGTGGCACAGTGGTTGAGAGTCCGCCTGTTGATGCAGAGGACATGGGTTCGTGCCCTGGTCCGGGAAGATCCCGCATGCCATGCAGCAGCTGGGCCCATGAGCCATGGCTGTTGAGCCTGTGCGTCCGGAGCCTGTGCTCTGCAACAGGAGAGGCCACAACAGTAAGAGGCCCACGTACCACAAAAAAAAAAAAAAAAAAAAGAACTACCTTTGAGATATGAAATCTTTCAGAGAGCCCATGAAATATATCAAAAATTTGTTCTCTCGTGGATGGATCTAGAGACTGTCACACAGAGTGAAGTAAGTCAGAAAGAGAAAAACAAATATCGTATATTAATGCATGTATGTGGAACTTAGAAAAAATGGTACAGATGAACCAGTTTGCAGGGCAGAAGTTGAGACACAGATATAGAGAACAAACGTATGGACACCAAGGGGGGAAAACCACGGTGGGGTGGGGATGGTGCTGTGCTGAACTGAGCAATTGAGATTGACATGTGTACACTGATGTGTGTAGGATTGATGACTGATGGGAGCCTGCAGTGTGAGAGAACAAGTAAGCAGACAAAGAAGGCAACTTGTACTGAACTTTCTTTGGGTTATTTGTATGGAAATATGTTAATATAAATGTTTCAGACATTAAAAAAAATTTGTTCTCTCTTCTTATAAAAAGGTAGATGTTAGGCTAATGAAGTTTACTTGATATGTTAAACTACATGGAAAGCATTGTCAGAAAAGAAGTAATACTAAGGCTTCTTTATGATGTGTCTGTATACCTATAATCAGTGTTTCAAAAACTGTGAAATTCCTGGAAATCTGATATGTCCTGGTATAGGTTATCAGTCATAATTCTACTTAAAATGTTTCACATAACAGAAAAAACCTAATTCCCTTGTCAATTGCATTGTAATCAGATATTCAATCATGCCATTTTAAAGTCTTTCTCATTAACAGAGTTATTGTTTTGCTCTGATGCTTTTACAAATGTTTCATTTTCAGAGAGATTCATGACAGTTACTAAAGAGTATAGGTTTCTGTTAAACTTTCAGACCATACCATTGAATTGGATAAAAATTTACAGAACTCTAATGAAAAAACTGATGGTTTCATAAAACTCCTAACAAAAGATAAAAGATCAAGAATTTTTTCCATGGAACTGAATAAACTGATGAGGATGAATATAATTTTTATGACTTTTTATTTTAAACATTGCCGGTTCTTCTATGTTTTGCTCTTCCAGATTTAAGGAAACGTGTTCTCTTAAGCTATCTATGACTTGCAACAATTTGATAAAGTGTACCTTTGTAAACAAAGATGAAACATGTATCTTTTTCTTCCTACCCGATCCCTCCAGACTTCAGAAGTTCTTAGCGAGTTCTCTTATTTTCATAACAGTATAATTATTTGCATAAGTTCACTAAGAATCTGTTCTCCTCATAACAGGACACGTTGGAAAAATCAGTTATATTACCAAGGCTTTGACTGGAATGTCTTTTTTGAGAGACACATGCATAGACTCAGATATGACCAGACAGCTTTAAGGAACTAAGATTGACTTTATGGAGCCAATAAAGATCCTTGAGAAAACAGTCTGGGACCTTGCTTACAGGGTTCCCAGTGGCCTAAACATGTGAGTAAGGAAAGTCACTTCCTGGCAGGTGCAGAAACCACAAGATATTTTATGGACCTCCGGAAGAGTTCGCCCAAATCTGTAAGTATTGCAGGCACAGTCCAATGGTAAGTTCTTGGCTTGGCTTTCCTGGCCTCTAGAGGCCTTTGAAAATTCAAGCTGAGGTTTCTTGTGAAAAGTTCCAGCAAAGCATATTTAAAAGAGCCTATATGATCAACTGTTATTCTTGATACACTTATGTAAATAATCCAGGCAAATTCATTAAAACCAGTCTTATTTTGAAAACAAATTAATATGAATTTGGCTATCTTTGGTAGAAATGAGGGTGACTTTAGAGTGACAAATTGTTTCCATAATATACCTTTGTGGATATTAGAATCTAGCATTATTATTTGTCTCTGAGGTTTTGGCATTTACCTGATAAACTGGACCAAATCCTGAATTCTTCTAGTTTCCTCCTATATCTAGCTATGACTCTCCAAACTAGCATTTCTGGTGTTAGTCCCATCCTTTTGACTTGGAATCATTGAGAACTATGACTGCCCTTCTTCCAAAGCCATGCAAGCTAAAGTTGGACAACTTGACATAAACTTCAGAGAAATCACCGTAACTGCTAATGTATTGACAATCTTCGTGCCTGTTGCTATATGATCTACTCAGAAAGTTTACCTAAACACCCGATGACATCATCAGAGACATTTCAAACTACAAAAGGTGCTTCGATCCTGACATCTAGATATTTTCAGCTGGCTCCCCTCAGGACTTGGTGCTTTATTGCCATCCAAATTGCAATTTATTATACTAATCATTGTTCTTATTTATTCTCTTTGTTTTTTTTAAACCATTTGCGCTTCTTCTCTCTCACTGCTGTACTCTAAAGCTCTTCACTGGAATAATGATAACTTGGCATCTGGAGATTGTTGACCACACCTGTAAAATTCCTTCTAATGAAGAGACATATATTTCTCCTTTTTAGAATGCCACTTAAGACTCACTTCCTAGATGGTTCCTTGTTGCTCAAATGTGCCCATAAACTCTGAAAGCACACCTCTCCTTAAATCACCTCTTTCCCTCCTCCATGGGACATGAAATCTCTGGGAATGAGCCTTCCCAGCACCAAGAAATTCAATGCCAAGGCCAAATAACTACATGGTTGATCATCAGTGCTTTCCAAAGAAAGATCTTGATCAAAAGGAGGAAGGGCTTCCCTGGTGGCGCAGTGGTTGAGAGTCTGCCTGCCGATGCAGGGGACACGGGTTCGTGCCCCGGTCTGGGAGGATCCCACATGCCGCGGAGCGGCTGGGCCCGTGAGCCGTGGCCGCTGAGCCTGCGCGTCCGGAGCCTGTGCTCTGCAACGGGAGAGGCCACAGCAGTGAGAGGCCCGCGTACCGCAAAAAAAAAAAAAAAAAAAAGGAGGAAATGTGAAAGGAAAATCAAACTGGAGTCAGTATTGCTAAGAGGTTTCTCTAAAATGGAGGCAGGAGGCCACTGAGGACGTGTGACTTATGCACATCTTAGCCTGGATGGAATCTGATTTTTGACCACTTTTTGTCCGCATAATCGCATCCAGAACATCTGCCAGAGACTCAAGATACTTATTGAACCCTCACCCTACAACTACTTGTGACTGCCATCCCTTAAGGATAAATATTTCCTTTCTCGCGTCAGAGCACAGCCTCATGGCTTTTGGCTTTATAAGCTCTTGACCCTTTCTCTTCCCTGAAACATTCTTTCAGTTTTACCCAAATGTTTGTCCCCTGAATTGCAATTCTAAAGGCATCAAATAAAATAGTTTCTTATTTTCAGCCTTCTGTGTTTTTTTAAACTGGCACTCACTCCCCAATTTAACAAATTCAGAAAGTTCTAGTAGAGTGATGATCATGTATATTGGTGAGATTGTGTCAGCCCCAGCCTCAACCCCTTTTAAACAGAATCTTAGAGATTGTGGTAACAATCAGAGTCATTTAAAATAGTGTTGACTAATTTGCATGTTTCTTTAGGGAGAGGAGAATTCAAATCCACGAGGGATATTCTTACCAGACTTCTGTTATCTTTCTCTAGCCTGGCGAAGGGGTTGGAGTGATCTGAATAGCAGACATGAACTGAGTGCTGTCCTGTTGGTTAGGTCGACATCAGGCCCTGGGCATGCAGTTGCTGACAAAGGAAGGAAAGCCTGCCTTGTCACATCGTTCTTCTCTGCAACCTTACAAGACAGGAAGCAGGGGAGGGACATTGAAAGCATTTTAAGACAAAAATATTTGGATTCGATTATACTATATCCTGCTCAGTGGGCATCTGCAAATGAAGTCAAGGAAAAAACAAGTCTCAGATATGCGAAAGCTTTGAAAATATAGCAACCATGTACCCTGTCTGGACAAATCACCTCACAATGCATTTTAGTCAATTGTAAAATGAGTTCAAAAAAAAAGTTAACCAGTAGTAGAGGCACTATGGTGTAAAAGAGATAACAGTGAACCCGGAAACCATTTAAGCATATGATTCATACGTTCTGTACACCCAGCTCCAAGTTACATATTGTTAATAATTCTTAAAATAGAATCTATGTAGAGAAAATGTTTAAAAATCAATGAGCTTTGTTTAATTCCAGAATTTAGCAGTAAAACCTAAAAGTTTGGAAATTGGACTCTGGAAGAAATTAAGAGTGAAGATTTCTGGATCTTACAAAGGTGGAAGGGCCACTAAGAAACTTAATAGACACTGATAACTAGAGGAGAGTTCAACTCTGTAAGAGTTAGAAACAGCATTAAAATTGACCAGTCGAAGAATTGGCATTGTACAGATGCCTTCAAAATCACTGTTCTCAAAGAGAAAGAACATATGACAAAGATAAAACGAAGACAGCAATAAGAAAACTAGAGATTAGAAGCACAAAAGTCAATGGTATGAAAATCAGACGAAACACGGTGCAGAAACTTTAAAGGGATTACATGTATTACTCAAGGGTGACTGGAACAAAACCAAAGCCTGTTTACACATTATCTAACAAGAGTCCTGTCTAAAGCAAAGAGGTTTGGAAAGATTAAAAGTGAAAGAATAGACAGATACTTACCAAGCAAACAGAGCACAGGAGACAACAATAACCTAAGATAAAGTGTGAGTCAAAGTAAAAAACTAAACACGACAAAGTGGGTGATGTTTATTAAGTGTTCATTTTGACACAATGAGATGACAGTTATGAACATTTATGTGCCAAATAACACAGAATCAAAGCAGATAAAGAAAAATCAGATTGAAATATGAAGAGAACATGTCAGACACCCAACAACAGCTGAATAAAATTCTTCTATTCTATGACAGATCAAGTAGGCAAAAAAGTAAATGGGGTATGTAAGTTCTAATTATTATAAATAATATAATGTATATAATAGTTATTATGAAATGCAATACACTGTCTCTATAGAATAGTGCTTATTTCAACTCTTATGTGACCTAAGATTAGACCATACTTAAAATTCAAACTAAACCTCTCTGACTTACAGAAAGCAGAAATTGCATAAGGCGCCTATTTTGTGATCATAAACAGCAACATTCATAATCCAGCTGTTATTAAACAAATATTTACAGAGTGCCTTCCATGTTCAAGGCTTTGTTCAAGGTACTGGGATAAAACAATGACAAAAACAGGTAAAATCCCTGCCCATATGTTTGCATTTTAATAGACAGATGCAAAATAACCATATTCTTTTATATTCTCTTTCTTCTGGCTTGAGATCCAGCTGTTCCTTGAAAGCACCACCATCCCTGTCCCTCTGTCACTTTGAGACTACTCCACCTACACACCTGGAGGTCAGCCCTGCGGTTTGGGCAAGTCTCTTTTTACACTTTTGTTGTGTACAAACTCATTTTTCAAATTCCTGGCTTCTTTAAAGTGTGTGTCATTCCATTAGGTGCCCAGCCTGTGTGGACACCATCTGAGGTCCAGTCCATTCCAGTGTTTATGGCATATGCTGGACTCCGCCTTTCCATCTTGATCTCCATGTCCGCCATTCCCCCATGATATCAGCATCCACAAGGAGCATCTCTCTGCTCTCTCAGTTAATCAGTTTCCTAATTCCTGGTCATCTCTTCCTTTGCCCCATCCTCTCTCTCGTCAGATCTTAGGCAATCTCATCTCCAGAACTGCAAGAGCATCTTACCCATGGATCACTTCTCTCTCCAGCATCCTTATTCTAGTGCCCCACTTCACCAGTCTTCACTGTCACATTCAAGTTCGTGTCACTTTGATGTTGAATTAATTGCACCACCAACCACTTTTTGAAGACCCCCCCCCCTTTTTTTTTGGTTTACACTTTGCTCACATTAGGTCCATCATTCTAAATCCTCTTCTTAATTTCAGCTCCCTGGCCTCTCATTTCCTCTGACATACTGACCCCCTTTCTCCACCCACTCTGCGCCTCACCCAGGCTGCTGAACGTAGTGACAGTAAAACACTGAATCATGGTTGCAGGACTTATTTAAATGCTCCATCAAGTTGGTTGGCAAAATTGCCCAGCAATCCCAACACATTTTGTAAAACGCTAATTTCTCCTTTTTGCAAGTTAAGTATTTAATGCCTTCTCCCACCTCTGTAGTCCATAATCATGATATGCCTCACTGAGAAAATGAGAGCTGCCTCCTCCTTTTGCTCCCAAATCCACCAATTCCTACTCCTGTGCTCATCTTTCTACCCTCCCTTTTTATGTCCCAAGGAGTGTGCCCATGTTTATCAGAGACTCAGTCTTTTGCTGTCTCCCCCCGCCTTCTCAGGGATAAAATTTCTCATTTGCAGTGCCCTTTGCCTTTGAAATCAGTGCATTTTCCCCTACATATGGGCCCTGGTAGGTATACCATCTTACAAAAATAAAGTATAAACACAACTTCTCTTGGCTTCGTATTTCCATCTAGCTACTACCTCATTGTTCATCTTTTCTTCCCAGCAGAAGGCCCTCATAAGTATCATCAGTATCACCAGCTTCACTTCTTCCCTTCATGTCCTGTTCTAAACTCACTTCCCTCTGGCTTCTGCCCTCTACACTCACGACCCTGTCCTATCTCATGATCACCAGTGATTTCCCTGCTTTACATATGAATGTATTGAGTTGATTACTCTACCTTCTTGGCTTCTGAGACAACAAAAGCTCCTGGCAGTCATCTCTTCCCAGCGACTGCTCCCTCTCAGCTGGGGCTACAAGCCCTGGAGAGCTTTAAGACTCAGCCCCAGCCCATTTCCTAGAGGACCCCATTCAGTCCTGTGACTATGAATACCATCTATCCACTGATGACTCCCTAAACTCTACTCTTGGCCGGTAGGCTCCAGGATTAGTAAATCTAACTGCCTTTTTGACATTGGATGTCTAATGTCATCTCAGATTTATTATGTCCAAAGCTGAACTCTGCATTTCCTTCCTATAGGGTCTCAGTGCCTCTGTGAATCACCCCACCTCTATAAATGGCGTGACAGTCCAGTTGCTCCAGTACAAAGGTATAAATCCTGGATTCCTCACATTCTTACACCTTCTCCACCACCCCACCCCTCACCAACACAATCAATATCAGCAGATCCTGGTGACCTTTCCTCCAAAAATATCTGAAGTCACTTCCCTTCTTTCCAGGCCAACTGCCATCATCTGGTCCAAGCTATCATCCTCTCCCAGACGAACAAATGCTATAGCCTTCCAAGTAACATCTCTCCTTCCACTCTTGGGCGTAGACCTATGGTGAAGAAAGAACAATGGCAGTAGTGAGGCCTGTTACCTAGCACGGTACATCAAAATGATGCACTGAGATCATCAGTCCCGTGTCCTTAGTGTGGCTAATGAAGACAAGAAGAAACCTGGCTGCCCAGTTTAATCTAAGATGAGGCAGGCTTGCAGCAAACTGGGCCAATTGAGATTGGCCTAAAGTCAAAGAGGAACATGAGTAGGAAGTGAGAAAACTTCACTGGAATTTAATGCTATTTAGATTGTGTTTCCAGTGCCAGAAAAAAGCTGGCTTCAAGATGGAGCAGAGAGCAATTTTTACCAAATAAATGATGGGAATGTCATCCCCTGAGACATTTAAAAATCTCCTTGGCATCTGGTTTGAATCGTGCTATCTGTTCACCATCATCCCCAAGATGGCATTTCCCTGGATTCTAGGATATAATGCCTATTCTACCATTCAACAACATTTGCTAAGTGCTGATACTGTAACACGCACTATACAAGGTACTTGGCAAAACAAAATTGGGTTAACGATGTGCTGACAGTATATACACTTAGTAGACTTTGTGCCCGTGCATTTTACTTTAAAAAAGAAAAAGTTACCCGATTCTTAGTAGAGTCATCAAATACTAGATTTGAAAACATCTTCAGAGTGTCCTGCCTTGACCAGGATTCCTCTCCTGGAACCTCCAGCATCAGAGTGTGCCCTCCATGAGAAGAGTCACTGCCATCTCCTCCCCGACCAGCCAGCACCCTCTGCCATTCCTCTATCAGGCTGGCAGGAAGGCTTGTTAGATATAAAATCATGCAGGGTGGTGAGCAGGCATCAGGCACCAGCCTTGAACCTCTGGGTTGCAGAGCCACAGAATCCCTGCTTGGGAGACACTATAGGTATAACAGCAGGAAGGAAATGTAACTCTTGCCATGGTCTCCCTGAAACTGCAGCCAGCACTGTCAAAGAGGACTCCACAGTGGGCATTTTTCCTACAAGATGATCTCACAGAGAAAAAGAAAAGTATCTGAGACAGCACAAAGAGGGGAGGAAAAAGCTTTGTGTTTGGGCAATTTGAGCCACAGGACTCAGTCATGAAAATAAAGGTTCAGAAACTTCTAGCAATTGAAAAAAATTGTTTAGCTTTACTTATAATTTTCCAAACTTATTTGACGGTAGATTTTCCCCACATAGATCCTCTTCTAGCCTCTCTCTTATGATTCCCACCTGATGTGCTTGTAAGACAGCCTTGAAATTTACTTGCATAAAAACCAAATGGAGAAAGCAATCATGGAAGTAAAGTATAAGGGGAAATTTGAGCAGGACATTCCTAATTGAGATAGAAGAGGTTTGCAACTATTTCATCAGTTACAAACAGTGCACCCTTGGTTGGACTTGGGGAGAGGTTTGACTCAGACCATGGTCTGGATCTTATGCCTGAGTGAGGAGTCTTGCAAGGAGGAGATGGAGAGCTTTCTGCCACTTGGAATTCACACCCAGTAGGCAGAGAACTTGACATGCAGATCGCTTGCTGGGACAGTGCCAGCCTACATGAGAGGAGAGAGAGCAGGAGGGACACTTGGGAGATGAGATGTGTGCAGAGCCAGGCACAGGGGTGGGCGCTTGTGTGAGCTCCATTTCCTGAAGCCTGCATCAACCACACAGCAAACTTCATGCCTGTTAGCTGATCCTCATGACAGCCCTGTGAAGTCCAGGAGTTATTACCCTTAACTTAGAGACCAGGAGTTCAGGGTCAGACAGGGCTAGCAGCATCTCCAATTCACACAGGAAACTGAGGAGGCATGAGCTGCCTGACTCCTAGCCAGGTCTCTCTTCCGCATCATGCTACCTTCAGAAAGTGGCCAAGGTGGGGAGAGGGTGAGGCAACAAGACAAGGACAAGGTTCTGGGAACAGGGTAGGGACTGAATGTGCCAAGTGTCTGCAGGAGAGATGTGGCAGCTCCTGCAATTCGCCTGATCCTGATGCCACCCAGGGTCTGGGGCAGTGGGGAGAGGAAAAAGGACCAACAGAGGCAGGCAGGCTGGGAAAACCAGAGGTGGCCACCATGGCTATTTCCAGAACATCCAAGGACTGTGGGACAGTGTCAAAAGATATAACATATACGTGTAATTGGGATACTAAAAGGAGAAGAAAGAGGTATGCAAGCAGAAAATATATATGTGCGTGTATCTCTATCTATCTATCTATATCTATATCTATCTATCTATATACATATATAGCTAAGAACTTTCCAAAATTAATGACCGATTCCAAACCACAGATTTGAGATGCTCACTGAACAGTAAGCAGGATTTAAAGAAGAAAAAAATAATACACCTAGGAATATTGCATTCATATTTTATTCAAACACAAAGAAAAACTTGAAAGAAACCAGCAGAAAACATAACACCTTACCTATATAGGAATAAGGATACAAATTCAGTAGACGTCTCATCTGCAACCATGCAAGCAGGGAGACGGTGCAGTGAAATATATAAGAAGTTAAATTTTAAAATCCAGACTTCTATATTCAATGAAATTATCCTTTAAAAGGGAAGAATAAGGACTTTTTAAGACAAAAACTGAAAGAATTCATCACCTGAAGACTTGCCTATCAATGTTTAAAGAAGTTCTTCAGGAAGAAGGAAGATAATATAAGTCAGAAACTCAGACTATAACGAAAGGAAAAATGTTAGAGAAGCGATAAATGTAGGTAAGACAAAATATTTAATTTTCTTTATTCTTAATTGATTGAAAAGGTAACTGTTCAAAGTAATAATAGTAACAATTTATTGGGTGATTACAGTGTATGTATAAGTGAATGACAAAAAGGAACAGGAGAATTGAGAATATTCAGTTATAAGGTACCTGCCTTACACATGTGACCACATAGTATTATTTCAAGGAGGACTTACACAGAGAAGACTAAAAAAGTAACATAGAATAACTGCAATTAACAGAAAACTCTTAAAACAGGACAAATATTATATTTTAAATGTCACTTTAAATATGAATGGTCTAAATATAGCAATTAAAATACAGAGAGTGTTAGAGTGGATTAAAAAAAAAAAAAACTAAAGAAGACCCAAGTATATGTTATCAACAAGAGACCCATTTTACATATAATGAGTCAGCTAGGTTAAAAGTAATTAGAAGAAATATGGAATAGCTGAATTAATTTCAGGCAGCTGACTTCTGGAAATATGAGAAAAATTATCAGGAATAAAGAGAGAGAATGATAAAGGAGTCAATTCTTCAAGAAGACATAACAATCTTAAAAGTGTATGTACCTAACACCAGACTGTCAAAATTCATCAGGTAAAAAGTTAAAAGAGGAAATGGACAAATCCTCTATTACACTGGAAGAATTCAACACCCATCTGTCAGTAACGGAGAGATCAAGAAGGCAGAAAGTCATTAAAGGTATGGTTGACCTGAACAGGACTATCAATCAACTGGATCTGATTGACATTTGTAGAATTCTTCATGCAACAACAGCAGAATACACATTCTTCCCAAGTTCAGATTAGACACTCACCGTGATAGACCATATCCTGGGCCATAAACACATCTTAAAGATTTAAAAGACTAGGAATCAGACAAAATCTGTTCTCAGGTTTGGAATTAAACTAGAAATTACTAATAGAAAGATAGATGGAAGAATCTGAAATATTAGGAGATTAAATAATACACTTCTAAATAACACATGGGTAAAAGAAGAAATCTTAAGAGACATTTTTTTAGAAACAAGTAAATAAAAATCAGAATACAACTCATCAAAATTTTAAAAATAGGATTAAATGCATATCTTAGAGTCTAAGAAAGATCTAAAATCAATCATCTATGATCTCACATTAAGAAACTAGAGAGGGCTTCCCTGGTGGCACAGTGGTTGAGAGTCCGCCTGCCGATGCAGGGGACATGGGTTCGTGTCCCGGTCCGGGAAGATCCCACATGCCACAGAGCAGCTGGGCCCGTGAGCCATGGCTGCTGAGCCTGCACGTCCGGAGCCTCTGCTCCGCAACGGGAGAGGCCACAACAGTGAGAGGCCCGCGTACCACAAAAAGAAAAAAGAAAAAAAGAAACTAGAGAAAGAAGGGCAATTTAAGCCTAAAGCAAAAACAAGAAAAACTATAATAAAACAGAGCAGAAATCAATGAAATTAAAATCAGGAAAACAATAGAAAAAAAATCAACAAAATTAAAAGTTAGTTTATTGAAAAGATCAACAAAATTCATAAATCTCTAATCAGTCTAACCGAGAAAGAGATAAGACACAAATTACAGATATAATACATAAAATTAATTACTGGTCAGAACGTAAAGTGGTATGACCACTTTGGAGGACAGTTTAGAAGTTAACACAAAGCTAAACAATATTGTTTTATCAGATGATCCAGTAAATGTATTCGTAGTTGTTTAATCAACTGATATGAATATTTATGTCTGTGAAAAAAAAAAACATTCATGCAAATATTTATAGCAGCTTTATCACCCAAAACTGGAAGCAAACAATATAGTCTTCAGTAGATAAATAGGTAAACAAAATGTGATTGGTCTATTCAATAAGATATTATTCAGCAATAAAGAGAAATTATCTATCAAACCACAAAAAGACATGGAAAATTGTAAATGCATATTGCTAAGGGAAAGAAGTCAGTCTGAAAAGTGTCCATACTATATGATTCCAATTATGGAACATTTTGGTAAAGGCAAAACTATAGAGAAAGTAAATATATCGACGTTGGCCATGTGTCAGGGAATAAAGGTGAGGATTGAACAGGTGAAGCACTGGGTATTCTTTTAGGACAGTGAAACTAGTCTGTATTATATGGTGATGGTCGAGACATGCATTTTTCATGGAGGCTGGAATAACCCATGTGGAAATGCAGTAGGGTTAGAATGACCAGGATGAAATTTTGTTTAGCTTAATACAGATACAAACTGTTACATATAGAAATATGTATAGATATGTGTATACATATGGATTAGTATACACACATATATTTCCTTGATCTATCAGAAGCAACAGCACCTCAGTAGCAATGAGGATACCTACATCCAAATATTGGTTTCTAAATAGTTTTCTCCATGAAAGGAACCAGGGTTTCTTGGAGAAATGGCAGATGCAAGGATTGGGGCAGGAAATATATAAGATGTACTTGAAACTCCTTGCAGTACCAGAAAGAAGGAAGTGCTAAACACACACATGCACACACACACAATGATGGGAGTACGTCACAGAAGCAAAAGAGGCAACTAAAATAGCTCCCAATGGTCAAATCTGGAACATTGGAACATCTGGAACAACAAAATCAATAAAGTATCAAATAGTAATGCAACATGTAAAACAAATATCCATGTGTCTGTACTGATGTAAATGATTGGATGGATCAAAACATGGAGAAGAAGAGATGACTATCCATGCAGAATAATCTCAAATAATTTATGTCTATATTCCATAATTTATGTAGATATGTGTAACTTCATACTCCTTAAGTGCAGGCTGCATACAATGACTTCCTACCAAAGATGATAGTATGGAAAGTTGGGCAAGAGTAGCTTTCTAGAAACTTGGCAAATCCACCCCACCCGTGTGATCAAAGTCAACATCACCAACAATACCATGTAGCCTTGATAGAATGTGATGAAAATGCCACTTCACCTCTTTGGTCTTTCTTCCAAAGCCCATAACCCCCGTCTACTTATATAAAATCATCAGATACACCCCCACTGAGGGACATTCTATTGTACAATACACTGACCCGTACTCCTCAAAACTGTCAAGATTATCAAAATCAAGGAAAGTTGAGAAACTCTCACAGCCCAGAGAAGCCTGGGGAGAGAGGACAACTAGGTGTGATGCTCTGGATGTGGTCCTGCAACAGAAAAAGGACATGAGGTAAAAGCTAAGGAGATCCGAATAAATATAGACTTAGGTAATAATAACATATTAATATTGGTTTACTAATTTGAACAAATATACTAATGTTTGATTTAATAATAGGAGAAACTGGCTGTGGGGTATCTGGGGACTTTCTATGCTATCTTCACAGGTTTTTTTTTTTTTCTGGTAAATCTAAAACTGTTCTAAAATAGTTTATTTTTAAAATGATATAGTAATAATTCCAGAAAAAAGTTTTAAAGGGAATCAAATAAAGAACAAACTGTATTCTGTGAAAATAAAATCCTTCAAATCTAACAATATTAGTAGTCTGTAGTTTCAAGAAATATATCAACATATTTTTCAATCATCAGAAAATGGGAAATTGGAGCATTATTTCAGGTGGGAGGATGTAGAGGAAAAGGAACCCTTGTGTACTCTTGGTGGGAAGGTAAATTGGTGCAGCCACTGTGGAAAACTGTATGGAGGTTCCTTAAAAATTAAAAATAGAACTACCATATGATCCAGCAATTCCACTTCTGGGTATATATCCAAAGGAAATGAAATTAGTACCTTAAAGAGATATCTGCACTCCCACGTTCATTGGGGCATTATTCTCTATAGCCAAGACATGGAAGCAGCCCAAGTGTGTTTGTCGACGGATGACTGGATAAATAAGATGTGATATAGATAGATGATAGATAGATAGATAGATAGAGATATAGGTAGATAGAGAGAGAGATGATAGATAGATAGATAGATAGATAGATAGATAGAGGGAGATATAGATAGAAAGATACAGATAGATGATAGATAATAGATGATAGATAGGTGATATAGATAGATATAGAGAGATGTGGTACATATACATGCATATATATATGATGGAATATTATTTTAGCCTCAATAAATAAAGAAATCTTGCCAACATGCAACAACACGGATGAACCTTGAACCTGCAGGACATTATGGTAAGTGAAATAAGCCAGACAGAAAAAGACGAGTATCGCATGATCTCACTTACATGTGGAACGTAAAGACATTGAACTCACAGAAACAGAGTAGAACTGTGGTCGCCAGAGGCTGGGGGTGGGGGAAATGGGGAGATGTTTGTCTAAAGGTACAAAGTTGCAAGTATGCAGGACGAATAGGTTTGGAGATGCGGTGGGTGTACAGCATGGTCACTACTGTTAACAATACCGTATTGTACAGTGTACTGGAAATTGGCTAAGAGGGTAGGTCTTCAGTGTCCTCACCATCACCCCTGCCCTGCCACGTACATGTAACTATGCAATGGGCATGTTAATTAGATTGATTGTGGTAATCATTTCACAATATATGTGTATCAAAACATGCTGCATACCTTAAATATATACAATTTTTATTTGTCAATAACTTATACCTCAATAAAGCTGGAAAAATTTTTAAATAAGAAAGACATTATTTTAGAGATTAATATTTGAATTTGATTGGCTTAGGCTTTGATAAACTCTTACAATAAATTAATTTTTAAATGATATTGTTATCCTCATGCCGCAAAGACCATATTGATCTAGGTCGAGGGGAGGGAGATGGAAAGGAAACTAAAATAGCCAGCATTTCTTAAGACTATGTTAAAAAACTAAAACAAATCTATGTTCTGATTTGGAGTAAAACTTGCTCCACCACTCAGATAATTGTACAGTTATTTTGAAACCTTATCCTGAATCATTTATTCCCCAAATAAACAAGATATATTAGTCTATTTTATTGTTATACTAAAAAATGTATTGCATTATAGTATGTAGTTATACTAAAATGACTAAAGATATTTATAAAATTGTAATCTTTAGCTCCAGCAGTGTAACTGGTAAAATACTCCTCATAAGAATTATGAAGATTCTCTCTGTAACTTGCACAGTCCAAAAATTATAGGACTAGGTACTTGGAAATTAACCTGAAATTTGATTTCAGCCTCATAAGGTCGAGGGCAAGAAGGTATGTCATTAAAGCAAAGAAATAAATTTATGGGTAATAATAAAAGAATTCTGACAGAAAAGACCGCTATGCCCATTTCACATACGCACAAACTGTGTCCAAGCCCGGCAGCCGCTAAGGGCAGGCAGCTCGGAAACCAGGCCTTCTGCCATTTGGCGGGACAAGGGTGGTGTGTCAGGAAGACCAGGAGAGGAGCAGGGTTGAGAGTCTCCCAGTGGAAGGAAGTGGACGGGGAGAGAGGCCGCTCGGGGCAAGTCTTACTCAATGATTGGCTGCAGAAATAGTCATCGTTACTCCTGAGTTTCCGCAGGACACCATTCAAGTCCCACCACACAGCTCTGGGGTTGGACACAGTGGATCAGTTCGCCTCACCTGTGCTCTCCAGCTGGGCCCCTTCACCCCTGCCAGGCCCTTGATGTCCCCATAAACAAAGGGAGGTCGGCACCTCCCTGCCCACTCCTGGTGAGAGTGAGTGAGTGGTAACGAGATTTGTGCCAGCAACCCAGGTACAGCAGGAGTCCTTGGTGAGCTCAGGGCACCCTGAAGCCAGATGGTAAATCCACACAGGGGCATGTGGTCAAGTGTGCACTCACTGGCTCAAGGTATGTTCTTGGTTTTGTCCCCTAAAGACCTTGCCCTCATTACTGAAGCTTGGGGAGGTGGAAATCACTTGTGGGCAGTGTTGACTTAATAAATCTTCTGTGTCCTAGAATGGAGGGGATGGTTTTCTCCTTGGTAGACCTTTTTTAATTTTTATTGGAGTATAGTTGATTTACAATATTTTGTTAGTTTCAGTCATCCAGCAAAGTGATTCAGTTATAGGTGTGTGTGTGTGTGTGTGTGTGTGTGTGTATACATAGTGTGCATGTATTCTTTTCCATTATAGGTTATCACAAGATACTGAACATAGTTACCTGTGCTATACAGTAGATCCTTGTTGTTTGTCTATTTTATACACAGTAGTGTGTATCTGTCAATCACAAAAACTCCTAATTTATCCCTCCACCCTTCCCCTTTGGTAACCATAAGTTAATTATCTATGTCTGTGAGCCTGTTTCTGTTTTGTAAGTAAGTTCATTTGTATCCTTTCTTTTAGATTCCACATATAAGTAATATCATATGGTATTTGTCTTTCTCTTTCTGACTTACTTCACTTAGTATGAGAATATCTAGGTCCACCCGTGTTGCTGCAAATGATATTATTTCATTCTTTTTTATGGCTGAGTAATATTCTGTTGTGTATATACACCACATCTTCTTTAGCCAATCATCTGTCAGTGGACACTTAGGTTGCTTCCATGTCTTAGCTATTGTAAATAGTTCTGCTATGCACACTGGGGTGCGTTATCTTTTCAAATTAGAATTTTTATCTTTTCCAGATATATACCCAGGAGTGGGATTGCTGGATCACATGGTAACTCTATTTTTAGTTTTTTTCAGGAACCTCCATACTGTTCTCCATAGTGGCTGCACCAATTTATATTCCCACCAACAATGTAGGAGGGTTCCCTTTTCTCCACACCCTCTCCAGTATTTATTAAATAATAAATAGAATTTTTTTGATGGCCATTCTGACTGGAATGAGGTGATACCTCATTGTAGTTTTGATTTTCATTTCTCTAATAATCAGCGATGTTAAGCATCTTTTCATGTGCCTGTTGGCCATCTGTGTGTCTTCTTTGGAGAAATGTCTGTTTAGGTCTTCTGCCCATTTTTTGATTGAGTTGTTTGTTTTATTGATACTGAGCTGTATGAGATGTTTGTATATTTAGAAATTAATCCCTTGTTGGTCACATCATTTACAAATATATTCTCCCATTCCATAGGTTGTCTTTTCATCTTGTTTACAGTTTGCTGTGCAAAAGCTTTTAAGTTTAATCAGGTCCCATTTGTTTATTTTTGCTTTTATTTCCATTAGTACTGGGTGGCCAGGAAATGTTATGAAAACCTACCTGCAGCCGTTTTGAGCAGGTACCAGAGTGCCTAACCTCTTCAGGAACAGCCCAGGTTGCCGTGGAAGGTACCTGGGATGTTTCTGTTTCGTTTCATGCTTGCAGAAAGGAGAAAAACACAATTCTTCCCAGGTCACAGACAAAGTGTGAAAGAAGACCCCATCTCTCAGCTTGCTTCGGTCTGGTCTCTAATAAAATACAGGATCCCCATAGCATGTCAGTGGGTGGTTGTGTAGGATCCCATCCACGCTGGACCACATGGCAGAGGCTGAGCTTGGGGGAGAGGAGAGCCATCAGCAGCCCACAGAGTTAACACCCTTCCATCCACCTTTTCCAAGTCACCATGAGCAAGATTCACCCAGGTCCAAGGCTGGGGTACCCAGAGGCAGCATGCTGAGTGGAAGACACCTAGCACTGGGGGCTCTGGGAGGAGGAGTGATGCCCAAGGATGATGACGATGATGATCGGGGTGGGGGCACGAGTACCAGCTGCTCTTTGCTGAGGTCTCAGCTGTGCCAGGAGGGCCCCATCTAGTCTCATTCTCTGTATCCTAACAAGCCCTCCTCTTGAACATTTTCCCTACCGTGCAGAGAGAGGCGAGAGCTGGAAAAATATGGGAGCTTTCCAAGACTACCAACCAAATAAGCCACTGAGTATGGGTTCAAGCTTGCTTGACCCGGAGTGTCCAGGATGGTCAGAGAGAGGAGCCTGAGGGGAGGAGGGCAGGCCTGGGCTCTCAGAGGTGGAGACCTGGGTTCAAGGCAGGGCCCCCCGGCCCATCAAACTCCCTGCGTCCCAGGCAAGCCACTCAGTCTCTGAGACTCTGCTTTCTACTCCCTAAGGACTCAGATGAAACCATGCACATTGACAGGAGAGCCCAGAGCAGTTCCCAATACTGGGCAGATGTCCCCCTGGTGTCACGTTTCCATTTTGCACCGGGACCTGCAAATGCCTCGGTGGTCCTGCACAAAACAAGGGGTTCAGGGTGAGGCAGCCTTCTGAGCGCCCAAGATCGATGCAGCGGAGAGACAGAGATTGGACTGGACATGGACGTGGATGTGTATGTGGACAAGGCCTGCCCTCAGCCACCGCGGTGCACACTCTGGGGAGGGGAGGGCGCCGACCCCCACAGGCTTCATCCTACGGCTTAGGGTGAGATCCTTCCTTCCTCAGCGCCAAGCTGGGGAGACCACACCATCCCCTCCCCAGGTAGTACTCCTAGGCTCAGACACGGAAAAAGGTCGCCAGTGCAGGTGTGAGGATGGGGTCCAGGCAAAATGGACTCGCTGGCAGCTCCAGAATCCCAACCAGACTTGGGCGTCTGTCCCAAGGAACCCACGGAGGCCCTTAGCCAGGGTGAGGAGGTGAGTCTGCACCCAGGCTGGCTGGACCCCAGGCTGCCAGCGCTAGGGAGCGAGGCCAGCCTGTTGTGAAAACCTTCCAGATGAGAAGTTATTTAAAAGTGTGCTGAAAGCCATAAAGTATTAAAGAAATGTAAGGTATTATGAGGTCTGGCATTTAATACAACACCATTAAAGCCGTTACAGTTTATTTTTAAGTTTATAAGCTAAGCTAATGCTTGTCTAATTTTGAGGTGTTTCCCAAACCACTGTCGTGAGTGTATAAAAGGCTAAAATGATGGAATGTGTATGCCTTGGAGCTCTGTGGGGCAAAGGGCTGTAGAAATCCTGGGAAGAGCTTCCCTCCACTAGTGCACACTGGGAAAGTCCCACCTCAGCAGGAGTCCTCCCAGCTTACAAAGTTTCCTCTTAATCGGGAATTTAGGGCAGGTAACGGCACACCTTGCGAGATGAAGGGGTTTCTTCTGAGCAGCTGAGTGGGGTCCCAAGTTCTCACTACTCCAGAAAAGAGGTCTCAGCCCCTCCCTCTGGGCACGATGAATCCAGTTTTGCATGCAATTTGGTTCCATGGTTTTTGAATTCTAGACAAGCCAGAATAAGGGGCTCGTAGGCAAGATGTGCTATGAAGACACACAAGAGAAGCAGAGGAGAAAGCTCAGGACAGAACGACAGCAACAGACCCGAGAACTAACAGAGCCCTGTCGGAGCCTCACAGTGCAGCCTTGAACACGCTGAGGGCGTAGGACTGAAGCCGGCTCTTTGCTCCGTAGAATCCTGGACCCTTCAGAGAGTAAATGCTCGGGATAGCTAGGTTTCTGTAGCCTTTAATTCTTGGAAATTGCTCTTCTAACCAACGTGTGTGGATGGAAATATCTCGAGTGTGCTGCCTGCATCTTGGCCTTTCTGGAGGACGTGCCCCTTTCTGGATGAGCCGGACTCCTGTGTGGCCCCAGGAGGTGCAGCCAGAGGGGGAGGACCCAGCACATCCACGAGTGATGGATGGATGATGTGTTCTAGGCACCAGCCCAAATGGCAGAGCTGAAGCCTAGCCCCAGCTTGCTGTCCCAGGTCCTTGTGCCACTTCTGGGGCATCTGGGAGCCTGTACTCAGCAGTGAGGGGTGATGTGTGGGTCCTTTTCAAGGTCCATCATAGGAACCACCTCCTCCAGGAAGCCCCCCAGGGATTGTATGGGGATGATCAGGATGCCCTCTGGACTTCCAGGGAGATGTGAGGTGCTCTGAGTCCTGCCCTCCGAGTCTCTCCATTGGCACTTAGGAGATGGGTGTTGCATGCAGCCCAGTTGGAGTGATCTGAAAGTGGGGGAGGGGTCGCACAGCACAGTGTTCCCGTTACAATAACATCTGCCCTCACTCAGTCACTCAGTCGCTCTGCTGGCAGCTGGGGCACACGGTGGCGAACAGACCAGAGCCCAGCCTCCTGGAGCAGGGGAGCCTCCCAGAAAGCCAGGACACCCCCCTCCCACTCCGCCCTCCTGCAGTCACGTCCCAGAGCTTCCACACGGCGGCTGGTGGCCAGCCCCGGCCTCCCCAAGCACCGAGTGTCTCATCTTCATTATAGAGAAAAAAATAGAACTTCCGGGAGGTTTGCTGTGAGAACGGAATGAGTTAATCCTCGTCAACCTCTTCGCCCGGAGTCCGGCACAGAGCACTAAATAAATATTAACTAATACTAAAGTGGTTCTTGCTGGGTTTATGGAGGAGACAAGCGTTAAATAAATAAGGGAAGGGTGGGATGAAGCCAAGGGAGGCCCCCAGCGCCTCGGTCTCCACGGCTGCGCCATGGGGTTGCCTCCTGTAGAGGTATCTTCTTTAATTCTTCTATTCATCCACCTTCGCCCGTCTCCCCCATCAGGGTGGGGTCTCACGCTTCTCCACCAGTGTCCCTGGAGCCTAGCAAAGCCCCAAGTGCAGCGGCTGCTCAGCAAATGTTTACGAATGAGCTTGAAAGATGAGTCGCTGCCCCAGGACTGCGGGGCGTCCGGGCGAGCAGACTTCAAGAGCTGAGGGTTCCACGCCAGAGACTCGGCCACAAAGAGCCGGTCCCCAGGCAGACATGAAGGCACCACGATGACCTTGTGCGGGGGCCGCAGTGGCAGCACGCAGGTCATCAGGAGAAGCCCAAGGGCCTGCCAGCCCGAGGGGTCTCTGTGTGACTGAGGACCATCAAGGACAGAGGACGGGGACCCCGGGGGCCCCCGCTAATGCAGAGGTCTGGCCGGGGAAGAGCAAGGCGCGTGGGCGTTTCCCTCCAGCTGGGAGGTCAGTCCAGGGCCGCTGTAGGGGCGCCAGAACCCAAGGGGCCTTGGCAGGGCCGTGCCTGGGATCCCACCCCGGACAGTGGGACAGGGTCTCCCTTCACAGGACAGTGTCCGGCCAGCCTCCTGCAGGAAGGGGGAGCCAGGGATGATGCCAGGCTGGGGTTATAAGGACTTGGGACACAGCTGAGCCCCCATGAGGGAGCCCGTGGGGGTCCCTACGCCACTGGGGTGGTGGGTGTCCCGTAGCCTGCGGGGGGCGCTCAGCACGTAGTCCTCACGTTAGGTTCCATGTGACTCCTGGTCATGGCCCCGCAGGCAGGGGTGCGGGGACACGAGGGCATGGGTATAAAGCACCACTGCGTGCCCGCCCGCACACAGTAGGCGCTCAGCAAGGGTTCCTGGAGGTTTGGCAGGGGGCCCACCCTGTCCCATGGCTCCAAGGCTGTGGCGGGTATCGTCGTCGGCGTCCCCGGGAATTTTCACGGATTGTCCCGCTCGGCGGCCCGCCCAGCCCCCCCACCCCACCGTCCCCACGCCGAGATGCAGGGCCGCGTCTTGCTCTCATCACAGCAGGCGGGGAGGGTGGTCCCCAGGACCCTGGCAGCAAAGCAGCCCCTGACGGCTGTTCACAGGCAGCCCAGGATGCCAAGACGGCAGAAAGGAGTCTAGAAACGCCCCCAGTGAAGCGGCTGGATTCCCGGGTGGGACCTACTCAGAGGCAGAAACACGCCCACCCCCGCCCCCGCCCATCCCCTCGCCCTCGGTGGGCGATCACTCCCAACACCAGCTGCGTCGTGGCTCCTTGTCCGTGTCTCCGTGCTGAATTTCACTCCGTAAGAGACAATCAGAAGAACTCATTTTCGTGATTCAAGTCTCGCTGATTCATACGCCCTTTTTCCTCCCTGGCCCGCGTGCCCCGGATCTCACACCTGCTTCTGAAACGTCTGCTAAAAGCCCCTCACGCTTCCCTCCCTCTGTCTGCCATCCACTGCTTCTTCCCGAGCCCTTCCTCCTCCTCCTTCCAATGGTAAGAAACCACGGAGGGGTCCTCTCTGGTCCCGCCGAGTGATGTCCAAGGACACTCCCTGTGACCGCGTGTACAGAGCCTGGTGCAGTTTAACAAGCTCTTAATGAGCACCTACTGTATGCCAACCTCAGGGCCAGGGCTGGAGGCTACAGACGCCACAGTTAGTGGACGGATGCTCCTCAGATGCACAGAACAGAAGAGAGATGCAGGGAGGACTCACATGCATTTCCCGGGGCTGCTGTCCCAAAGGACCACAAACTTGGAAGCCTAAAGTGGCAGACATGTATTATTCTCTTACAGTCTGGAGGACAGAAGCCTGAAATCAAGGCTTCAGCAGGGCTGGCTCCTTCTGAGACTCCCAGGGAGAACGTGCCCAGGCCTGTCCCCCAGCTCTCGGTGCTGGCCGGGGCCTGGGCGTCCCTTGCCTTGTGGACGCGTCACCCAATCTCCGCCTCCATCCTCACGTGCCCATCTTCTGGGTCTCTGTACCCTCTCCTGTCTCTTAGAAAGACACGTGTCATGGGGTTTAAGGCCCACTCTAATCCAGGATGATCTTATTACGAGATCCTTCCCTGAATGACATCTGCAAAGACCTTGACTCTAAGTAAGGTCACCCTCTGAGGTTCCAGATGGACATATCTTTGGCGTGAGACACAAATGAACCCACTTCAGCTGTGAAATAAATGCGGTGTGTGCTGAGCACAGAAGAAATGGGAAAGAGGGAGGCTGCCCATGTCCTGGGGGTGGGAGGCCCCTGGGGGAGAGCCTTGCCAAGCTGAAATAGACTCCCTGCCACCTTCTCTTTTGGGTCAGCATACAGTACCACCCTGGTCTGGAGGTGGACTGCCCAGAGATTTGCTCTGGTCTTCATTTCTTCCAGAATGAGGATGTTTCCATTAGACACAGCCCTACTGTCCCTGATGGCAAATTCTCAGCTTCCTAATGAGCTATTGGCTTAGAAGAGAAGCAAAATCATACCAACCCTGTATTCCCACATCCCAGGGACGGGCTCGAGAAGGCATATAAATGGGGGTGAAAGGGCAGTGGATTTCCAGCTCCTGACATGTAATCAAGCAGTGCTCTTGGAAACCTCAGGGAGCTTAATTTTCTTGAGACCCTTTTAATGGGGCCTCAGGATGGAGCTGTGCCGTCCAAGGCTGCATTGCCAGGGCGGGCGCCTTGAGCCCTAGAGGGACATGCTGGTCATTGAAAGTGAAGCCGAATCTGGCCTCTCTCCCCTGACACTGAATTAACTCTCAGAGAAAAGAGTTTTGGATTAAGTAGGAAAGAATAGCTTTATTGCTGTGCCAGGCAGAGGAGGACACAGAGGGTTCATGCCCTCAAGACTGAGTGTCCCACCCTGGAGGGGGTAGTAGTGAGGAGTTTTAGAGCAATGGTTCAAGGAGCAGGGTGTGGTCAGCTCGTGGACATTCTTCTGATTGGTTGGTGGTGAGGTCATCGGGAGTCGGCAGGCATCAACCTTCTGGTTCCAACAGGTCTGGAGTCTACTTGCTGGTGGGCAGCATGCAGTTAAGTTCTTCCACCTGGCGGGGGCGTTTAACTGCAAAACAGCTCAAAGATAGTGTTGTGTGTATCCCGAGGGGGAACCAGGACCCTGCCCCCAGGCTGCACTATTGTTTCTTGGTTTCTCCTCCCTTGTCTCCACAGCCCCTCCCTTCCCTAATTAATAATAATCTGTTTGAACCTGCCCTTTGGAACTCAGGGAAGGTTATGGAGGCTGAATGAAGCCTGTTTCCTATAATTAAAGAAATGGGGGACACAGAAAGGCTTTTGTGCCCAGGAGCCCCACAGGGCCCTGCTCAGTTTCAAAAGTGCTGTGTAAATGCCAAGAAGAGATTGAAACATGCTCCTCAAAAGGCAGGAGCTCAAAATGGGAGGGGGGGGGTCCACAATGGAGGGTGTGAGTCCCAGCACCTTCCCCTCGGGCCAGCACTGAGGCCAGCAGCCAGCCTCTGGGGAAGGAGGAAGGCCGTCCCCGGGGGGCGGAGCACAGGGACACTTGGTGCACTTGTCGGCCATCCCCCGGCCACATGCTCTGACTCTCATACACGGCCTTGCCCATCGCCTTGCCTGCTCTCCTGCTGGTACCCCTTTCTCCTCCCCCAGCTCAGAGAGCACTTCAGGTGGCCCTTCTCTGCCTCCTCTGTACACCCAGCTGGTTTCTGGGATTTTCCCTGTTGCTTCACATCCCAGAGGTGGGGCCTGTCTGTCTCCCCCTAAAGGGTTCTGGCACAGCAGACACTCAGCAGATATTTGTAGAATGAAGGAGCACAGTTCCAGGGTCCCTGTCTTGGCAACAGTGAACCGCTTTGGATAAGACAAACTTGAACTTTTTAGGGGTGCATGTAGAGGGCTGGGCAGGGTGATGGCCATTCAGGGTCTGGAATGTTCCCTCCTGTGGTCCAAGAGGAAGGGGCACCAACCTGAGGGTGGGCCCCAGCTCCCTGGGCTCTCAGCAAAGAGGGTGACCTTCTCTCTGATGCTCCCAGGACTGCCCCTGGCTGGCTGCCCTGGTGATCCCCCCCAGTCCTGAGAGGCCGGGGGGAAGGAGGCACCCACAGGCGGCCCGGCCAGATCTTTGGAGGCCTGAGAAGGGGTGGAGGCGAGCTGTGTCCTCCTGGCTCTCGCAAGGTGGAGCCAGCGGCCCCAGCTGATCAGGTGTCCTTAGCGGGAGCCCTGAACAAAGCAACACTCCTGTGCTCCAAGAGGCACCCTGGGGACCCGCAGGGCCAGGGGAGGCTGAAGGCACATCTGGGCATCTGGCCACCCTTCCCCTAGGGAGGCGAGGCAAGCAGGTCTCTGCTGCCCAAACTCTCCACTTAGAGCGTCCAGCCCTCAGCTTGCGCTGAAAGTGGGATGTATTTTAACCCAGGAGCCATCGTGCTGTTTACAGAACACAGACCCCGCTCCGTGCCCCAAGCCCTGAGCATTTTCTTTTGCATTTCGTCTGATCCAGTCATGGGAGGCAGTCGTGGCTGTCCTTGATTTGAAAGAGGAACAGATCAGAATTTAGAGAAGTGAAGAAGTCAAGTAGCTTTTGTCCAAGGTACGCCCAGTCCTGCCTCCGCCACCCGCCGCCCCCAGCTGGCTCCTCCCCTCCCTCTGCCTCTGTCTTCCACACCCGCCTCCTACTCTCTGATCCCCTCGGCATGCGACCTTGTTGGTCCTTCTGGCCAGTGCGCGGGGGCCTGGATGGGCCTCGTGTTCCCAGCAAGCTCCCCGAGACGGCTGCTGCTCTGGGCAGCGGGGGTGCCCACAGCGCCACCCCGGGTTCACGGCTGAGCCGAGAGCCTGTCTGGGCTGTGGATTGGGGTTTTTTCTCGGCCGCCTTTTCGTATCAGAGAAAACTTGTCAGAGCACTTACACATTGTCACCGAAGCCTCATTACTCTGAAATGTCACTTCACTTATGAACATCATTATGCAGGAACATACGTTGCCAACGACAGGTATTGCAGGAAACTTGAAAAGACGTGATTTTTTTCCTACAGCCACGTGTTAGCAGGGACCATGTCCACATTTTGACATCTAGGAGACACTCAGGAGTGGATAGGACTCTTGCTAATCTCCTCACAGGTTTCAAGAGTGTATTTTAGGCCTGTGGAGTCATTGCTCTCCAGAAAGATGGGGATGGATCACAGACAGGGGGAAGGGCAAGGGGCCAGCTGGGTCGAGGGGGTCACTTTCTGCCCAGCAGGGCCGTCAGTCCAGCCTGGGCCCCTGTACTCTGCGGGGAGGAAACACAGGCTTGTGCTGCGGCATTTGGAGCAGAGTTGAGGGGCAGGGCAAGGACGCAGAGCTGAAGGTCTTCACTCACATTGGTTTGGGAAAGAGCTGATAGAGTTATCTGATCCCAAATTCATTCCGTGGACCACTGCTGAGCACTGGCTACATCCATCCTGGTGAGAGGCGTGGTGGGCAAATAACTGAAAGGTGCCCTGTGGCCCAGGGCTGCCCACAGCAAAGAGGCCACGTGACCCAGGGGCACCAGGGATGCTGGAGTGGGTCACCCTGCAGGAGCCCCAGGAGGCGATGTCACCACCCCCACCTGCCCCAGCCAGGAACTGGGATGCAGACCACCTGGTCCCCATCAGGATGCAGAGGGTCCCCCGAGTCCACGTGAGCAAGGACGGTGTGGAGGAAAGAGCAGACCTTGCAGGGTTGTTCTGCGTGGCAGCTCTGCGGGTAGGTGGGGAAGAGAGCCCCGTGCTCCCCTGGGACTACCCAGGATCAGGCACCCCGACACCCCCCACCCTGGGCCTCTGCTCTCTCTCTCTAATGGCCCCTGTCACGAGGCACAGCCCTCGTCCATCTACACCCTCTTGTTCACATCTCTCCTCCACTGCACAGTAATGCTTAGGAGGCCCAGACAGCGGGTGTCCCGTCCATCACTAGTGCCGAGCACATCACCCAGGACATAAGGTTTAATGAACATTTATTAAATACATGATTGAAGAAGCTAAGAATTACAAAAAACTTCATTCCACATGTGTACATGAATTAAGAATAAAAATGACAAAAAATTAATGACTCTATGTAAAAGAAAAGGCTAGAAGCCGGGAGAGAAACCAGAGGAGGAGCGTGGGTGAGTGTGACCACGGGGGCCGTGCGTGCCTGGAAGGGCCTGACTTCTGAGGCTCGGGGCCGGCGGGGTGCTCCTCCCACGAGGCTCCCTGCCCACCCTTCATCAGCTTCGCGTGGTCCAACTTTGAAACCATCTTTGTTTTTTTTGAATGATCTACGCCATTATTAAAACATAACTAAATTATAAACTTGCACTCAAGAAGCAAATGTATCTTTTTATATATAAAATTTATAGAGTCAATTAACAGTTATTTCATCCAAAGTAGCCATGAAATGGAGACGAGTGTCTGCACATCCCTAAACCACGCCGTTCACCCTCCTCCGCTTGACGGGCTTCCGAGCCCACGGCACGGGGCCTGCCTCAACTGCCCTCTGCTTTGTGGAGAATGGAGAAAAATCAGAGCGCTCACTTATATGTGTGATAGTTGCTATTTAGTACTTTCTGTCGAGAGTTGATGTATTTCCATTTTGGCTGCTCTAAAACTTTTTATTTCTTTATTTTTTAATTAAGGCTTATTTATAGGATGTTCCAAATCAGAGAAATATGTTTTCTGTAGCTGACTTTGCTTCAGGGATCACTAGGGGAAGAAGACGAAACCTTCTTTTTAGAGACATCATTCATTCATCCAGAGAGTGTTTGCAGATGAGGGAGGGAGGGAGGAAGGGAGGCAGGGAGGGAAGGTCACGTGTCTCCTATAGGCGGGAAGGATGGGCTGGGGTCTGGAAGGTGGCAGGTTCGGGGTGGGGTCCCAGTGTGGTTCATGGGAGCTGACAGCACCTTTTCCTCAGTGCTCACATGGACCAGACATCATCTCAGCCCTTTATGGGCATTTTCTCATGTAAGCCTCATCATAACCCTTCAGGTAGTTTCTGTGTTTTAGCCTCATTGTGACAATGAGAAAATCAAGGCACAGAGGTGCTCAGACTAGCTGGTGGGTGTCCCATAGCTGAGGAGTGGTGGGGTCTGGATTAGAACCCGGGCAGGCTGTTGGACAGTGATGGCTCGTTTTATGTGCCAAGCTGACTGGCCATGGGGTGCACAGATGTTGGTTTAATTCCAGCTGCGATTAGCATTTGAATCCTAGACCGAGTAAAGCAGATTTTCCTCTCCGTTGGGGGGGGGGTGCTCATCCAATCTGTCTGTGGCCTGAATACAACAAAAAGCATATGAAATGTTTACTAGCAATAGACAAATTAAAATCAAATCCAGTGACCACCGCCCGCCTGGTTCCAGCTCATACTGGGTGATTGACTTACACCCCACATCCTCTGTAAGAAGAGGTAGTGAGTCGTCCTTCTCTATTTCCACAGCCCTCCCCAGGGAGTCTCTCTCTTAAGTAGTCTATACGTTTATTTATCCAAAGAAACCAAGTAAAGTTTTCTGTGCCTCATTTTTAGTTCACAAGCTGTCTTCTGCTGTATCTGGGGTCAAACAACACATTTTCTTTCTCGGTGTCATGCGAAAATAAGATAATTTTTTATGTCCCAACTGTTCTGCATTACATCCTAAGATATAGACATCAGTGGAGCGCTATGTGTGCAGCTGGCGATAGGGCACCCAAACTGTGAGCTTATCTTCACTTTTGGATGATGTGTTGATCTCGGAAAGGCATGGCAGGAAGGGCCCAAGGTGACTGTCATCTTCCCCTGTGCCTGAAATGAACTGGTGGATATTCCCATCAGAGAGGCCCAGGTCGGCTGCATTATACACAATAAAACATTAACTTTTCATGCATGTAGGTGACTTAGAGACTCTAAGTCATTTGTACAGACATGTGCGTTTTATGTTTTTTCAGAACAATACACATCTGATTCTCTGACAAAGCGTGACATTCTTCCAATCCAAAACCTCCCTTCAGGAGTTTAGCTCTCCTCAAGTGGAAGTTTATATGTGCAGTTTATAGTTTATATAAACTGAAGTTTATATTCTCCCCATGCTTGGGAAAGGTTTGTGTATTTGATGTGGAGGGGGTGCTATTCTTATGTGATATTTCTATGAACATCAAATTTCCCAAACTTTTGCAATTCATATACTAGACAAGGGCTAATTTCCTACAGTCCCTACAAATAAATAAGAAAACCTACTCACAATAGAAAAATGGGCCCAGAAAAAGTATGTATAGTTCCCAGAAAAGGAAATTGAAATGGATCTTATACGAATTAAAAGATGTTTGAACTTATTTAGAGAACAGAAATATACCCACAGACATAGAAAACAAACTTATGGTTACCAATGGGGATATCAGGTGTCGGGAGGGGGGTGAGATAAATTTAGAGTTTGGGGTTAACATATACACACTACTATATATAAAATAGGCAAACAACAAGGACCTACTATATAGCACAAAGAACTATATTCATTATCTTATAATAACGTATAGTGGAAAATAATCTGAAATAGAAAATATATATGATATATATATATCTGAATCACTTTGCTGTATACTTGAAACTAACACAAATTGTAAATTACTATACTTCAAGAAAAAAATTAAAAATAAAAACAGATGCTCAGCCTCATCATAATAAGAGAAATGAAAATTTAAATGATAAAGCAATACCACTTTCATGTATAGATTGGTAAAGATCAATAAGTCTGAAGTTATCTCTGGAGAAATCCTTTCCTTAAAGAAAAGCTTTATTTATTTATTTAGGCTGTGCTAGGACTTGCACAATCTTCATTGCAGCGTGTGGGATCTTTTTTTAGTTGCAACATGCGGACTTCTCAGTTGCGGCATGCGAACTCTTAGTTGCGGCATGTTTGCGGGATCTAGTTACCCGAACAGGGATCGAACCTGTGCCCCCTGCATTGGGACTGCAGAGTCTTACCCACTGGACCACCAGGGAAGTCCCTGGTGATATATCTGAATTGGCAAAGATACAGAAAATCAGGTACTGATAAAAAAAGAGAGAGAAGAACGAAAAGATAGAACAAGAGAGAATTTGCTCTCCCTGACTGACTGGTTTTGAGCTGGGACATTGAACTAGAACTTAAACCATTGTCCATCCTGGGTCTCCAGCTGGCAGACAGCAGATGTGGGATGTCTCAGCTTCTAGAATCATGGGAGCCAATTCCTTGGAATTTCTCTGATTGGTTCTGATGCTGTTAATACATCTCTAGAGTCTACACTCTTACCTTGACAGAGAAAATCCCTAAAGTGTAACAGGTATCCAGGACACATTTGCTAATGGACAGTGTGTCTGATCAGTGGACATGGGCAGTCATCACACCATAGCAATGACCAGTGGACGATATCAGACTCGACTTGAGAATACAATGTTCCTTTGCAGACAGCTGTAGTCTGCTTTGGTGGGCACCACACAAGTTGAACGCACCTTTGATACTTTAACATGTATTATTTCTTTTTTCCCTTTTAGCCATTGCCCTCTCTGCTACACACATGTCAAGGCTAGTTCAAGAGAGTGAAGGTCAACATGGAGACAGGAGTCCCAGACCTGGGGTCACAGGAGTCATGACAGTAGTCATAAAGTGCATCCCAACAGCAGAGTCCTTAAGTGTTACATCAGTGTAGATGGAGCCCCACACAACCAGCAGCAGCTTGAGTCCTCACAACACCCCAAACCACATGGAGGAATGGCCAGTCCACTCCCTCATACCTGCTCCAAAGAGGAACATTTTCAGCAAGACTCATACAGTCACCAAAAACTTTTTGTTTTCTGTGTTCTAGCTCCTTCCTACTGTAATCCACATCTCAGGATTGGCAGGATGAGCGGGTCATCCTCAGACACCACCCCCTGACCTCAACCCAAGATGCTTACTTGTCCCTTGTCAGGTGAGGGTACCTTGGGACATTCCTCCCTGGGCTTGGCGAGGCCCCTGCCCTCCCAGCCATGCTGAAGTACCACTAGATCATCAGTCACCTGTAGTCTTAGGCCTGCAGGGCTTAATGGGGGGTTGGGGGGGTAACCCAGAAAACAACCAAATTCCAGCTAAGGCCACCTCACCAGGTCTGCTTTCACCGCCAGAGGAGATTCTTGTTCCCTGCAAATGAGCCAGTGAGGAGACTTTGACTGGAACAGATGTTTCTATGTCGTCTGACAAAAGCTGCCAGTGACCTCCTGGTATAATTCTTCACAAACAAAAGCCTTCCTCTCAGATGAAAGCACAGAACAGCTTGCAACTTCGATTTACTTTGTGAAAGCTCATGGTTAGTGAGCACAAGGATTAGTGTGTGTCGGCCCAGGTATCCAGTGGACAAGTCCTGAATTTCTAGGGAGTTTGTGGTTCCATGTGCTGAACGTGAAAATGGAAGGGGTTGCCAACACTGTGAAGCCAAACTTGGTGCCAAAGGCCTCTGTTTAAATTCCCATCAGTGGGTGCCTGAAAGCCAGCTCGTATGGAGATGCCATATGGCAAAATGAAAAGAGTATGGATTCTAATCCCCGTGGTTCTACTAAAAGCCTTGTAATCTCAGCCCAGTTTCTTAACCTCACTGAGGTCTAATTTCTTCATATATGACGTAGTCAAAAAGCTTGTCCCAAAGATAGTGTCTACCTTACGTAACAAAGTCAGTCCTCAATGTGAGACTCAAAAACAAAAAACAATAATGCTGTAAAAGTATTGATATTTTGTATACCACGAAATATCACACAGCTTCCAGACACTGTCACTGTTACCCATCATTGTATGAGCACAAATTAAGCCAATAACAAACACCAGACACTGCCCTGAGGATCCAAAGGTAACTGGTTGCCAACTTGCATATTCAACGTGCAGGGGCCATCCGGGGCAGCATGTGCCAAGTTACTGGAGGGTTATAATGCGAACGTTGCCCTAACAGATTTGAGCACTAAGGTTTTGAGGGGGTAGGGGTTAGAAGGTGGGTGAAGGAATTCAGATGAGCTTTTCTGGAGCTGAATCTTGCAACATGTTTAGGAGTTCGCCAGCCAGAAAATGGTTGGGATGGTTGAATCTGCTTCCGGCTGTACAAGCCCATTACCTCAAGGCAGAAGCTTCATCCGAGAGGTGTTTGCAAGCCCAGTGTTGCAAAGATAATAAGAACTCCTTATGGAGAAAAGGAGTATGTCAGGCAGTTAATCCCACATTCCGCATGACACACTACCCCAGAAGCTATTTGTTTTTTTACGTGAAGTTTGGCAGGTGAAGGATGTGTTGGAGGGAGGGCCGTTTGGTTGATCTGGGCTGGCCTCAGCCGCTCTTGGCTTTGCCTGTGTGTTGGATTTTTAAGTGGAAACTGGGACTAAGAAGTTGAACAGAGCTTTTGGTACTTTTCTGTGGCCAGGAGATATAAATGTTTTTTTAAACCTTTCAAAGGAAAAGCCCTATAAAATAATCCAAATTTTAATTTAGGATTTCTGGAGGGGCTACAGAAGAGTAAAAAGCAAGCCAAAACTAGGCCAGAATTTGCAAACATTGAAACTCAGCTCCAAATAAACGAATTCATAGCTTGGAACTGGCCCCAGCGAAAAAGCTTGCCAGAAACAGTGGTAACTGCTTTGTGAGGGAAAGTGGTAACGTTAAATCATCTATACAATTTTTATATACAATTTCTGACATCCAACAACAATAATTATCAGGCATATCAGCCTGCAGTACAAAACCAAGGAAACAGAGAAGAGAGAAAAAACAAATATTAGACATAGAACCCCAAGATGTCTATATAGAAGCTATTTTATATAAACTTTAAAATTACTAAAATTTAAAAATATAGAAGATAAAATGGAAAATTTTATAAGCAAACAAATATATTTTTTAAACGAAATAATTTAAACGACAGCAGTAGTAGAAATCAAGATCTCAATAGATGGGGTTTTAAGGAAAATAAAGTTTGAGGGAGAATTAGTACAATAATCAGGTAGACATAGCAATGATAAACACACATGCAGTTAATGAAAGAGAAGGAAAAACTGACAAAATTGAAAGGAGAAATAGGCAATTCAATAGCAATAGCTGGAGATGTCAATATCCCGTTTTCAATAATAAACAGAACAACTAGAGAGAAGATGAGCAAGAAAATAGAATAAATCAACTAGACCTAAGAGATGTTTGTAGACCACTCCACCCAGCAACAGTAGACACACAATTACATTGGCAATAACATCAAATGTGTACATGAAGTGTTCTCCAAGATAGACCATATGGTAGGCCGTAAAATGTCTCAATAAATTTAAAAGTATTGAAAGCACACAAAGCATGTTCCCTGACAACAATGGAATGAAATTAGAAATCAACAAAATGAAGAAATTCGGGAAACTGATAAATCTGTGGAAATCAAACAACTCACTCCTAATTAACCAGTGGGTCAAAGAAGAAATAGCAAGGAAAACTAGAAAAAAACCTTGACATGGATTGGAACACAACCTACCAAAATTTAGGGGTGCAGTGAAAGCAGTGCTCTGAAGCCAATTTACAGCTGTAAATGCTTACACTAATGAAAGAAGAAAGATCTCAAATCAATTACCTAAACTTCCACCTTAAGAAACTAGAAACAGAAGGGCAATTTAAACTCAAAACAAGATAAAATAAAGAAATAACAGAGATGAAATTATATATAAACAAAATAGAGACTAGAAAATCAATAAAATAAAAAGCTTTTTTTTAATCATAAAATTGACAAACATTTACCTAGACTGACCAATTAAAAGAAATAGAAGACCCAACTTACTAAACTCAGGGATAAAAGTTTTCTAGATTGGAAAAGAAGGGAAACTATCTCTAGATGCAGATGGCATAATCTTATTTATGAAAACACCCTAAGAATTCACCTCCCCCAAAAAACTATTAGAGCTAATATATGAGTTCATCAAGTTTCAGGATACAAGATCAATATACAAAAATCAGTTGTGGGCTTCCCTGGTGGCGCAGTGGTTGAGAGTCCGCCTGCTGATGCAGGGGACACGGGTTCGTGCCCCGGTCCAGGAAGATCCCACATGCCACGGAGCGGCTAGGCCCGTGAGCCATGGCCGCTGAGCCTGCACATCCAGAGCCTGTGCTCCACAACGGGAGAGGCCACAACAGTGAGAGGCCCGCGTACCACACACACACACAAAAAAAAATCAGTTGTGTTCCTATATACTGTCAAAGAAGAATCCAAAAATATAATTAAGGGAACAATTCTATTTACAATACTATCAAAAAGAACAAAATACTTAAGAATATATTCCATAAAATAAATGCAAGACTCGTACACTGAAAACTACAAAACATTGTTGAAAAAAGTAAAGAAGACATAAACAAATGGAAAAATATCCTATGTTAATGAATTAAAAGACTTAATATTATTAAGAAGACAACATTCTCCAAATCGTTTAACATATTCAACACGATTCCTATAAAATTTTGGACTGACTTTGTAAAATATAAAAACGGACAAGCCAATTCTAAACTTCACGTGAAATTGCAAGGGAACTAGAATAGCCAAAACAATCTTGTAAAAGAAGAACAAAATTGGAAGATTTGCATTTCCCAATTTCAAAACCAGCCACAAAGCAGTAATAAAGGCAGTGTGATACTGGCATAAGGATAGACATGGGGATATGTTGGGTGAACTTGAGAGTCAACTGATTTTCTGCAAGGGATTTTCTAGGACCATTCAATAGGGAACGAATAGTCTTTTCAACAAATGGCACCAGGACAGTTGACTATCCATATGCCAAAAATGAATTTGGGCCTCTCCACAAACAATTTATAAAAATTAACTCAAAATGAACAATAGACTTAAATGTAAGAGCTCAAAGTATAAATTTCTTAAAGGAAAACATAGGTGTAAACCTTCAGGATGTTGGACTAGGCAATGATTTCCTAGACATGTCACCAAAAAAAGAAATATTAGATAAACTGGACTTCACTGAAATTAAAAACTTTTGTGCATCAAAGGACACTATCAAGAGAGTCAAGAGAGCAGCCCCAGAATGGGAGAAAATATCAACATTTGCAAATCATAGATCTTATGACACTTTAGTATCCAGCATATATAAAGAACTCCTACAGCTCAACAACAAAAAGATAAATAACCCAGTTCAAAAATGGGCAAGAACTTGAATAGACATTTCTCCAAAGAACATACACAAATGGCCAATAAGCACATAAGAAGATTTTCAACATCATTAGACATTAGGGACCACAGTGACATACTTCATCACACTCCCCAGGATAGCTATAACCAAAATATGGGAAATAAGTTTGCCAGTAAGTGGAGAAATTAGAACACTGGTACATTGCTGGTGGGAATGTAAAATGGTGCAGCTACTGTGGAAAGGAGTTTTGCAGTTCCTCAGAGTTAAACACAGAGATGCCATATGGCCCAGCAATTCCACTCCTAGGTATATACCCAAGAGAATTTATAACAAGTGTTCAAACAAGAACGTGTATACAAACATTCCTACTAGCACTGTTTACAATAGTCCAAAGTGAAAACAACCCCAAAGTCCATCAATAGATGAGTGGATAAACAAAATGTTAGATATCCATAAGACATGGAATATTCAGCCACAAAAAGTAATGAAGTACTGACACTTACAACAATATAGATGGACTGTGAAAACATTATGCTGTGTGAAAGAACCTAGTTACAAAAGATCATGTATCATATAATTTTTTTGTATAAAATGTCCAGAAGAGGCAAATTCACAGAAACATAAAGTGGATGAGTGGTTATTAAAGTCTGGGAGTGAAGGGTGGGTTGTGAGGAGTGACTGTTATGTGTATGAAGTTTCTTTGGGGGTGATGAAAAATGTTTTGGAATTAGATATTGGTAATGGTTACACAACCCTGAGGATATACTAAAACCACTGAATTCTGTGTTTTAAAATAATGAATTTTATAGTATGCAAATTATATCCCAGTTATAAAAAGAAAAAGCAATAACAAAAAACAACTATCATGGAGTTCTTTTGTAGCAATCATAAACATACATTTAGATGCTGAATCAACAATCAACTATACTAAATATTATGCAAGTGTGTATATGAAGTTTAGGGTAAATCTTCATTAATAGTATATTATACAATTCAAGAAAAAACTGAAAACAATTTAGCTGGAAATGAAGGCAAAGTCCTTTGGAGGACTATCTTACATGACTCAACTGTTACTTGAGTTGTGACAAAGAGTGATGCCAGGGGAACATGAGTTTAAATAAAATCATTTTGTGAGGTTGAGAATGATTAAAAGCAGTATTTCTAATTTACTAGACATTTTATATGTGATCATAAATGTGTGTCTGGATAACCAAATTCATAAATATTATACGTAAAGAGGATGACTAAATGGAATGACAGTTTATCAGAAAATATCTTGACTAAAGCAACAGACAGAAAAGGATGGAAAATATTTTAAAAGGGCATAAGGAGACATACAAAACATGATAAAAAGTCCAGTATGTACGTAATCAGAATCAAACAAAGAAAAAAGAAAAAATAGAACAGAGTAACATTCATCTAATATTTTCCCCAAATTGACCAAAAAATCAAACATATATGCATACACACACTTATTTAAGTCAAACTTGTAAAAAACAAAAGCAAAGAGAAAAATCTTAAAAGTAATCAGAGAAAAGAAATTACTCTACCTTAAAAAAGCCAATAATAAGAAAGAGGGTCCAAGAAAAATGTTAGAATCCAAAAGACAGTGGTATCTCATAGGGATGAAAGAAAACCCAGAATTCTATATGTTGAAAGAATATCAAAACTAAAGATAAAATGAAGACATAATTAGACAACTACTGAAATAATTATACTCTAGTACAACTTTCACTATGGAAACTATGGAAGTTGTTCAGGTAAAAAGAAATGACTCCCAGTAAAAGCATATAAATGAAGGAAGAAAACATATATGTACACTGTATATATAATTGTGATTTTAACCATATAATTACATATGTTTATGTGTAAATATGTATAATTACATATGTAGTAATAATTGTAATTATAATTGCACATAGTAACAATTATAAGGGTTTTAAATCTATACAATTAAAATATAAGGCAATAATGGTGGAAAAGTAAGGAAGGGGATTAAAGTATTACACTGTTTTTATGTTCAAGTAGAGATGAAATATTCTAGAAGTTGACAAGTCAAGGATGGAAGTACTCCTCCACACAAGTTAAATACATAGTAAAAGGAGACATAAATAATGAGTTAGGATAATGGGAAAAAAGAACAATAAAAATACTGGAATCAACTAAAAAATGTTAAGAAAAGAAAGAATAGAAATAGATCAGATATGATATGTAGAAATATTAAGGCAGGAAATTTTGATCCAAAAATATCAGTGTTTACATTACATATAGACAGACTAAGAACACTGATTAATTTACAAAGATTTTCATAGTAAAGGAAAAAATACATTATATACTTTATATGAGTCACATCTTAAAACTAAAGATACAGAAGGGCTGATATTAAAAGATGGAAAAAGATAAACCAAGCAAAACTTAGCTGATAACAACAGTAACAATGTTCATCATAGTAATGACAAAGTGATGTCACTATCAAATATCAGACAAAGTGATGTTAAGGCAGAAAAAATTTCTAGTTAAAAAAGAAATATTTCATAGCAATTAAAGGGTCACTCCTCTGGGGAGATAAAACAATTCTACAAATACTATCACCTGTGAACATAGCCTGTATGTATGCATAACCAAAACTGATAGAGCAAAGAGCATAAACTGACAAAGAAACAATCATAATGGGAGATTCCAACATATCTCATTTCATAACTAAAAGCAAACAAAATGATCATTTATCATATAGAAAATTTTGACAACATGATTAACAAATTTAACATAATTAAAAATGTAGACCACTGCATCCATCAAATATAGATTACTCATTTTTTATGTGCATATGGGTCATTTACCAAACTTACCCTTATGTTGAACCATAAAGCAAGTCTCAAGAAATGATTGAAGTTATACATGGCATACTCTCTGACCATAGTAGAGTTGATGTTTTCAAATATCTGAAAAACTAGTAATACATTTCTAAATAAAACATGGCTCAAAGAAAACAATTCACAAAGGAAACAAATATTTTGTCATGTATGGTTATAAAACTACAATGAAAAATACATGAGATATAGTTGTGTTTTGAGGGAAATGTATGGACTTAATAATCAAAAAGATTAAAGGCTCAAAACCAATCTAAATATCGTTTTCAGGTAGCTGGCAAAAGAATAGTAAATTAAATTTAAAATGATAGTTAAGTACAAAATGAAGCTAAAATTAGAAATTAAAGGAAAAAGCAAACTATTATAATGAAATAAATTAACAACAGCAAATATTGGTTTCATCAGAAAGAATAATACATTAGATAAACATCTGACAGTACTGAATAAGGTTAAGAAAAAGAGAAAGGGAGAGAGAGAGAATGAGAGAGAAAGAAGGCAAAACTTAAAATATGAAAACCACAATTGACTAAAACTCATTCAAGAGGACATAGATAAATCTAAAAATGTGCCTATTTATTAAATTAATAATTAAATCTATAATTAAAATTTCTCCATTACCCCCCAGATATCTGCTGAGTCTATGTGCCTTTACATTCTTCTAAACATTTATACAACAACAAAATATACAAAACTCTTAACTACAAAATACTCTTCCAGAGAACAGAAAGAGAGTAAACATTTCCCAGTTGTCTTTATGAGATCAGAACATCTTGATAATAAGACCTTATGTGTACTTTACAAATAAATATTGTTTAGGGACTGTGGTATGCTGAATCATATCCCACTCCACCACCAAAAATGTCCACATCTTAATCCCTGGACCTGTGAATATCTTATGGTAAAAGGGACTTTGCAGAGGTGATTAAGTCAAGCGTCTGAGATGTGAAAATTATCCTGGATTAGCCTGGTGAGCTTAATGTAATCACAAGTGCCCTTACTAGGGGAAGGCAGGAATATCAGAGTCAGTAGAAGGAGTTGTGAGGACTAAAACAAGAAATTGAAACAATGAGAAGAAAGGGCTATGAACCAAAGAGAGAAGGTGGCCTCTAGAAGCTAAAAGAAAAGCAAGGAAGTAGATTCTCTTCTGAAGCAACAAGAAGGAAGCAGCACTGCTGACATCTTGATTTTAAACTTCTGCTCTGAAGAACTGAAAGGCAATAAATTCGTGTTTTTTAAAGCAATAAGTTTGTGGAAATTTTTTACAGTGACAATAGGAAACCAATACAAAGACTAATGTCTCTAATAAATGCAGATGCAAAAATTCCCAAAGTAGGTATTAGAAAATCAGGTCCATGACGTATAGAAATAAACAATAGGTTACAATCAAACTGAGTTTATTGCAGGAGTGCCACTGTGCAGGAATACAAAGGGAACATTTGAAAATCAGTCATTTTAAATCACCATTATAACCAAATAAAGAAGAGAAATTATATGATCATCTCAATAGATATACACACAAGAAAATTTGAAGAAATTCAACACTGATTCATGGTAAAAAAAAAAAAAAACAAAAAAAAACTAAGATATAACCACAATGAGCATTATAGTTAATGAGAAAACATTGATGGTGTGTTACCTGATACATATTGGGAACAAGACAAGCTACCATCACTTCTATTCAGAAATGTACTGGAAGATCTAGCCAGTGAAATAAGGCAGGAAAAAGAAATTACAGTTTTAATACTGGGTAAAAGTAAGAAAACCATTATTATCAAATGATAAGATTTTTACGTAGAGAATTCTAAGGTATTTATAGATAAACCAGGATAATTAATAAGTAAATTTAACAAGATCTCTGGGGACAAGGTCATTATACACAGCTCAATATTATTTCTGTATACCAAAAACAAATACAATATAAAATAGAGTTTAAAAGGACACCATTAACCATGACTTGAAAATTCTAAATTCTTAGGAATAACAAAATATGTGCAAAGATCTCTACACAGAAAACTACAAAATATTCTTTGGAGAAATTTAAAAAAAATAATGGATTGAAATATATAATACTTAAATATCAATTATTTCCAAAATGATTTATAGGTTTAATGTAATCCTACACAAAATCTTGGCCAGCATTTCTTTTTTGAAATAGAGTTTTTCTAAAAATCTTCCTAAACCAATTCTAAAATTTATATGAAAATGCAAAGGACCAAGAACAGCTAAGACAATCTTAAAGAAGAATGCAGTTGGAGGAATCACGCTAGCAGAAATCAAGATCTATTGTAAAGCTGCAGTGATTAAGACAGTGTTGTAATGTAAGGACAGACAAGGAGACCAGTGGAAGGGAATATAGTCCAGAGGCAGATATAAACTTTATAGACAAATGATTTATAATAACAATGCTTCAGAGCAGTGGAGGAATGTTTTTTCAGTAAATGATGCTGAGTCAATTGGAGATGCAGATGGAAAAAATAAATCTTGTCCTATTTGCATCTCACGCAAAATTCACTTCCAGAGATATAAATCTGAATGTGAAAGAAGGACACCTTAGGAGAATACTTGAGTGATCTTTAGTTGGCAAAGATTTCTTAAGCAGGACACAAAATGCACTCACTGTATAGAAAAGACATGATAAAATTCTACACTAAAATTAGGAAATTGTGTTCATCAAAAGATACCAAAAAGAGGAAATTCACAAACCATTGAATGAGAAAAGATATTCACAGCACCTATAATAAAGGACTTCAAGATCAACAAGGAAAAAACAACCAAAAATACTCAATAAAATATTGGCAAGAGATCTGAACAGTCACTTCACAAAAGAAGACGTCCCAAAGGCCAAAAATATGGGAAACAGTGTTCACCCTCATTACTAACCAAGAAAATGCAAATGAAAATCACAATAAGATACCATGACGTATACTCTGAAGGTAAAATTGAAATGGACAACACCAAGTGTTGGCAAGGAGTGTTCTAGTGTTCTAGTGGAGCAACTAGAACACTCCAACTCTGTGAGAGCTTTACGTTTTACAGCTAGTTTTGGGAAACTGTTGGACAGTATCTGCAAAAGATAAACATACACAAAATGCGGAATCCAGCAACTTCACTCATACATATATACCCTACAGAGCCACATATGTATGTGCACCAAAGGCATGTGTAGAATCATCATGCTGCATCACATAAGATAGTCTCTAACTGGAAACAGCCCCCATATCCATTCACAGTAGGATGATTAAGTAAATTGTGGTATAATTACACAGTGGAGGACTCTACACGAATAAAGATGAATAAATTATTAATCAACAAAACTACATGGAAGAATCCCACAGACATAATATTGAGTGAAAGAAGTAGACACAAAAGAATATATACTCTATGATTGCATTTCTGTGAAATTCAAAACAGGTAAAACCAACCTAGGTATTAGTAGTCAGAATGTGGTTAACTTTGCAAAGAGGAAGGTGGTCCTGGCTAGAAAAGGGCACGGGGGATGTCTGGGGTCCTGGTGATGTGAAAGTTGACGAGGGTGGTGATTTTATGGATGTGTTTGCTTGGTGAAAATTCATTAAACTCTACACAGAGTGCACTTACGACTTATGCACTCTCCTGTTGGTCTATTTTACATTATAATTAAAGACTAGTGAAGTGTTGTTTAAAAAGGAATATGGGAGAAACTTTGAGGGCATGTTAGCTTGTTTCATGTTGGACATGATGAGGCTGAGATACCTGGTACCATCCAAGCCTCCATGTCCAGCTGGCTGTTGAATGTTTTGACTCTGCAGACAGGAGAGAGGGTCAGGGTTAGGTAGAAATTTGGATGTTTTCAGCACATCTGAGTAGCTGAAGCTACTTGTAAATGAGTTCCACTGAAACTGTGCCTAAGGTAAACTGAGAGGGAGGGCACGCAGTGTCAGACCTTGTATTAGGAGCACGCGGGGTTCAACAGAGAACTAGAACAAGTAGGATTTTTTGTGTGTGTTTATTATACAACAAAGTAAAAATAAAATAGAGTTAATAGAAGTACAAATAAAAATAAATTAATGAGATTTTTGCAAAGAATTGGCTTGCAGGATTGTGGGGGGTGGCAAGTCCAACACCTGTAAGACAGACCGGCAGGCTGGAGCTCTCAGGAAAAGCTGATGATGCATTCTTGAGGTATGAGTTCTTCTTCTTCAGGGAGACCTCAGTTTATGTGCTGAAAGCCTCCAACTGATTGGATGACCCACCCACATCATCAAGTGTCCTCTGCTTTACTTAGAATGAACTGAGATGATAGGTGTTAGCACATCTACAAGACACCTTCACAGCGACAGCTAGACTAGGATTATATTGAAAAACCGGGTACCATAGCTCAGCCAAGCTGATACAAAAAACTAACCATCGCAGACCCCCTGGAGATCAGCACTAAGGTCATCTTCCCAGAGAGGACTTCTCGGAACCATGGCCATCTCTCCTTAACTCCCACCTGTCACTTTAACAGCACCTTATTCATTTTCTTTAAAATAATTAGAGAGCAATAAAATCACATTCGTTTGTTTGTTTTATCATCTACCTGGTCTGTTGGAATGTCCACCAGGAGGACAGGGGTTTGACCTTCAGTGGGTTCCACTAAACAGGCAGCCCAGTGACCGTCAGTGTGTGAGATGACCCTGGAGGATGCTTCCTTCTGTCCAGAGCCTTATGTCTCCCATCCCCAGAACCACAACAGCACCCAAGTGTCCTGGGTTTTCTAACTCCACTGCCCTGTGCTCTGCCAAGTCGTCCTGCAGAGATGTGGAGAGAGAACCCACCGACTGCTGCTCCTTGCTTAATTGCAAATTTGGAAATTAAATAAAAAGCATCCACCACACTTGGCTTAGCCAACCATGACTGTTTTGAAGAATTAGCTATAAATTAGTCTCTGCTCTGTCTCTGTCTCTGTCTTTCTTCCCATCAGTCATTTTCTGAGGTGAAATTAGGGAAACAATGAAAAGATCACAACTGTCTGACATCTATCTCCAACACTGCATTAGGAAGCCCTGGAAAGCAGAGGCAGGTACATCCAGCTACCAATGCACAAGCAGAAGCAGGTGACTTATGTAACACACTCACGCTCTGACTTCCAGAGCGGGGTCGGTGCTATTCCATAAGGAGCCTTGTTGGTTGGCAGTTAGGTCCCGGAGGCCACCCCGTGGTAGAAGCTCCAGTGCAAGGTTTCCGTGGTGGGGGCAGGGAAGACAACATCCAAGACAGGTGTGGCCTTGTGGGAGCATCCCCCCTGCATGATTCAGGAGACAGCTCCACCCATCACTAAGTTAACTGGCTCACTAACTAACTAAACAAACAGCACGAGACAGACTCAGCATCACGTTGGGACTATTGCTTCGGAAAATCTGCATCCCACAAAAGCAGACCCCACCCAGGGCGCCCCTCATCCTAAGAGCACCTGGAGCCAGGGCAGAAAGACTCTGAATGTATGGGGTCCACGTTGGAGCAGTGGCCTCATAGTCCCTCAGCTGAAACCTTTCAGTGCTGTTTCTGGAGCTCCAACACACGCTGTCTCTGTGTTGAAGCCTGGAGGAAAGGCTGAGCTTCAGAGTGGCATCATCCTTCATGTCAGTGGTGCTGGGGCGAGGCGGTGCCATGGCAACCTGGGGGGGGGCTGTCCGGAGGGAGGAGCTGTCCGGAGGGAGGGGCTGTCCGGAGGGAGGGGCTGTGGGAGGCTCGTGCAGGGAGTGACTTTTGAGCTGTCAAAGAAAAGTAGCTGCGGACTCTTGTGAAAGGAAGCAGGACAGATTTTACTGAGACTCCTGCAGTAGGAAAGAGACTCTAGTGTCAACTGCACTGGACTCCAAGACAGAGGTGACCGGGCTTTGTAAAGGGAGAACAGAGAGGGACTGAAATGGGATTGTGAGAACGTGAAAAGGGGGAACAAAAAAGGATGGGGGCTGTGTGCAGAGAGTGGGAAGTCACAGAAGGGGCTAAGTGGAGAATTCCTGAGGCTGGCTGGGCAGTGGGGTGGGGACAGTGCACAGCCTGTGGTTTGGCCACACTGTTTTCTTGAGCAAAGACTCAGCACGGAGGCTGGGGGTACCTCTGGGGACACAGCCTAGTGCAAGTGGAAGCCGGGCTAAAGTCTGGTTAAGGGGCTTCACACAGTGTCCAGGGAAGTCCTCCCTGCCACCTGCAGTGGGAGATGGGGGTCTCAGTCCAAGGATTCAGTCCCGGATGGTGGTTGAGGTTTGCACAGAGCACGGACCTGCAGAGGCTGGGAGGGGAGACAGTGGTCTCAGAGTACAGGAATCCACGCACTGTGCAACAGATCGACTGGGAGCCAAAGGACCAATCTAGGACGCCTGTAGGTTTATGAAGCTGATCTTTCCCAATAAGTGACAAGGGAGGAAGGCCCACCTGGGGAGGCTGTTCTGCAGTGGAATCTGGTGCCGTGGCAGGATCTCAGGAAACTTGGCACGCACTGGAAGAGCTACATTGCCACCAGCAGCTGGTGAGACAGGAAAACAGTGCCCATGGGCTCTTGGGCGTCTGCTCGGGGCCAGGAAGCCCCCTGGTAACCCGTCTCACAACGAATCTGAATGGGGAAATTCTTGTTATCAGTTACAGAACAGCACTGCCCAAATCAATGTCTTCAGCAATGGGAACGGTTTCCAATCCACGCAGTCCAACATGGCAGATGCCAGTGGCAACACCGAGCTTCTCCTAAACCCTGTGCTCCTGGGAAACAGAGGAGGTTAAGAAATCCCTCCATCTTTGTGTTCCGGGAAACAGCTTCCTGCAAAAAGCCCCTTTCCCCATATGACTCAGACAAGACTCATGGATGCCCTGCAGTTCCCCCGGACAAGGCCAGACATGGACCCTCCAAGGCTGATTCTGTGCCTCGTAAATGATTAGCTGATGGCCTAGTCCCCGCTGATCCAAGAGACTTTTTAACCAAACGTTGGTTGAGACTTTCTGCTCCCGGTCCCTGAACTCTAGCCCACACTCAGCTCAGCTGGCGTTCGCTCCCTCTTGGGACCTGGTTGGCCTCTTGACAAAATCTTCTCTGCTCTATGACCCCGTCATGCCACCCTTTCACCCCACTTCACACACCAGCTCTTTCTAGACTTGTCTGTGCCCTTCAATAAAAGACTAACCCTCTTGCAGACCATCAGGGTGTTCCCCCTTCTGTGATAGAGTCCTGCCCCCACCCCCTTACCAGCAATAATCTTTAGGAATAAAGCATCTCCTTACAAAATCTGGATTTATTTTTCGTTCAATGTTGGCCACATGTGGCTAATGAACTCTTGAAATGTGGCTAGAGATGCTGTGGAGCTAGGTTGTATTTAATACAATTAATAGAAATTTAACTAGTCACATATGGAAAGCACATTTAAAGGAGGAAACAGGAGGGGGTGCGGGTGGGATGGTGAAGTGTCCTGCCCAGGGCCCCCAGGTGAGCACTGCCCAGGGCCCCCAGCTGAGCACTGACGGGGGACGCGAGCTAAGCAGCGACTCGGCCACACGTACCCCAGCTCTGCCCCATGGAATGCCCACACTGCTTCACCAGCTGGACTCTGGTGCTGAGTCATCAAACCTTGCGCCCAGACAGAGGGGAGAACGTGCGACAGCCCACTCTGATTCCCCTGCAGTGGCGGTGATGCACCCCTGATTCTCCTCTCAGACTGCTGGTCGTAATGACATTCTTTCTCTCTCCACACTCAGCTCTGAGCTCTTACCCTTTTGTCCCACAGACAAATGCAGATTTTGTCTTAACCGTTTGGAGAATGGTTTGAGATAGGAACAATTTATGTCTCAAACACAGCAGCAGAATAAAGCCTTGTATTTCAGTGGCTCTTGTCACCGAGGGCCTATTGTCTAGCTCTGAAGCCACCCAGGGCTGGGTGGCAGGTGGTAAAATACTCTTTGGAGAAGGAGGAGACATTGGCTGCAAATTAAATGGATTCTTGGATTAAGTTCCTGGTGGGGCTGAGGAAGTCTTTGCGGTCACACTGCCCGCAGTTGAGAATTTTTCACTGGTGTAGAAACATCGTCCTGGAGCCAGAGGCTCAGACTCTGGGTCTGGCTTCAGCTGGCCTGTGGTGGCCTTTGTACAAACTCTTTAACTTTGAGTCCAGTTTTCTTATTTGTAAAATTGGAGCACAATGGATCTCTCTTGCCTAATTCTTGAATGCAAACGGGACAAACGAAATCATGATACTTTGAAAATCTAGAAAGTGGAAAGTGGGCTTAGATGCTGTTCCCCAGAAGCAGAGCCTGCTGTTTCTCCTTCAAGGGTTCGTTGAGGGGCTCAGGGGGCCAGGATGGGGCTTAGAGAATGCAGGGATGGAGCTGGGGGAACAGGGACGGGACTGGAGGCACACAGGATGAAGCTCCGGCAGAGAGCTGACCAAGAACGCCGCTCTGGAGAGCAGCTGAACTTCAGAATCTGCCCCTCCTTGAGGTCAGGATCCTGGCATCTTGTGTTCTGTGTCCACCAGGCTGTGGCAGAGGCCTGCGTGAAGGAACCAGGGACGGATAGGTGAGGCTATACCTGTTCTCCTGTTGGGAAGGAAATCCTTTAGGAGGGACACCTGGGATTGTCATCAGCCAATGAAGAGAATGGGTAGGCCACCAGCAGCAGTGTGACAGTTATTTTTCATTATTTGTTCTGAGTTGTTACAGAGTTATTATAGGCCTTTCCCACAAGGACGTAAATCTTTCCAGCACTGCAACAGTGCCTATCACTTAGTTGGTAGCCAAGAATGAATAAAGGATGGATAACTGGATGGAAGGATGGAAGGAAGGAAGGAAGCGATGGAGGGAGGGAAGGAGAGAAGGAAGGATGGGTGGACGCGGGAAACATGCATAAACTAGCATGTTACGTAGGCATTTTAAACCTCCTACCCCCACTAATTCTCACAATAGCACTGTGGGTGGCTTAGAGAAATTCTGTCACTTTTGCAAGTTGAAAAGGCTGGTGGAGACAGGCCAGTCCAATGCATAGAAAAGGACTCAATAACTGTCTAATCATTTACCCAGAGCGATTGGGCAAATGTTGTAATCAATAGAGTACATTATGCCTATTAGGGTTACCAGAGTTAGCAAAATAAAAAGACAGTATTTGGGCTATACTTATGCCAGAAAAGTATCTACTGCTTTTGAAGTTCAAATTTAACCGGGTATCCTATATTTTATCTAGAAACCCAACTCTTACACAGGAGACGTCCAGTCAGTGGGAATCTATGTGGGCCCACAAGTTGCCTTGCTCTACTATTTACTTATTGAAACCATCACCTGCAAGAGGGATGTTTATACCAAGACTGGGGCAGAGGTCAGCTTGGCAAAGAGACAGGATTGCTTCACTCCTGGCACCACCGTTCGAGGTGCCCCCGTCCAGCATGAGTTCTCTCCCAGGAAGAGGCACTTTCAGAGAAACAGAGGCCAACATTTTGTCATGGATTCTCGTTTAATCTCGGGGCTTGTGCCTAACAGTCAGGGGCATCACTTCCCTAATCTCGGTGCCTCCTGGCTTTGCCAAGAAGAGTGGAGGGACCACTGTGATCTTGCCACTGACATGAGGCACCTCCAGGGGTACATTTTCAGGGTGGTTGAAGACACAGCTGATTTCATTCTTGACATTAAGCAAGATCCTTTTCCAAGGTGTTTTTCTAATGAAAATGTCCTCATTGCTTCTCAGGAAAGACTCTTTCCCAGTTTGACTTTGTTCATTAAGAAACTGCATCTGTCTTTGGCCACCAACTCAAAGAGATGGATGCTGTGTTATCACTGGGCACAGTCAGGACGTATTGGGTATTTCATAGAGGAAATGTGCAGCTCTTCGGAAATTCAATTCCATTAAACGTAGCAAATATCCATTGAGTGCCTATAACTGCCGATCATTTTGATGAGAGCAGCTCTTCAGGATTATGTTTCAAAGCAGAGTGTTCATTAATCAAGATATGAGATGTCCAGCAGAAACTTTGGTCGAGAGACTGCACGTGTTTTGAACCCCTTCTCTATTGCAGTCCTCCATCAGGGACAGTGGAGGGGGCAGTAGTCCGAGTGACACAAATGCTGCTGTCCTAAGAATGGTGGTACAGTGGGAGAAATGACCATGGAATGGGCTCAAGGAGACCCTAGTAAGATCTGGGATGGAGGTGCCCTGGGTGCTGAGTGGGGAGGCGTTCCATGGAGATCTGGAGTCCAGCGTGCAGCTGCCCTGGAGCCACTGGCCAGCAGGGGCTGCCTTTGTGTTGACTCCCTGGCCCTCCGTCCTTGGCTGACCACAAGTGGACAGACAGTAAATATGCACTGATTGGACACGACCAAAGAATGATGAGGTGGAGTTCAGCAGGTGCAGAAGCAGAGGGGGCTCTACCTGAGCAGGTGATGCCCACACAGCTACATCATGCGGAGAGGTAGGTTTGGGGAATGACAAGAAAGAAAAACAACATTTAGTTTCAGGTGTCAACTTCAGGCATCAACGAAATCAGAATGACCGTGTGTGTCTGTGTGTGGGCGTGCATGAGAGTGTGTGTGTGTGTGTGTGTGTGTAAGTGTATATGCATGTGTGAGAGTATATATATGTATATGTGTATGAGTGTGTGTGTGTTAGGGTTAAGGTGTGTGTGTGTGAGTTAGGGTTAGGGTGTGTGTGTGTGTTGTTAGAGTTAGGGTGTGTGTGTTAGAGTTAGGGTGTGTGTGTGTGTGTGTGTTAGGGTTAGGGTGTATGTGTGTGTGTATGTCAGGGTTAAGGTGTGTGTGTGTGTGTTAGGGTTAAGGTGTGTATGTGTGTGTTAGGGTTAGGGTGTGTGTGTGTTAGCGTTAGGATGTGTGTGTGTGTGTTAGGGTTAAGGTGTGTGTATGTGTGTTAGGGTTAGGGTGTGTGTGTGTGTGTGTGTGTGTGTGTGTGTGTGTGTGTGTTTTAGGGTTAGGGTGAGTGTGTGTGCATGTGTGTCATTTTGCCAGGGCTGCCATAACAAAGTACAGCAGACTGAGGTTCTTAAACAACGGAAATGTGTTGTCTCAGGGCCTGGAGGCGGGGAGTCTGGGGTTGAGGTGTCTGCAGGGCTGGTTCCTTCTGAGCCTGTGAAGGAGAAATGTGATCCACGCCCTCTCCTGCCTCGGGAGGACTTGTGACCATTGCTGGCACCCTTGACTTCCGTGGCATCACCCCAACCCCTGCCTGCATTTTCCCACAGTGCCTCCCTGTGCAGGGGTCTCTCGGTCCACCTTTCCCCTTTACCAATCATGTTGGATTAAGGCCAACCTGACCCAAGATGATCCCATCTTAAGTAATTACATCTCAAACAACGCTGTTTACAAGGAAAGCTACATTCTGAGGAACAGGGAATTAGGACTTCAACATATGGATTTGGGGGAAACGCAGTCAACGCATAACTCCATGCACAAGTATGGTTAACCGTACTTCCTTCCCTTCCCCCAGTGGCAGGAGGTGGGCAGAGGGCATTGTCTTGAGCAGACTGTGAATTACAGCAGGAGGAAAGCTGTAATAAGAACCAGTCCTGGCTGACCACTTGATATATGTTTGATGCTGCTCTCAGAATTTTCTAGGCACCAGTTCCCTTAATTATCAGCTCTGCCTATAAGACCGATGGTCACACTGTCCCGATTTTGGAGCTGAGGAAATTAGGATGCAGGCAGGGTAAGTAACTTCCCCAGTATCACAGATAGTAAACGACCTGGCTGTAGGAGAAGACGAGCTGGCCAGGGGGTCACCAGCCAAGGTGAGGGCATGGTGGTCCCATAGGCTGTCACGTGGGTGCCCAAGTTGGGATCTCATGTGGGTCATAGCCAGACCTCAGTCGGTCTGGGCACGGTGAAGCCGGATCGGGGCTTCTCCCCTAAACTGTCCTTGCCAAGGCCACAGGTCAAGGTGGTAATAGTTATGGGTGCTCCAGCAGGTGGGGCAACACTAGGGGAAAACATGGTGAGAAGCCTCAGCCCAAAGTTGCTGTTGGAGCAGCAAACGTCCCCTAACCCATGAGGAGACAATATTTGCCTTCAAGCATCTCCTGCGTCACCTGCATCACCTATACCGTCCAGAGCCCCTGCAGACCTGAAGCACCCACACCACCTGCAATACCACAGCACACTGAGTTCACACAGCACCTGCCCCTTCCTCCAGGGGCAAAGACAAGGAAACAGCCTTAATGAGAGATTTGGATTTTGATTCAGAATTAACACCAGAGAAACCAGGTTAACACAAAGACACGTTGTTACCCCAAGAGAGACAGGTATTGCTCCTTTCCAACCTCCTCCCTCCCCCTTTCCCTCTCTGCTGGAAAAGGTACAAGAGCCAGGTGAGGTCAGACACTAGGAATGGAGAGGAGCCTGCTCATCTGAGAAACAGAGAGTGTGTTTGGACCCCACTACACCAGGCTCCAGGCTGGGATTTCAATAGCTGGTGGAGCCAGTAGACAGAGGTAGGGTATGTGTTTGGGGCGTTGTGGGGTCAGGCATTGAGTTCCATTTAAGCCTGCAAACGGTTGTGTATGTAAACCCAGGAGCAGATCTTACATTGTCAGAATATCAAATCACGTGCCAAAGGCTCTGTACACCCGTTATCAGGTTGCACGCAGATTCAGTTACTCCTTTACACTGTCAGAAGCAGCCTCAAAACACAGCCAGAACACTCCGTGTGGGGGTGGGAATTGACATGGCGCGGTAAGTCTGATGCAACCTAACATGATACACGGGAATCTTTCCAGTGGGTCCTCAGAGCTCAGTGGGATTCATGCTTCCCTTGCTGAGACTAGGAAGGATGTCCGGGGCTGGGACCACAGAACGTGGGTGGGAGTGTGGCTCACTGGGGAGAGGAAGAGTCAGTGGGGAGGAACCAGAAAGTGCAGAGGGCAGTGGGTGGGAGAACTCACAGGCCATCTGTGCTAAGGTGCTCACACTTTGTCCTTTAGAACATGGGGATCTATTTATGCAATCGATAAATATATCTTGAGCCCCTGCCAGGAGCCAGGAGAGTGTTAGATGCTGAGGGTCATTGAAGGGATACAAGCAGAGGTGAAGGGGTCAGGCTCTCGTGGAGGAAGGCTTTCTGTCACTTGTGTCAGGGAGGCTGGGAGGGGCAAAACCCAGGCAAGGAGATGAGGGAGGGGGTCACAGCAGGGGTCCAAGTCAGGGGCTGGTGGATGTGCCACTGGGGATGGAAAAGAAAGGGGAAAAAAGAGACATTCCTCCAGGCTCGCCTCCTCTGTGTGGTGCATTCTGATGAGTGAAGGTGTTTCCAGTTTCACCCAGATTTCTCCATCCCTGCCAACTCCTTGAACAGAAAAGCATTTCTCAGATGACCTCAGTAGGCTGCCTTTCGTTGCATAAAATAAATTTCTGATGATGCACTGACACTTAAGAAAAGCAAGATTCTAAGTCAGGGAAGGGGGATTATGGCTCTTGTGTTCAGGAATTGTGTGGTAAATAGTTTGCTTCAGGTCACTTTGGGTGTTTCCATGTGATCCATTAAAGGAGATGTGACTGTTTGCCCCTTACATTAATCCAGACTCCCAAATCTGAGTCATCATTCAAAACCTGGGGTGAGAGTTGACATCATTGATCCAACTGTCCGTAAAATTATATTACAGCGGTGCTTTTCCTAATAATCCATCAGGAAAAAAAAAATCATTTGGTTCGTCTTGAGCTCTGGTACTCTCAAAGTTCGACATTCCCCATTACCCTGCCGTTGATCAATACAAAGCTAGATTCTTAAGTGTGTTTTTAATTACTTTTTGCCTTTGTTGGGAACAATTGGATGGAATGAATGGGGGCTGTTCTCACCAGTACTGGCCATCTGTTTCCATCTCAGGCTCCGGGAGGCTTTTTTTCAGTGGCTTTGTATCAGGCAATCGTTGCAGTTCATGGAAATGGACTCAAACTGAGGTGTAGATAAATCGAAAGTTTAAAACACAAATCATTGACGCTGTCTTGGAACTTAATTGCTTCTTTGCCATCTGACATTTCTCCTTCACTGTCAGGCTCCAGGGATATCACTCAAAAATTCCGGCCAACTCTGGATGTCTGCAAATGAGCGAAGGTGGGGATTCCAAAGACCCAAAGATGAGCAGACCATCAGGGCAAGAGAAGAGATGAGAGGCAGGCTGTACGAGGCCTCACCTGGAGGCAAATAAAATGGAGAGTGGAAAGGACAAGTCGGGGGTCACGCAGACAGAGCACCAAGGCCCAGGCCCCCTGATTCTGGTTCTGTGCCCTCCCGCCCCCATGCCTTTGGCCAGCCAGCCCTCCCAGAAGTATCTCCGTGGTTGTCGGAACGTGTCCAATGAAGGGTGTCAATCTATACCAAAAACAGTGGACAGAGTTGGGCCATTCTCGACTCCGAGGAGCACGGCAGAAATGCTTCACCTTTGCGTTGCCTTCTGAAATCTACAAGGGAGTATTAAGCTTCTAAACAGAAGGGTGCGGTCTTAGCAAAGTGCCAGTGAAGATGACCTCTCTCAGGCCTTGGTAAGGAAGATGATCCGCTCTCATACAGTGTGAAAGCCCAAAAAGTCTTCCCAGTTCACCATTCAGGCAGCAGGGCTGGCCTGGGTCAGGATCTCTGAGTTAAAATATAAGTCCTACAGCCATTTACCATGGACATGGGGCAAGCTATCCAAGTCACCCAGGCCTCAGTTTCCCATCCTGTAAAATGACACCAAGATTCAGTTAAGGCACTATGCAGCTCTACTATCCCGTAATTCTACTCCCTTTGATTTCTTCTACTTTTTTACAAGTGCTCAATAGGAGAAAAACAGCTGGCATTCTCATCCTTGTCCCATCCACCTCCGTGGTTGTTGACTGCCCAGATGTGGTCCTCGGGGAGTTGATGAAACACATCCCAGCCACCGCCCTTGTCTGTTTGCTCCGATGCTACCTCTAAATGCCTTTCACAATCCCACTTACACTCAACCCCTCACCTCTCTGAGGATGAAATCCACCCCTGAACATAGAGACCTATCAGGTGCCGGTTTCTCTGGGCAGACCCCTGTGATCACCCAGAATCACACTGGCTTTTCCTTACTGAGCACACTTAAGCAAACATGTCTCTGCTCTCTGGTGAGCACAAGCTCACACTGGGTGGTCGTGTAGCTCATTTTTTCCCTACTTTTTTGCATTCTGTTGTAGAAAAGCCTGCTGTCTTCTGAGTTCCCTTCCACGGTAACTCATTTGTTTGGTGTTCTGTCCTGGCATATTTTACATAAAACTGGAAGACATAGTTAAAGAGTAAAACCTCGAGCATAGAGGAGAAGATGATTATTACTGGTGTTATTTTAGGAACTTATTCCTGAGTCCAGGCTTGTGCAAACGGGGAGCACAGCTGTACCAGATTGGATTCAACTGTAATATAGTTTATTTCAGTAAAGCCACGGAGAGATGAAAATCCTGATATTACCTCAGTGGTAGATCGTGAAGGCAGAGAGAATAAATCAGAGAGACAGAAATCTACAGTTTTGAGCAGCAAGGCCAAGTCATCTGTCCACCGTCCATCCATCCACCCATCCGTCTATCATTTATTTAAAGACTATTTAGTAAACACTTTGATTTTGCCATCCCTGGGCTTGGCGCTAGGTGTGCACACAGCACATCAGCACTGCACAGGCTCCTCGTGCCTGATTCTGGTCACCAAGGGTAACCATGATCCTGACTTCAGACAGGATGGAAATGTGTTGCCCTGACTTGTACTTTATTCCTCGTGTTCAGATTCTCTTTTCCGCGTGTTGTGAGATTCACTCCTGTTGTGTAGTGTACTGGTAGTTCCATTACTCCCGTTCTAAGTGGTATTCCATTGCATGGATATGCCAGAACTTTCTGACCCACTCTACTGCTGATGGATCTCTGGGTTATTAGCATTTGAGGGTATGATATCCCCACACATTCTTGCTCATGGCTTTGGTGCACGGCTACATGTATCTTTCCTTTTGAATGTCTTCCTAGAAATGTAATTGCTGGTGCACAGGGTGTATGTGTGATATTAGTGAATAGCCCTAAACAGTTCAAAAATATCTGTGCTAACTTACACTCCTACCAGCACTACTTGTGAGTTCTATTTGTTCCACATCCTTGCTAACACTTGGCGTTGACTGTCATTTTCATTTTAGCCATTATAGTGAGTCCAAGCATTTTTAAATTATTAATAGTATTAATCTTTTCTCTAAAACATATCATATCCATGTGTTGAAGAAAAATGTAAAATCAGAGAAAGTTTAAAAATATGTTTAATGACCCCAAATCCTGTATTTTTCTAAACTTTATTGTCTATATACTTAGTTTAAAATCAGGAGCACTGGGATCACCTGGCATACAGTTACGTAGCCTTTACTTCTTTTTTCACACAACACTGTACAGTGAGCATATTCCCAACCTATTAGATAGGCATCAAGGTTGTGACTTCCACAGCACCAGAGTATTTCTTGGGAGGACTGTGCCAAAATCTACTTGTCCATGCCCTACCAAAGCTTATATAAAAAAATAAGTCACATGGACGCCAGAGAGCTTGACTGCAGCTCAGATCGAACCACAGCAATAAGTAAAGAAGCTCAAAAATCTCTAGTACCCAACCCCTTAAAAGCACCATATCCGTAACCCAATCAAAATCACCAGCCATGCAAGGGAGCAGGAAATTATGAGCCCAAACTGAGAGAGAAAATATCAGACAATGGTAACAACCAGGAGTAACACAGACAATGGAATCAATAATGTAGGACTCTTTAAAACTATTAAAATATACTCTATTTGTACAAAAAAAGGTAGAGAAAATATAATTACAATTAAAGCTAATCTTACTAATACTTAAATTTAGCAAGTTTTAGGATACATGTTTAATATATAAACTATCCCTTTAAATAGTATCAAATAACATGAAATATTTAAGGGTAAATCCAACAAAATACGGACAAGATATGGGCACTATAAGCAACAAAGCACTGATGAGAGAAATTTAAAAAGTAAATAAGTGAAGAAATCCCAGTTTCGTGGGTTGAAAGACTCAGTATTTAAAAAATTGTGTTAACTGTGTTTTCTTATTTTCAGTGTTCTTGAGGCTCTTGCATCTGGGTCCTTGCTGACAGGGGAGGGACTGGCCCTTCCAGGGCTGGTCAATTCCTAGAGATGGCAAACAACCCTCCCAGGAGTCTTGCATATGCAAACTAAACAACCCAGAGTCCAGATTCTGAGCTACCAACTGCGCCTGGTAGCAGGCAATATCTCCCTGCCGTAATCATTCCAGGACCTAATACCAGACAGCCAAAGATAGCACCCACACCCCAGAACCCACTGAAATTATTTCAACTTGCCAATCCTAAGCCTGCTTTCCTGGCCTTGCCTTTCCCATGGAAACCACAGTAAAGAACTCCTGGCCATGCTCTGCCCCCCATACCTCCTGCCTCCTGACTGACCCTGGTGCTTCACTGTGAGCCTCCCCCACCATGGTATGGCATGGCCCTTTCTCTTGGCAACTGTGAGTAACAAATTATCTTCTCAATGCAATTTTTCTCCTGATCTGCTGGCTTCACCATACTTCCATAATAAAAAAAAACCCTACATTTTAAAACAAAGATGTAAATTATCCCTAAAACTGATCTGTAGATTCAACACAATTCCAATCAAAATCTCACTTTTTTCTTTTAGAAGTCAGCAAGCTGACTCTAAAATTTATAGAAATACAAACAACAAAGAATAGTCAAAACAAACCTTAAAAATGAACAAATTAAAACTTTTAGATGAAGATTTCTAGAAGAAAACATAGAGAACATCTTCACAAATTTAGAGAAGGCAATGTGTTTCTGTTTATTTTCTTTTTGTAAAATAAAACACAAAAAGCATAAAGTATGAAATAAAATATTGAAAGTTCGATTTTACAATAGCTGAAAACTTTTGTTCCTAAAAGAATTCTATTAAGAGAATGAAAGGACAAATCACAGACTGGAAGAATATATTTATAAAACATATATTTGATCAAAGACCTTCATCTATAATATATAAAGAATATTTATAACTCAAAATTAAGGAATAATAAAACATAAATTAGAAATGTACAAAATATATGAAAAGACATTTCATGAAAGAAGAGACATATATGGAAAGTAGACATGTTAAAAAAAGGTCAATATCATTAGTTATTAGGCAAATGTACATTAAACCCACAGAAACATAACACCATAAACTTAAATAGAATGGCTAAAATTAATAAAACAGACAGACAAAATGATAGCAAAGATCTTGAGCAACTGCAACTTTCATACATTACTGGTGAAAATGCAAAAAATACAACCACTTTGAAAAACAGTGGCATCAATTCTACTCCAAGGTATTTACCCAAGAGAAAGTAAAACCTATGTCTACACAAAGATTGGTATGTGAATGTTTACAGTGTCTTTATTCCCATAACAGTTGTAAACTGGAAATAATACAAATATGCAGCCTCTGATAAATGAATAAACAACTAGTGGTATACACAAACTATGAAATTCTAATCAACAATAAAAAAGAATTTTAAAGTATAAAAATCTGAGATATAATATGGTAGAATTTTAAAATTAGGAAATAATATTGTTAAAATAAGTGCAAATCAAACTGTTATTACAATAAATGTAAGTGGACTAAAATTTCTGGAAATAAAAAACAGTCAGAATGGAGAAAATAAATATGATCTAATAAAGTGTCTTAGAGAAATACCCATAAAATCAAATAGTACAGAAATATTTTAAAAAGTCAGGGTAGGACTTCCCTGGTGTTGCAGTGATTAAGAATCCACCTGCCAATGCAGGGTATACGGAGGTTTGAACCCTGGTCCAGGAAGCTGCCACATGCTGCGGAGCAACTAAGCCTCTGCACCACAACTACTGAGCCTGTGCTCTAGAGCCCACGAGCCACAACTACCGAAGTTCCCATGCCACAACTACTGAAGCCCATGTGCCTAGAGCCTGTGCTCTGCAACAAGAGAAGCCACCACAATGAGAAGCCCACACATGACAACAAAGAGTAGCCCCTGCTTGCCACAACTAGAGAAAGCCTGTGTGCAGCAATGAAAACCCAACACAGCCAAAAATAAAATAAATTAATAAATTTATAATAAATAAATAAAAACAAAGAGCAGCTACATTAAAAAAAAAAGAGTAGTATGAGTTACAGTGCATATAAGACTAAAGGTATTCCAAGGAAAAGAGATACTATATATATAACAATAAAAATTAAGATTTTAAAATAACCTGAACATATATGAATTTAATATAATTTCAAAATAGATAAAAACAATGGAAACATTTGGAAAAATAAATTTATCAATGATTATATTTGAATATTTTAACACTACTCTTTCAGAAACGGAGATAGAGTATTAAAAAAGAAAGGTAAAACAATAGGATGATTTAATAAGTAGATTAATTGGGTTTAATATAAATCTCCAGACATATACCTATGTTAGCTAGCCAACTCCAAAAGCATGTCAAAATTAACACAACATAGTTGACAGGATTTATCCTGGTAACAGACAAATCCACTAAGATAATACACCACAATAATTAACAAATAGAGAAAAAGGCACATGGTTCTATCAATAAATACTTCAAAACAATATGATAAAGTTCAACCCTAATTTATGTTATAAACTCATACTAAAAGTATAAGTTATTAAATAATATGATCATCTACTGGAAACACAGAATAAAAAGTAATGCTGTTAGAATTATTAAGAGAATTCAACAAGGTTGCAGATGCATTTACTTACTTGAATAATATTCTTCTACATCAGAATTACCTAATAATACAATGAAAAGGGGATTTACTTCACAGTATCAATTACCATTGTAAAGAACTAAAATTATTCTAAAAGTAATGTATGTAATTTATGAGAAAAAATAAACTTTATTAAATAACATAAAATAAGGGCAGTAAATGGAAAGAAACCTTGATCAAGGATGAAGCAATTTACCATTATAAAACTTAATTTTTTCTACCATACACTAAAACTTTATGTAACCCCTATCAAAATTATATATTTTTTAAAAATAAAGTCAACACATTTATTCTAAAAATCTACGTGGGAGAATGAAAATGTACAGATTACTAAGTAGATTTTGGAAAGGAAACAAAGGTGGATGTATTATCCTACTAGGTACAGTGACAGTCTCCAAAGCCAACATAAAGACACCAACAGCATGGTGACTATGGTGTGGACGTGGAGATAGGCAAGAGGACAGTGGAATTCAATCACATACCTGTGAGTTCCTATGCGAACAAGGGATATGATAAAGTTATAAATTCTGCCACTTTTTATGCCTGGGGGAACCTTTCACACTGATGATACAATCTTCACAAATGTATGCATGCATCCATATTCACTTCACTACAAACCAGTGGGGAAAGAATGAGTTGTTTTATAGATTGTGTTTGAAAGAAAATGATATGGAGAAAAGCACAGCTGAATATCTACCTCGTATCATGTTCACAAGTAAATTCTATACAAATTTCAAAAACACTAAATGTAAAATGTATAACTGATGGGAGAAAGTGGTGGGACTATATTTGTAATCTTTTGGTGTGGATGAGTCTTGGTGAAGACTTGAAAAGTACAAATCTCCAGATAAAAAGTGATAGATTGAGAGGACACCATAATTACATTTTCTTTCAAAAATGACGCCCTAGACAAAGAATGCAAACAAATGAAATACCGAGAGTAGTTACTTATAATAGCTAAAGCTGACAATGGAATAACAACTTGAATATACAAGTCTCCTCTGAAAATCCACAAGGAACAAGCCAAGAAAACTAATAGAAATATTGGCAAAGAATGTGGCAGACAATTCCTATAGAAGCAAAACTGAATGGCTAAGAAATAGGCGAAGAGATACTGAAATTACCTAAAAACAAGACCTCAGAAAAATGAAGATAATTCCAGCTGATAGCAAGGATGTGGGGAGACAGGACTCTCTGTGGAGATCCAGACATAGTGGCAAGCAATTTGGCAGTTATCAGGGAAATTTGGTTACAACTGCCCCATGATCCAGAAATCTTATTCTCATTTCTGTGTGTCTATGAGGTACTCTCCCATGCACAAGGACAGAAATGAGGATATTTACTGATTATGGCTGTAGTGTGGCTATGGAGGCATGGACAAAGAAAATTCACTGAAGACATTCGATGAACCACTTTGCAGAAGTCAGGAGCAATGAACTGGGTGTACACAGAGAGAAAGACAAGCAGTACTCTATGTGCTTTGTGTGTATTGATTAAATATTCTCAAACAAATCTATGATACTCATGATCATATTCTCCTTCAAGGATGAAGAAACTGAAGGCTGAGAATTTAAGTAAGTTCCACATCACACAGCGAGGAAACAGCTGGTTTGAATTGGGATCAGGATTTTCCCCAGAAGTTATACTCTTTTTGTTTTTAATTTTATTAGAAATTTCAAATATACACAAAGATAGAACAATATAATGAACTGCACTGTAGGCATCCCCCAAGTTTGTGTTAAGCAATTCACAGCTGACCACATTTCTTCTCTGCCTCTGTGCCCTCACCCTTATCCTGTTTCATATTAGTTTCGAAGCAAATTACCTCATTTCGTCTTTAAGTACTATGGTATGCTATTCAGAAATATGTTTTCCCTTTTTGAAAATATCACAATATTGTAATCCTACTCCACAATTTTCAACAATCAAGTTTTACTATCATCAAATATACTCTTGGCGTTCACATTTCCCTGGTTGTTCTAGAAATGATTTTTAGCAATTTATTTGGTTGTGTAAGTGTAATTTGTGTGTGTGTATATATATATATATATATATACTTATACAGCCATACATTGCAACTGGTTTCTCTGTCAACCTCTTAATATTTGGATGGGTCCTCCCTCACAACTTTTTTCCCTCTATGAATCTGATTTGCTGAAGAAACCAGGATGTTTGTCCTATAGTGCTTCACATAGTCTAGATTTTGCTGATTGCATCCTGATGAAAGCATCTAGAAGGTTCAGATGTCCCCTGTATTTTCTGGAAATTGCTAAGTCTAGAAGCTTGACCAGATTTAGGTGTTATTTTTTTTTTTTGCAAGAGTGCTTCATAGATGATATTTTGCGTTTCTAGCAGAAGCTACAAAGTTTCTGGTTGCCACTTATGTTGTGATATCAGCAGCTATTGATGATCATTGCTCATTAGGTGTAATCTTTTTTTTTTTTTTTTGCGGTACGCGGGCCTCTCACCACCATGGCCTCTCCCGTCCGCGGAGCACAGGCTCCGGACGCGCAGGCCTAGTGGCCATGGCCCACGGGTGCAGCTGCTCCGCGGCATGTAGGATCCTCCCGGACCGGGGCATGAACCCGCGGCCCCCGCATCAGCAGGCGGACTCCCAAACACTGCGCCACCAGGGAAGCCCTAGGTGTAATCATTTTATAAAGACAGACTTCTTCTCATCAACTCCTTGGTGACCTTGAGGTAAAGTCAAACAAGTCAAGCAAAGCAAACGTTGATACTTTCTCAATACTTCACAGTTTTCAAGTTAAATGCATTTATTTCCTAGTATCCTCCAAAGTTGATCAATGAGTTATTTTTTTCAGTATTATTATGAGCTCACAGATTTAAATTTAAATCTATGTGATGTTTTCCAATGCATGGCAGTTAATATCTTCATTGACTTCAAATTCGTTTTCTGAGTACTTCTTATGTGACTCAGGTTGTCTTTGATAGCTTCTCTGCTGTCAAGTGTCAAGAGATAATCCAGGCTCTTCTTAATACTTTCTGCCCCAAACTTGGAAATGAGCAATTTCTCCAGTGGGCTCTAGTTCTTTTCCATGGGGAATGAGATTTAGACAGAACTAGTCTGAACCACTACACTACACCATCTCTCTGATTCCCAAACTGTAGAGTTGAACAAGAACATAAGAAACTATAGAACAATACCACTGTGTACATTTTAAAATGTGCAAAAAAATATTCTTTTTTTCTTATCATAGTTAACATGAAACATCTTAATGAGTGTCGATGAAAGGGAAAGAGGGGGTAGGATCTGAGAGGAAATGGATTATTTAAGGAAAAAAAAAGGAAGAAAGAAAGGAAAATAATAGGCTCATGTTTTATGAACTGAGATATTGATTAATTTAACTTCTGTCACCTGAAGGTCAATAAGTTAATAAACAAAATCTTCAAAAGGAAAGAAATATAGGCAAATCCAATCAGAAAGTAGATCTGTGACTGGTGGGGGGAGATGGGAAGTGACTGTTAATGAGTGTAGGGTTTCCTCATGGGGTAATAAAGATGTCCTGGAATTAGATTGTGGTGAGGTGTATATACTTGTGAACATACTAAAAATCACTGAATTGTACATTTTATATCTCAATTTAATAAAAACAAAGAAATAATATGTTCTATTACCCTCCTATACAAATCCTAGAGAAATTCACACACAGACTTGGGTCCCTGGTAGTATTGGGGTTTCTAGGACGCCTGCATGTCTATTTCTGGGGCTTGACTAACTAACATTGCAAGATATATAACAACTTTCAATGCAGCAGCCAGAACCCATGATTATGAGTTATAGAGCAGCAAAGAAGAAGCTTAAATACATGGTGTTTTGCATAAAATGTACAAAACCAAATGAGATATATAGCACACTGTTTTACATAAACTTTAACGTATTTTTATATGTGCATACACACACACACTATTTTTCAAAGTCACACAGCTATATAATCGCATATATCAAACACATCAGTGCGGATGCCGGGGCAAGAGGCAAGAATGGCTGTGAGACTAAGCCATGGAGGTGAAAACTACTGAATAAAATGAAGAGGTGAGCCTCGCTTGAACAAAGGATGGTAATGAGCTAGCTATGAACCAAGGACGCGAGGAACCCTCCCTGCACCTGAGGTCCAAAGAAAGAAATGAACAACAATCTCAATTTGATTCAAACCTTTGCTGTTATTTCTCTCAAAGAATATCAGACAGATGGAAGTATATTCTTTTTTTTGGCTGTGTTGAGTCTTCATTGCTGCACATGGGCTTTCTCTAGTTGCAGTGAGGGGGAGCTACTCTTTGTTGAGGTGCATGGGCTCTAGGCACACGGGTTTCAATAGTTGCAGCACACGGGCTCAGAAGTTGTAACTTGCAGGATCTAGAGCACAGGCTCAGTAGTTGTGGCGCATGGGCTTAGTTGCTCCGTGGCATGTAGGATCTTCCCGTACCAGGGATCAAACCCGGGTCCCCTGCATTGGCAGATGCATTCTTAACCACTGTGTCACCAGGGAAGTCCAGAAGTAAATTCTTAATTGACTGCAAAATGCCTTCAAAATGTTCTCTTTGCTTCTGCCCTCAATATTCTTACCATAATGGGCTATTAACTTCAAAAACCTCTTTATGTAAGACCGGACACTATAAAACTCTTAGAGGAAAATATAGGAAAAACACCCTTTGACATAAACCACAGCAAGATCTTTTTTGACCCATCTCCTAGAGTAATGAAAATAAGAATAAAAATAAACAAATGGGATCTAATGAAACTTAAAAGCTTTTCCATAGCAAAGGAAACCATAAACAAGATGAAAAGACAACCCTCAGAATGGAAGAAAATGTTTGCAAATGAAGCAACAGACAAAAGATTAATCTCCAAAATATACAAATAGCTCATGAAGCTCAATATCAAAAACACAAAAACCCAATTAAAAAGTGGGCAGAAGACCTAAATAGACAATTCTCCAAAGAAGTCATACAGATGGCCAAGAGGCACAAGAAAACATGCTCAACATCACTAATCATTAGAGAGATGCAAATCAAAACCACAATGAGGTATCACCTCACACTAGTCAGAATGGCCATCATCAAAAAATCTACAAACAATAAATGCTGGAGAGGGTGTGGAGAAAAGGGAACCCTCTTGCACTGTTGGTGGGAATGTAAATTGATACAGCCACTATGCAGAACAGTATGGAGGTTCCTTAAAAAACTAAAAATAGAACTACCATATGACCCAGCAATCCCATTACTGGGCATATACCCTGAGAAAACCATAATTCAAAAGGAGACATGTACCCCAGTGTTCATTGCAGCATATTTACAATAGCCAGGACATGGGAAACACCTAAATGTCCAATGATAAATGAATGGATAAAGAAAATGTGGTACATATATACAACGTAATATTACTCACCCATAAAAAGGAACAAAACTAGGTCATTTTTAGAGATGTGAATGGACCTAGAGTCTGTCATACAGAGTGAAATAAGCCAGAAAGAGAAAAACAAATATCATATATTAATGCATATATGTGGATCTAGAAAAATGGTACAGATGAACCTATTTGCAGGGCAGGAATAGAGATGCAGACATAGAGAACAGACGCGTGGACACAGTGGGGGAAGAGGAGGGTGGGACAGATTGGAGATTAGGTTTCACATAAATACACTATCATGTGTAAAATAGCTAGCTAGTGGGAATCTGCTGTATGGCACAGGGAGCTCAGCTAGGTGCTATGTGATGACCTAGATGGGTGGGATGGGGGGGTTGGGAGGGAGGTCCAAGAGGGAGGGGATTTAGATATACATATAGCTGATTTACTTCATTGTACAGGACAAACTGACACAACATTGTAAAGCAATTTTATTCCAAAACAAAAACAAAAAAAAAACACTCTTTTTCCTTCATCCTCACCTTCTAACTTCAAAATCACCCAGATTCTCTGAGCTCTTGTCTTTCTTCTCTTTGGAGAGAAAATTTCACCTCCTTGGCCAACCACCAACTCTTACTTTTCCAGTTCTGTTCTCTCTAATGTTCACACAAATCCTACACACAAGTCCAGGAAGCAGGCAGGCAAATGCTGCCTTATGCTCTGGGGGGTGGGGGGCCTGATGGGGGAGGGGCTCCCTCAGAGGCACAGCAGCAGCTGGAATGTACTCTTTCCTCCAAGTTTGACCCCCAGCTCCATGGGACTCCTCAGGGCTCCTAGGATCTGATAATCCAGCCTCTGCCTTGGTGGTCCCCCAGTTCTAGGAGTGGTATTGTATTTTTTTTAACTTCAGTTATTATTTATGACTTGCTACAGTGTCTCTGTTTGCTTTTTCAGCCCTCTAATACCTGTGTAGCCAATTCCCTATGTTAAATCTCATCTGCTGAAATGCCTGTGCAGCTTGTGTTTCCTTGAGTGAATCCTGGATGTTATAACATTTAGTTCCAGAAGCTCAGGACATAGACTCTCAAAGATGGGATGCTGGAATTGACTTGGTCATATCCTTGGCCTTAAATGTAATGCTGAGCTCATTTGCACTGAGAAATCAGGTACAGTTAAATCCATGGCGAGTTAAGGCATCAGAAGGAAAGAATCTCCTGTTGTTGACCACGACGCAGTACCTGTAGAAGCCAGTGCTGCAGTCACGTGGTGGCTTCACTCAGCCATAATTGTGGTAAAGATAATACAAGGATTATGGGTTAAGAATTCTCCTTTTACTACGTTGTAAAGATTCTAGAAAAAAAATAATAACTCAGAGTTATAAAGTCTCAATTTGTCATGGTCAGAGAACCAGAGAAATTCCAAGGTAGCCCTAAAATAACCTTTTGTTTTTTGTAACTGCAGTGAAGAGTTTGTTAAAAATCAGGAATAAAGTATAATCACACAGGCTACAGAATTATAAGCTGAATTCACAAGACTACTAACTCTTATGTGTAGGTTAAAGAATTGACCGGAAATAAATAGGACTTTCAGTGTTGCAATGAGTGCATTTGGATGGACTTAGATAAAGTTGAGAACCTTTAGCATCTTTGAGGGTCCCTTTCCAGCAGAAGTAGCTCCTCTTCCTGAGTCTGAGTAGTCTAGTGAACTCAGCTTTGTGTAAAGATATTGCAATATGCTCACCTGAGGGAGGCGACTTGCAAGGAGACGCCTATCCTCCCCAAACCCACCCTCCTCACCCCTTCAATCTATAACTAGAGTTGGGTCTCTCCATCCTTCAGTAGGAGGCAAGTATTATGTCTGACATGGAGGAGGGAGTTAATAGTATGAAAGAATCATGAGAGCTTGCTAATTTTCACCAGCAGAAATACGAGGAGTTGTGTGGAAATGAATTTGAGGGGTGTCAGATCAAACAGGAAGGAAGGTAAATTGGGATGAAACCAAATTTACCAGTAGCAGTGTACTCACCAGAGATTCTGGATTTAATGCATTAGCTCAAGAAGCTGGAGGAGTTTCTACCAATTTTCTCGATTCATTGCTTGATTAAAACTTGGACCACAGACGACCTCATTGGAGATGCCAAATCTTCCCTGGCATAATGTAGAAAAAGGAAATAAATGGCTGAGAACATCGAGGATGCTGGAGTGGATTTGTTATGTGTGCTTGCATTTCTCCATGGCCCTCCCTGAGAGAGTCCTGAAGACACTTGCTAAGAAATGTACTTGCGGGAGGGGCAGTGGTGTTCTCGACACACTCTTGGCCAGCTGGAGATGCCAGTTGCAGGGGGGAGGTGGTACCACCATGGAAGAGGGATGATAGAATCCTGAGAAGGAGAGACCAGAAGGCAACACCTGAGTAAAAGAGACATTTGCCACAAGGGGCAGAAGGGACAAAGCACAGACCACTTTTTACCACAGGCATAGTTAGTGGTGACTACTCCTCATGATGTCTTTAAGACGCAAGACATGGAAAGCTCACTGAATATTATTTAAATATTAAAACTCTATAAAGAAAAAACTCTGCATAGAAAAACGCTACATTCTGGTGAGCAGAAACCTGATGTTAGAGCCCACAATGGAAAGTCACGCTTTCTCACCCAGTTTCCACATTGGACCCTCTACATAGACTCAGAAATCCTTGGTTGAAGAACCTGGAATGGCTTCCGGTTTTGACTGGACCCGATGAAGGCCTCCTTGTCCAAAGGCCCAACCACTAGCAGCCTTAGCATAGGGGTAGGTGCAGGGAATGGGGAAATGTTACCTAGGAATAAAGTGTTAAATAATACACAGAATAGGCATGTTAATCTCTAAATCAAAACTGTGTTTTGCGACTTGGAGTATAAGGTCCGTTTTTACTGAGCAGAAAGTCATGGAACCTGAGTTGTACTGGGGCAGAGGGCAGGATCCCTCCCCCATTGATCATTGAAGGAGCCTTGAGAGACAGGAAGTAAGTTGTGATTTGATCCCTCCAGCGAGTCATGCCTCCAATGAATTGTTTACCCTGACACTGATTGCCATTAAAATTAGTCATCTGATTATTTGCTTCAGACCTGTTTTTTGTGTTTTTTTCCTGCTACATTCTAATTCCTTGAAACTGGGACGCCATGTGAAACGTTCTCTTCTCTATTCCCCTTAGCTCACAAAGTTCATGGTGCCTAGTAAGTGCTCAATATTACCTGTGGAAACGAGTGAATAAATAAATGAATTCCATAGAGAAGGAACTGAGTGTCCAAGCAGGGACGTGATGACTGAGATTGACAGACGCTGCTGCAGGCTCAGAGCCCCAACCCACCTCTACACAGTCTCTACTTAGTGTTTTTCCAGCAAATCAAATGGAATCTCTGCCAGTCATCGTTTCTAATATCAAAAAATAATGCATGAATATCTTCTTACTGAGAAACTTTGACATGCTGATCACCAAGTCGCCGTGACACGGTAAGAAAGGTATGCTGTCCCCTCTTTATGAGTTTGTACACGGTCACAGGGCAGGCTGGCTCCTTGCTCACTGCCAATCAATAATCAGGGCCAGAAAAGGAACATGCAGCTCTGTGGAGAATATAAACTGCCAGGAAGGGAAAGACTTTCATTTATTCACAGATGCAGCAATTCTCAACGTGGGGTCCAGAGCCAGCAGCCACGGCATCCGTCAGCACTTGATCAATGTGTGATGAGTCTCCACAATGGCAGACCTTTCCCTGGGGTGCAAACAAGTTCACCGCTTCATTCATGTTCCAAATGTAGAATCAGAGAACTAGTGACCCCCTTAAAAAAAAAAAACGATATTATGAAAATGATTAAAAAGGCTTTACAAATAATGTTAACTAAAGTCCCTTATCCATGGCATGGTTTTCCTCCGCTTGTAAAGGAAGGCAAACAAGTTTCCCATAAACAGCCTTTCCCCTTACTGGCTTTACAATACGATTTGATTTATAAAAATTCAATTTACACAGGACTTTCAAGAGAGATGTTTATTGTGGAAACATTTGGTTCTAAGATCGATAAGTCTGGGGCTGTTTTGAGTAAAGGCCGAATGCCTCTGTTCTCGCGGCTGGGCTGTGGGTACAGGGGGGCCCTTTGCTCTGAGTCAGCTGAATCGCCGGCATGATTTCCCACTATGCAGGATCTATTCAGTGGTAAGCGATAAATCCACAGAGGGTCAAGCAGTTTCAGGCAGTCTATGAAGTGTGTATTTACAGATTTCAGCCAAATTGATAGAGGGATTAAAAAAGAAATCAATTCCTCTGATCTGTCTATCCTCAGAGAGTCCATCATATAGGAAATGATCAATAAATGCTGTACAAAATAACGATGATGATAATTATTATTATCATCTTCATAACTGTCTCCCCAACAAGAATATGCAAATAAAGATAAAACCAATAATAAAAGGTTTGGTTTCACTCACTTTTGGGTGGTTGTCCTTCAGAGTCTGATAACCTAGGTATTTAATTTCAGATTTCTCTCTCTGTTCCCAGACTAGACACTGTATAGATTTTCTAAAGTTCTGGGAAAATGCTTGAAGGCACATGTTTGACCCTTTCCTCCCCCATCCAATTGTGAAAAAAAAAAAATGTAACCCAGAAAATACAAGTATGTGAAAACCTACGTAGTCTCAATGGCTGAAATACTGAGACGTTTTTTGCTGCGTACAGACCAGACCAACAAATCATCCTTCAAAGTCGTGAATATTTAGAGGAGAGCCTGAACCCCAGACACCCACTGGCCTGAAGGGGCAGTAAGCATGAGGGGAGGGATGCTTTAGAGGAAAGCTCCTCTCAGGTCCCTGAGGATGGCAAATGGATGGGCAGGTGGGGAGAGACACTGCTGGGGCTCTGCATGGACACTGTGGCTCAGGGCACAGTCTAGCTGGGTCCTCACATGGCAGCAGGGAGTTGTCAAGCTGGACTGCAGTCTCATCTGAGGCTCGACTGGGGGTGGATCTGCTTCCAAGTTCACCTGGTTTTTGGCAGCATTCAGCCCCTTGTAGGCAGTCCCACCTGGGCCTCAGTCTCTCATAGCCTGTCATCCAGAGGCTGCCCACAGTCCTGCCATGTGGCCCTCTCCTTAGGACAGCTCACACATGGCTGTTTCTAAGTTAGTGAGGTGAAGGTCCCCCACGATCTTAAGTAACATCATTACGGGAGTGATGCCCCATCATCTCTGCTGTATTCTATGGGTTAAAGCCAGTCAGAGGCCTACCCACACTCAAGGGGGGACCACAGTGGGAGGTAGGGATCACGGCGGGCCCTGGAGAGTCTGCTCACCTCAAACATCAAGCCTGCAGCAGTCTGAGCATCAACTGAAGGTCTGAGGCTGCATCTCGGTGGTTGGTGAGGTGCTGAAATGTTCTTCCTCATGAATAACTAATTTATAATTCCTTCCTTCTTTTCTTCCTTCCTTCCTTCTTTCCTTATTTCCTTCCTTCCTTATTTCCTTCATTCCTTCTTTCCTTCTTTCCTTCCTTCCTTCCTTCTTTTGTTTCTTCCTTCCTTCCTTCCTTCTTTCTTTCTTTCCTTCCTTCCTTCTTTCCTTCCTTCCTTCCTTCCTTCTTTCCTTCCTTCCTTCCTTTCTTCTTTCCTTCCTCCCTTCCCTCCCTCTCTCCCTCATCACAAGAGGCTGCCTGGAATGTACAGGGTGGCTGCTTGGAGAGGACAGTCCTTTGCCTATGATGAGGACATAGGTCCTAGGACCATGGGGAAGCATCCTGTACAGCAGAGCAGGCATTACCCACCATCCATGGACTCATTGACTTAGTTATTCGTTGCTGGAGTTGGTGGCAGGGAATTAATACATAAGGAGATAAATGGATAGTTTAATGTCAGGTGGGAATTAGTTCTCCGAAGGAGACCTCAGACAAGTGTCAAAGGCTCTTTAAGTTGGAGAAACTGGAAACCAGCCAACTACCCCATATACGTACCTGAAAACAGTATCTCCTGAAGGAGGTGGGGTAAGACCATTTTCAACTACAAATTGGCACTCGCCAGCTACCTCTACAAGGATTAAATCATGAGCTGGTGCAGCTGCTGACCTTCCACACCCCCTGAAAGGAGTTCAGAGTGGAGATCAGGAAGGAGGCCCTCTGTGCTCCGGGAAAAACTGTCAGCACAGGCCTTCAGGTAGTTAGATACTTTCAGGAGCTGATTTTATGAGATCATTTCTTGCATCTCCTCATATCTAGAAGATAACTAAATTCCTTCAAGGTGACGTCTGCTCCTCATGACTAGCAGAAACCTTCTGCAAAAGTATGTGCTTGACTGCATGGACTCCCCCTTCACCAAAGTCCCATGTATACTGACCTCCCCCCTGCCTCTTTGGATCAGTTTCTCAGAGCTATCTAAGAGGCTGTCTCTTGTGCTATCATCCTCACTTGCCCCCCAATAAAACTTAACTTGCAACTCTCACGTTGTACATTTTTTTAAAGTCAACACCATGTTTTGTTAAGCAGCTGACTGCAGGAGACAGGAGCTCAGCTGGCCTCTCAGGTGCTCTGATTGGTAAAGAACAGGTGGGGAGGCAAGAAAACGTACAGGGGCCCCCAGAGAAAGGGGAGTGACATTCTAAAACCAAGCCGGGGGTGTCAGAACTGGAAAATGCAGGTAAAACAGCAATGAACAGACTCAAAGCTTCTTAGCCCAGTGAGAATACAAATGGGTGTTGTTGCAGAAGAATCCAGAATTACACCGGGTACACATAAGGGTTATGGAACCTTAGAGAACTGTGGTCCTGCAGCTGAGCTCGGGTAAAGCAGCCCCTTCAGGCTGCATGGAGGCCTGCTACCTGCCAGGCGGTCTCAGCACCAGACAGAGCCCTGGACCAAGGGAGATAGAGCCCTGCCCCCAAGGCGGGGGTTGGGGGAGATGGGGGGAGGGAACACTGCTAAAATCATGGGAACAAAGACACCAGATAATTTCAGTTACTGAGCTGATCCAAGCTGTGAAGACAAAGTGAAGCACCGTGGCTGGAGCTGGGGGTGGGGCTAGCATCCCTCCAGCTAGGACGCTCTGGAAAGTTCTAAGGCAGCCATGCGAAGTGGGGAGAGCTCTCCTGGCACAGAGAACTCAGGGGCCTCGGCCTCCTCCACTGATGGTCCAGCTTGGAGGTCTCTGGGGAACAGTGAGGCGTCCCCAGTGGCTGGAGCAGGGGGATCGGGCCGTGGAAGGAGGGAGGGCTCAGTCTGAGCTCCGCCCACTTCCATCCAGGTCCGTGGTGAGGGAAGGACCGCGGTGAGGAAGATGGATTGCAATCTGGTGGCGAGCAGGAACCATTGCCGGTTTTCCTGGGACGTAAGCCATATTCAAAGACATAACTCAAACACTTTCCAGGCCTGGAGAAATATCTAAATCTGCATATCAAAAACGCTCATTAAATATCAGGCAAGCCGGATGAAAGAACTGCAGCCAGGTAAATGCCACACATGGAGCAGGTGAATTCCAGGGTCCAGGCAGAAAACACAGCTGGAGGAAACAGATGACGGCCTGGCGTGCGACTCAGGCTGCTCAGAGGAGGAGCTCCACCAGCGGGAAGGAGAGGGGTCCCCTCAAACATCCCCGCCAGGCCGCGGCTCCTCTGCCTAAGCTTCAGCAGAGACGGAGAGAGAGTGAATTATCTGGGCACCTTCCCAAAATGCCAACCGCTAAAGTGAGCTGAGCAAGGGACCGAGATGAGGGGAGGCCAGCTGTGGGCACCACGGGGACAGTCCGAGTGATGTCGGGCACCAGCTGCAGCCACATCTGTAGAAGCAGGGAGGTGAGAGGGTCCGCCAGAGTCACGGTGAGCCTAAACTCACAAGGAACCATAGACTAGGACCAGGGTCACGCCAAGGGCAATGGGCGTTGGACTCATGCCAAGACCTTGGGAACCTCACTGAGCAGTGGTCAGGTGGGCAGAGGGAGGAATTTCCTCCCCGAACTGCTCACCTGGCCATCCTGGCCACAGGTCCACGGTCAGGGAGGCAGTGGTCAGACGGGGGAGCCCAAGTCTGCACCTGCCTTCAAGCTCGGACCCATGGTGACCACAGGACGTCTCTGCAACCGACCAGCAAACTCCTTTTATCTTTGAGTCTGTGGCCAGTCTGGGTTGGGTTACTGCCACTTCAAGACAGGGGTCCTGGGACACAGAGATCCTCGTGCCAGGCGAGAGCACGTCCGGGCAGGTGGATCTGTGTGTGAAGAACCACCTTCACGGGCAGACTCAGCACAGATCTGGGGTCCCAAGGTCTCACTGCTCCTGGAACCCAGGTAAAATCTGGCCTCAAAGGGGAGGACTTTCCTCAATTTGATGATGACTGGACAGCAGGTGGGTGGTGCTAAGATGCCGGTGAGGAAACGGATGACAGCGCAGCACCCTGCGTGCGCCCACCTGGTCCCAATACTTCTCCTCTGGACCCCCACCCCTGGGCCTCCAGTCCCCCCAGTGCAGGACGGCCGCAGGGCTATGTGATCTCAAGCTCCGCCTTCCTGTTCTTCCACAGAGAAAAGGAGGAAAAACACCTAAGCTGACCATGGACGTTAAAACTGGCCTCACAAGTAATGAACTGATTTGATTTTGCCTCAGGAATGGGGAGCAGGGCCATGGCCCAGAGTGGATGCTTCGCCGCTGGGTGAAGCCCCTCAGGAAGCTGCTCCCCAGCAGGAGGGGCTGCCACCCGCAGTGTCCAGTTGTGCCTGGTGGACAAGGACAGGTTGGAGCAGGAGGTGGCATCGCCATGTGCCTGGATTTGCCACGTCCAAAGAACCCGGAACACAAATGGTATTTCATTCCCACCGGGGTTACTGTTTCTTTCTTTTCTTAATTTGCTAGAATAAAAAGAAATAGCGTTGATTGGTTCCTCTAACTTTCAATAATGAGTCAGAAAAGATAAAGATGAAAGGCCTCAAATTAATTCCAAGGAGCTTAATTATTTTTTTTCCCTCGGACGCATTCTTTCTGAAATGAGTTTTCCTATCTTCCGTGTGTTAGAGCAGCCCCCTGGCATGGTGAACGTTTATTTTGGGCTTGGGGAATGAATCTGCAATGGAAAACTCGCTGTCATCATCACCCTCATTTGCATAATATGGGCTCTTCATTAGTGTGCAGAGGATAACATCAGTCTGATAATCAGATCAGTTCCTCTGCTATTGGCTTAGAGTTGGTGAGAGACCCACAGTGTCTGGGCTGATAGACGGAAAGCAGAGGCGGAGACGGTGGGCTGACCCCAAGCTCAGAGTCGGGCTGTCCGTGGAGATGCTCAGAGACAGAAACCTTGTCTTCTTGACCACGCAGGTGGCTCCCCCAGGCCCACAGGTAGACATGCTTGCTGCCTTAGATGTCTTCGGTGTTTTCGTGGAGTGGCATAAATTCTGGAACACAAAATAGCTCTCCTGAAGTCAAAATATCCCAGGATGGACTTTCTTAGCGACCTGCACCAGGACCATTGGGAGCAAAACTGTGCAGAAAACTATGCAGAAATGTCACTGTCACCAACCCCCTAGATACACACATGCACACACCACACACACACAGGTACGTGGCACGTGGCACACAGCTATGTACAGGGACTTTGTGCACACACACATGTGCGTGCACACACACACACACACACACACACGTACACTCCCTTCAGATTGTCCTCACCCCTGATTTGTTTCATTTAGTGCCAAACTGAAATTCAGGCCCAGCGTGGGCTGGATTCAGAGCCAAGTGCAAAACGTGGAAACTATACATTGATTTCCAGATAGGGAACTGCAATTAGAAACAACTAGAAATAGAAATAATTGCTCCAAATCCAATTTCTTATAAGAAAGAAATGTGTAATCACCAAGGTAGAAAATCTTTCTGGAGCGAAACTACTGTGTGTAAAGAGCAGTGCTTGGTGTTAGGGGGGGAAGTGCACCCCAGGGGACCCGCCCTGGTCTGGAAGATGCACATGGGGAGGCACAGCTTGAAGCTGTCAGGCGTCTGCAGAGTCCAGCTTGGCCTTGGTCCCTCTCACCCACTTCCGCTTCCCTCCCTGACCTCCAGCTTCCCCTAAACCAACGATGCCCTCGCTTCACAGGTGCGGCAGGACCCTCTGCAAGGAAGGCTCTTCCCTGGCGTGCACATGCCACTCTCACTCCCCCAGGATGCCTGCTCCTAGGCCACCCATTGGGAGGGCTCTTCTGTCTCAGAGGGCAAGATCCTGGCTTTGCTGTGCCCTGTCCCTGCTGCCTGGAGAGGCACAGCCATGCTCCATGAATATTTCTCGAAGGGCTGAATGAGCAAAGAATGCTTTGCTTCCAATTTTTTTTTTTAATATTTATTTATTTTGGCTGCCCCGGGTCTTAGCTGCAGCACACAGGATCTTCGTTGTGGCATGTTTAGTCGCAGCATGCATGTGGGATCTAGTTCCCTGACCAGGGATCGAACCCAGGACCCTGCATTGGGAGCGCAGAGTCTTACCCACTGGACCACCAGGGAAGTCCCCCAATATGTTTTAAAGATGAGAAGTTAAGGAATCTAATTCCTAGAGAGGCTGCCTGACATCCCTGGAGGCACATGGCAGTAAACCACAGAACGGAAGCCTATTTGCTGATTCTTGGTAGTAAAGCCTTTTAACCCCTCTGCCATCTTGCCCTCGGGATCTGAGTGCTCAGGGAGGAGAGAGAAGGATGTGCAGAAGAACAGGGGAGGGGCATCAAGATAAAGTGATCGGTTGCTTCTTTATTTGCTCTGATAACGGCTGCCTTTTAATTGGGTGTTCAGATCATCTGTATTTAATGAAATTATGATGTGGTTGGGATTTAACCTACCATTTGCCTATTTGTTTTCTACTTGCCCTGTTTCTGGATCCCTTTTTTTTCTTTTACTTCCTTTATTTGGATTAATTGATTATTTTTGTGAGTGCATTTATCTCTTTTATTGACTTACCTATAATTTACAGTTGTGTTGTTTTTGTACTTACCTTGTGGTTATAGTACAGATCTTTATTCTCTTATGGTCTACCTTCAACTATTCTCTTAGAGTGTAAAAACCTTACAACAATATAGAGTTGACTTGAACAATACAGGTTTGAACTGTGTGGGTCCACTCTATGCAGCTCTTTTCAATAAATACCTACATGACTACAGGATCCTCAGTTGGTTGTCTCCAAGGATGCAGATCCACAGATACAGAGGGTCAACTGTAAAGTTACACATGGAATTTTGACTTCAAGGAGGGTCAGTTCCCCTAACCCCTACATTGGCCAAGAGTCAAAGGTACTTTCATCTTGTTCCTTCCAGGTTTTGCACTATTTTTGTCATTTATTTTACTTCTACAAATGGTATAAACCTCATAATACTTTGTTACTATTTTTTCTTCAAACAGTAAAGATTTTTATAAAGAGATTTAAGTAGTAAGAAAAACATGCCTTTAATATTTCCCCCTGCAGTTTCCATTGCTGACATTCTTTAACCCCTTATGTAGACACAGATCTCCATCTGCCTATAGGACTTCCTTTAGCATTTCTTGCAGGATAGGTGTGTTGGTTCGATTCTTTCAGTTTTGCCTGTCTAAAAAGTCTGGTTTTTCAAGATATTTAATCGGGCTAAAATTTGACAGATTCTTTTTTCTTTCAGTGCTTTAAAGATGTTGCTTTTCAGATTATGGTTTTCTCTGGATATATACCCAGGAGTGGGGTTGCTGGATCACATGGTAATTCTATTTTTAGTTTCTTAAGGAACCTCCATACTGTGCTCCATAATGGTTGCACCAATTTACATTCCCACCAACAGCGCAAGAGTGTTCCCTTTTCTCCACACCCTCACCAGCATTTACTGTTTGTAGATTTTTTGATGATGGCCATTCTGACCGGTGTGAAGTGATACCTCATTGTAGTTTTGATTTGCATTTCTCTAATGATTAGTGATGTTGATCATCCTTTCATGTGTTTGTTGGCAATCTGTATGTCTTCTTTAGAGAAATGTCTATTTAGGTCTTCTGCCCATTTTTTGACTGGGTCATTTGTTTTGTTTTGTTTTGTTTTGTTTTGACATAGAGCTGCTGAGCTGTTTGTATATTTTGGAGATTAATCCCTTGTCAGCTGCTTCATTTGCAAATATATTCTCCCATTCTGTGGTTGTCTTTTCTTTTTGTTTGTGGTTTCCTTCATTTTTCAAAAGCTTTTAAGTTTGATTAGGTCCCCCAATGTTTATTGCAGCAATATTTACAATTGGCAAGATATGGAAGCAACCTAAATGTCCATCAACAGAGGAATAGACAAAGAAGATGTGGTACATATATACAATGGAATATCACTCAGCCATAAAAAGGAATGAAATAATGCCATTTTCAGCAACATGAATGGACCTAGAAATTATATGCTAAGTGAAGTAAGTCAGACAGAGAAAGACAAATATCATATATCACTTATATGCACAGTGTAAAAAGTGATACAAATGAATTTATTTACAAAACAGAAACAGACTTACAGATATCGAAAACAAACTTATGGTTACCAAAGGGGAAACTTGGGCTGGGGTTGGGGGGGGCAGGGATAAATCAGGAGCTTGGGATTAATATACACACACTACTATATATAAGATAACCAACAAGGGCCTACTGTATAACACAAGGACTCTACTCAATAGTCTGTGATAACCTATATGAGAAAAGAATCTGAAAAAATGAAAGAATATATGTGTATGTATAACTGAATCACTTTGGTGTACACCTGAAACACAACATCGTAAATCAACTATACTCCAATATAACTTTAAAAAACCCTGAAGGAAAAAAATTGAAAGTAGAATTAAAAGAAAAAAGAAACAACTAAAGATGTTGCTTAACCATCTACTGACTTGCATTATTTCCAAGTTAAGTCAGCTGTCATCCTTATCTTTGTCCCTCTATATGCACTGTGTTACTTTAATCTGGCTATTCTTTTTAAACCTTTTATTTTGAAATAATTATAGATTCACAAGAAGTTGTAAAAATATTACAGAGGTAACAGGTGCTCAGAATCCTCCAGTGGATTACATCTTACATAATTATAGTACAATCTCAAAACCAGGAAATTGAACTTGGTACAATGTATGTGCATGGTTTTATGTCACTTTAGCATAGGTGTGGATTATTGCAACCACCACCAAGTTGGAGATATAGAACTACTCCATAGCCATGAAGATCTCACTCATGCTACAACTTTATCATCACACCCACCTTCCTTTCTTGTACCATCCCTAATCCTTGATCATCACTAACCTTTTTTTTTTTAATCTATATGAGATTATACAACATGTTACCTTTTGAACCCAAGTTTTTTTGTTTGTTTGTTTTGTTTTGTTTTTCTTTGTGGTATGCGGGCCTCTCACTGCCGTGGCCTCTCCCGTTGCAGAGCACAGGCTCCAGACGTGCAAGCTCAGTGGCCATGGCTCACGGGCCCAGCCTCTCCACGGCATGTGGGATCTTCCCGGACCAGGACACGAACCCGTGTCTCCTGCATTGGCAGGCGGACTCTCAACCACTGCGCCACCAGGGAAGCCCTGAACCCAAGTTTTTTCATTCATCACAATGTTCTTGAGATTCAAGACTCACATAAGATTTGCATATTTCAAAGTATGATCCTTGTTTATTATTGAGTAGTATTCCATGATATGAATGGATCACAGTGTTTTTAACCGTTCACTTATTGAGAAACATTTGGTTGCTTCTAGGTTTGGGATATTACAAATATAATTGCTCTGAACAATTTTCCACAGGTTTTGTGCAAACATACGTTTTTATATCTCTGGAATAAATACCTAGGAGTGTAACTTCTGGGTAAAATGGTATGTATATGTTCAATGCAAAAAGAAACTGTCAAGTATTTTCCTGTGTGGCTGTTCCATTGTCCACCCCACTAGCAATGCATGAGTGGAGCTTCTTTCATCTATGGCAGATTTTGATATTGTAGTTCTTTTTTTTTGCAGTACGTGGGCCTCTCACTGCTGTGGCCTCTCCCGTTGAGGAGCACAGTCTCCGGACACGCAGCCTCAGCGGCCATGGCTCATGGGCCCAGCCGCTCCGTGGCATGTGGGATCCTCCCGGACTGGGGCACAAACCCATGTCCCCTGCATCGGCAGGCGGACTCTCAACCACTGTGCCACCAGGGAAGCCCCTGTAGTCATTTTTTATTTTAACTGTTCTGACGAGTATGTAGTGATATCTCATCATGGTCTTAATTTGTATTTCCCTAATGACAGTGATGTTAAATATCTTTCATGTGTTTACTTGCCATCGGTGCATCCTATTCAATGAAATGTCTTCATGCTTTTTGCCCATTTTCTATTGGATTTTTAAGTTTGAGGAGGTGGTAATTTTTATTTAAGTTTTTAATGGTGTGTTTGGAGAGTTCTTTATAGATGTCAGACACCTGTCTTTTGTCAGGTATGCAGTTTGCAAATATTTTCCCCCAATCTACAGTTTGTATTTTCATCCTCTTCACATGGTCTTTTGCAAAACAAACGTTTTAATTTTGATGAAAACCAATTTATCACTTTTTTTCCTTTTTGAATCATGTGTTTTGTGTCATTTCTAAGAAATTTTTACTGTGCCTTAGGTTTCAAATATTTTATCCTATATAATCTTCTCAAAGTTTAATGTTCTACATCTCTGTTTAAAGAAGGATACATTTTGAATTTTTGTGTAATCTGTGAGGTTTAAACTGAGGTTGTTCTTCTTTTTTCCCTTTTGTACTGTGGATTTCCAACAGTGCCAGCATTTCCCCTTTGTCATATATCTATTGACGTTACTTGTATGGAACTTTTTCTAAGTTCTTTGTCCTGTTCTTTTAATCTGTGTGTCTGTACTTCTGCCAATACCATGCAGTCTTGACTACTGTTTCTGTATAATAACTCTTGAAATCAGGTAGAGTGATTTGCCCACTTTATTTTTCTTTTCCAAGGTTGTTTTGTTTTCTAATTTCTTTGCATTTCCATATAAATTTTTGAATAAACTTGTGTATATCTACAAAAGTATCTTGCTGGAATTCTTAGAGGAATTAGATTAAACTAGTATGTCAGTTTAAGGGAGAATTGACGTCTTCACAATGTTGAATCTTCAATCCATGATTATGGTATGTCTCTCTCATTATTTAGATCTACTTTGATTTCCTTCACCAGCATTTGGTGCATTTCAACATTCAAGTCCTTCACATATTTTGTTAGATTTACACCTAAATACTTATTTTTTGACCAATTATAAGTGGCATTGTATTTTTTAAGCTTCAGTTTTCACATGCACATTGTTAGTGTATGGAAATACAGTTAATGTTTACGCATGTTGACTTTGTATTCTGTGCTGCCGATAGATTCAATTATTAGAAGTAGGTGATTATTGTTCTTGTGTGTGGATTCCTGTAGAGTTTCTATGTAGTCAGTCATGTTATCTGTAAATAGCAGGCATTCTATTTATTTCTTTCCAACTTGTAGTCTTTATGTCCTTTTATTGACTTATTTTTCACTGGCTAGCACTTCCAGCACTGCATTGAATAGGAGTGAGGAGAAAAAAAACCCTGGTCTTATTCCCACTCAGGAGAAAATCACTCTGTCTCTCATCATTAGGTAGAACCTTATTTAGAGGGTATTTTGTAGATGCTCTTTATCAAGTTAAGGAAGTTCTCTATTCCTAGCTTTCCAAGAGTGCTTTTTTTTTAGATATATATAATGAATGGATATTGAATTTTCTCAGATGCTTTTTATGCATCAATTGACATACCTGTGATTTTTTTTCTTTAACCTATCAGTATGGTGTATTGCATGTATTGATGGTCAAATATTGAGCTAGTTTTGATGCCTGGACTAAATCTCACTTGGTCACAGTGTATAATTCACTTGTATATCACTTCATTTTGTTAATAATTCTTGACAGTATTTTGGTAAGAATTTTTGCATCCGTAGTCATATTTGAATATTAGTCTGCAATTTCTACTTTTAATTTTTTTTTCTGGCTTTGCCTCTGGTGTCAATAACACTGGCCTCAGAAAATGAGTTGGAAAATATTCCATCCTCTTCAATTTTCTGGAAGAGATGCTCTAACATTGGTATTAATTCTTTAAATGCTTGGAAAATTCTCCCATAAAAAGACTTAGGCCTGGAGGTATCATTTTTGGTCTATTTTGCTGTGATTCGTCCAACTTACTGAAGTTGAATATTTGTGTGTTTTGCCAAATCTGGAAAACGCTCAGCCAATTTCTTTTGAATACTTTTCAGCCCCGCCGTCTTTCTTCTCTCTCCTGGGACTCCCCTGACACAAGTGTTAAATCCTCTGTTGTATTTCTCCCTATCCCTAAGATTCTGCTGATCTTTATTTAATTAGTTAATTCGTTTTTTAGTTATTTTCTCTGTTGTCCAGATTGGGTGATTCCTATTGTTCTATGTCCAGCTCACTGATTCTTTCCTCTGTCTTTTTCGTTCACTGTTGAGCTCATTGAGGATTTTTATTTCCATTATTTTATTTTCACTTCTGTAACTTCCATTTTCTGTTCTAAAATTTTCATTTCTGAACTTTTTGATATCTTTGCAGAGACTTTATATATTTTTCACTTGTCATAAATGATTTAAACTGCTCTTCAAAGTATTTTTGAGATGGCTTTTTAAATATCCTTTTCAGACAGTTCTAACATCTGTGTCATCTTAATGTTGGGGATGATTTTCTTTTCTCATTCAAGTTGAGATCTTAATGGTTCTTGGTATGATGAGTGATGCTCAATTGAAAACTGGGCACTTTGGATATTATTTTATGAGATTCTGGTTCTTATTTAAATCTGGTGTTTTAGTAGCCCTCTCCAGTGGGGGCAGGTGGAGCACCCTGCCCCCCATCACTGGGTGGAAGTCCAGGATCTAAATTGGCCTCCACTCTGGGAGGAAGCTTCTCATACTGCAGGGGAGATGGGAGTTCAGACCCTCCCTTAGGCCCCTGCAGACCCCTCCCTGGCTGCTAGGGGGAATGGGGTGTCTTGTTACTGCTCCTCACACGGCCCTCACTGACCTGTGGCAGTGGGAGGTGGCCTCCATTCCGCTGAGTGGTGGTGAAGGTCCTGACCCACTCGCTAGGCCTTCCCTGACACCATCCCTTTGGGGAGGAGGAGAGGTTTCTCACTACCACTGGGTGGGTGTGGGGCTCCTCCCTGACACTGGGAGGTGGAGAGGTAGGGGTTTCCCTTCTCGGCCTTTTGGGTGTGACCCCAGTGGGGTGGAGGAAATGTTGGGATGCCTTCTTACAACCAGGAAGAGAGGAAGTCCGCAATCTCTTCTCATCCTTTGCTGGCACAGGTGAGGATATGGCCACAGCTTTTACTATGGTTCTTGCTGGAATAGAGCAGTTATCATCTGAAATGTTTCTGTCTTTCTAGCCTACTCCCTCCTGTTCTTTGGGGCTTTTTGTCTGAGCCTGATGGTGTTTCTGGGTTGCCAGCTTCTCCAGTCTGGGACATATGAGCCAAAACAAAGCCCAGGAACACATTGCAGTTTTGTTTTCTCAGTCCCGAGGTCCCTAGCCAGTCTGTCTTCTCTCCACCTTTCAGAATTGTATTGTGTTTGTTTTATATATGATCACCAGGATATGTATGTGTTCTTAGCAGGAGGAATAAGAACAATTATGCTTACTCCATGTTTCTGGAAGTGAAGCTTCCTCCTCCGGCTTCCCTTAAGATTTATCTTAACCTCTGCCTTGAAGCAATTTGATTTTGATATTCTTTGGTGCAATTTCCTTCATGTTTCTTGGGGTTCTTTGAGCACTTGGGGTTCTTTGAGCTTCTTGAATCTGTGGGTTTATAGTTTTCATCAAAATAAAAATTTTTTCCAGCTGTTATTTCTTTAACTATTTTTTCATCCTTCTGCTGTCTTCTGTCTATTGGGGTCTCCAACTGCATGTGTATTAGCTTTCTTGGAGCTGTCCCACAGCCTGACAATGCTCTGCTTAATTTTAAGTTGTTTCTGTGGATGTGTCCTCAAGTTTATTAAGCATTTTTCCTTCAGCATTTAGTCTGCTGTTAAACCTTTATGGAATACTTTTCATATAAGACATCATAGTTTTTAATTTCATCTGAGATTTGGTTTGATTTGGGAGACATTTTTATCTTTCGTTTCTCTATTGAACATAATCTTTCCTCTAGCTCTTCTGACATATGGACCATAGTTATAATCACTATTTTAATAAACTTGTCCACTAATTCTTTTATCTTTATCAACTCTGGGTCTGTTTTTATTGACTGATATTTCTTCTCACTACCAAGTCAAACTTCTTCTGAGTTCTGTACTGAAGGCTCTGTAAGTTGTGTGATCTTCTACTCTGGCTGGTGGGAATGGAAACCCTTCCTGCCCTGTGTGAGCTTTGGGGATTGTTTTTGCTGATTCTCGCATTTTTCTCCCACTGTGTTGGGTAGTTTCTTCACATGCTTGTGTGGATCAGTAGTCAGTCTGAAAGGGAAGCTTCTTTACTTCTCCTGAGTTTCTTTCTGACATTGTGCCCTGCAAACTCTGGCTGCCTTGACCTCTCTGGATGACCAGTCCCATCTCCTTGACTCCAGAAACTGGCCATAGAAACCAACAGAATGTGTCTCAGGACTTCTTCTGTCCTGGTACAGAAAGAAGTCAGTGAGAGGCAGAGTGACAGGCAAGGAAAGAGTTTATTAGAATAGGATGCTTGTGAGAAGTACAAGCGGGCAGGCAAGGGAATGCTGCCCCAAGAGCTTAATTGGCTACAGTTTTATAATCAAAGGAAGAATGGGGAGGGGGAGAAGACCACCTTCTTCCTCATTCTTTTTTTTTTTTTTAAATGGGGATACATGTATACATATAGCTGATTCACTTTTTTATACAGCAGAAACTAACACACCATTGTAAAGCAATTATACTCCAATAAAGATGTTAAAAAATAAAAAAAGAAAAGAAAAGAAATGGGTTAAACATAAGTGTGACAAAACTTCAGCTAAGTGATTGGAAGGTAGGAAGAATGGGGGCAAATGAATAGGCCACTGGCCTGACTAACCCAAGACGTCTTCAAAGGCAGCACTAGAGTTCTGAAAGACTTGGGTGTACCTTGTGTAAAGCCGACAAAACTCCATAAGTGGAGGGAATATCATGGATATGAAGTAGAAATCAGCTAAAGCTATTTATTGAGTGACGATTGTGTCATATGTCAGTCACTAGAAGAACATGAAGTAAAGATACTATTGTTATAAACTAGTAGGGAAGATTACATGTTCTCATGGAAAAAAAAAAAAGACAACCATGTAGTAACAGATGCCTAATATTGTAGTGAAAACGAATACCTAATTACAGAAGGAAGGCTGAATCAAATGGGAGGGACTTTGAAGTGGGATCAGGACCTAACATGACAGAGAGAAAAGGAGAGATACGATATAACTCAGAGATAAAATCTGGGGACAATGGGAATTTGCTGGGAACAGAAGGATCATGATAGGATGGTGATGAATATGTTGCTGCTGGTGAAGATGAGTTTATTTATTTATTATTTTTTATTCTTATTAGTCATCCATTTTATACACATCAGTATATACATGTCAATCCCAATATCCCAAATCATCACACCACCACCCACACCCCCGCTATTTTCCCCCCTTGGTGTCCATACATTTCTTCTCTACATCTGTGTCTCAATTTCTGCCCTGCAAACAGGTTTGTCTGTACCATTTTTCTAGGTTCCACATGTATACGTTAATATACGATATTTGTTTTTCTCTTTCTGACTTACTTCACTCTGTATGACAGTCTCTAGATCCATCCACATCTCTACAAATGACCCAATTTCATTCCTTTTTATGGCTGAGTAATATTCCACTGTATATATGTACCACATCTTCTTTATCCATTCGTCTGTTGATGGGCATTTAGGTTGCTTCCATGACCTGGCTATTGTAAATAATGCTGCAATGAACATTGGGGTGCATGTGTCTTTTTGAATTATGGTTTTCTCTGGGTATATGCTCAGTAGTGGGATTGCTGGGTCATATGGTAATTCTATTTTTAGTTTTTTAAGGAACCTCCATACTGTTCTCCATAGTGGCTGTATCAATTTACATTCCCACCAACAGTGCAAGGTGGTTCCCGTTTCTCCAGACTCTCTCCAGCATTTGCTGTTTGTAGATTTTCTGATTATGCCCATTCTAACTGGTGTAAGGTGATACCTCTTTGTAGTTTTGATTTGCATTTCTCTAAGAATTAGTGATGTTGAGCAGCTTTTCATATGCTTCTTGGCCATCTGTATGTCTTCTTTAAAGAAATGTCTATTTAGGTCTTCTGCCCATCTTTGGATTGAGTTGTTTGTTTTTTTTTAATATTGAGCTGCATGAGCTGTTTATATATTTTGGAGATTAATCCTGTGTCTGTTGATTCATTTACAAATATTTTCTCCCATGCTGAGGGGTGTCTTTTCATCTTGTTTATGGTTTCCTTTGCTCTGCTTTTAAGCTTCATTAGTCCCATTGGTTTAGTTTTGCTTTTATTTCCATTCCTTTAGGAGGTGGATCAAAAAAGATCTTGCTGTGATTTATGTCAAAGAGGGTTCTTCCTATGTTTTCCTCTAAGAGTTTTATAGTGTTCAGTCTTATATTTAGGTCTCTAATCCATTTTGAGTTTATTTTTATGTATGGTGTTAGGGAGTGTTCTAATTTCATTCTATTACATGTAGCTGTCCAGTTTTCCCAGCACCACTTACTGAAGAAACTCTCTTTTCTCTATTGTATATCCTTGCCTCCTTTTTCATTGATTAGTTGACCATAGGTGCATGGGTTTATCTCTGGGCTTTCTATCTTGTTCCATTGATCTATATTTCTGTTTTTGTGCCAGTACCATATTGTCTTGATTACTGCAGCCTTGTAGTATAGTCTGAAGTCAGAGAGTCTGATCCCTCCAGCTCTGCTTTTTTCCCTCAAGACTGCTTTGGCTATTTGGGGTCTTTTGTGTCTCCATACAAATTTTAAGATTTTTTGTTCTAGTTCTATAAAAACTACCATTGGTAATTTGATAGGGATTGCATTGAATCTGTAGATTGCTTTGTGTAGTATAGTCATTTTCACAGTATTGATTCTTCCAATCCAAGAACATGGTATATATCTCCATCTGTTTGCATCCTCTTTAATTTGTTTCATCAGTGTCTTATAATTTTCTGCATACAGGTCTTTTGTCTCCCTAGGTAGGTTTATTCCTAGGTATTTTATTATTTTTGTTGCAATGGTAAATTGGAGTGTTTCCTTAATTTCTCTTTCAGGTTTTTCATCATTAGTATATAGGAATGCAAGAGATTTCTGTGCATTAAATTTGTAGCCTGCAACTTTACCAAATTCATTGATTAGCTCTAGTGGTTTTCAGGTGGCATCTTTAGGATTCTCTGTGTATACTATCATGTCATCTGCAAACAGTGACAGTTTTATTTCTTCTTTTCCAATTTGTATTCCTTTTATTTCTTTTTCTTCTCTGATTGCCATGGCTAGGACTTAAAAAACTATGTTGAATAATAGTGGTGAGAATGGACATCCTTGTCTTGTTCCTGATCTTAGAGGAAATGCTTTCAGTTTTTCAGCATTGAGAATGTTTGCTGTGGGTTTGTCATATATGGCCTTTATTATATTGATGTAGGTTCCCTCTATGCCCACTTTCTGGAGAGTTTTTATCATAAATGAGTGTTGAATTTTGTCAATAGCTTTTTCTGCATCTATTAAAATGATCATATGGTTTTTATTCTTCAATTTGTTAATGTGGTGTATCACATTGATTGATTTGCGTATATTGAAGAATCCTTGCATCCCTGGGATAAATCCCACTTGATCATGGTGTATGATCCTTTTAATGTGTTGTTGAATTCTGTTTGCTAGTATTTTGTTGAGGATTTTTTTTTGCATCTGTATTCATCAGTGATATTGGTCTGTAATTTTCTTTTTTTTTGTAGTATCTTTGTCTGGTTTAGGTATCAGGGTGATTGTGGCCTCATAGAATGAGTTTGGGAGTGTTCCTTCCTCTGCAATTTTTTTGGAAGTGTTTGAGAAGGATGGGTGTTAGCTATTCTCTAAATGTTTGATAGAATTCACCTGTGAAGACATCTGGTCCTGGACTTTTGTTTGTTGGAAGATTTTTAATCACAGTTTCAATTTCATTACTTGTGATTGGTCTGTTCATATTTTCTATTTCTTCCTGGTTCAGTCTTGGAAGGTTATACCATTCTAAGAATTTGTCCATTTCTTCCAGATTGTCCATTTTATTGGCATAGAGTTGCCTGTAGTAGTCTCTTAGGATGTTTTGTATTTCTGTGATGTCTGTTGTAACTTCTCATTTTTCATTTCTAATTTTATTGATTTGAGTCCTCTTCCTCTTTTTGTTGATGAGTCTAATGGTTTATCAGTTTTGTTTTTCTTCTCAAAGAACCAGATTTTAGTTTTATTGATCTTTGCTATTGTTTTCTTTGTTTCTATTTCATTTATTTCTGCTCTGATTTTTATGATTTCTTTCCTTCTGCTAACTTTAGGTTTTGTTTGTTCTTCTTTCTCTAGTTCCTTTAGGCATAAGGTTAGATTGTTTATTTGAGATTTTTCTTGTTTCTTGAGGTAGGCTTGTATAGCTATAAACTTCTCTCTTAGAACTGCTTTTGCTGCCTCCCATAGGTTTTGGATCATCATGTTTTCATTGTCATTTGTCTCTAGGTATTTTTTGATTTCCTCTTTGATTTCTTCAGTGATGTCTTGGTTATTTAGTAATGTATTGTTTAGCCTCCATGTGTTTTTGTTTTTTATGATTTTTTTCCCTGTAATTCATTTCTAATCTCATAGTGTTGTGGTCAGAAAAGATGCTTGATATGATTTCAATTTTCTTAAATTTACTGAGCCTTGATTTTTGACCCAAGATGTGATCTATCCTGGAGAATGTTCCATGCACACTTGAGAAGAAAGTGTAATCTGTTGTTTTTGGATGGAATGTCCTATAAATATCAATTAAATCTATCTGGTCTATTGTGTCATTTAAAGCTGTGTTTCCTTCTTAATTTTCTGCTTGGATGATCTGTCCATTGGTGTAAGTGGGGTGTTAAAGTCACCCAGTATTATTGAGTTACTGTTGATTTCCTCTTTTATAACTGTTAACAGTTGCCTTATGTATTGAGGTGCTCCTATGTTAGGTGCATATATATTTATAATTGTTATATCTTCTTCTTGGATTGATCCCTTGATCATTATGTAGTGTCCTTCCTTGTCTCTTATAACATTCTTTATTTTAAAGTCTATTTTATCTGATATGAGTATTGTTACTCCAGTTTTCTTTTGATTTCCATTTGCCTGGAATATCTTTTTCCATCCCCTTACTTTCATTCTGTATGTGTCCCTAGGTCTGAAGTGGGTCTCTTGTAGACAGCATATATATGGGTCTTGTTTTTTTATCCATTCAGCAAGCCTGTGTCTTTTGGTTGGAGCATTTAATCCATTCACATTTAAGGTAACTATCGATATGTATGTCCCTATGACCATTTTCATAATTGTTTTGGGTTTGTTTCTGTAGGTCCTCTTTTTCTCTTGTGTTTCCTTTAGCATTTGTTGTAGAGATGGTTTGGTGGTGCTGAATTCTCTTAGCTTTTACTTGTTTGTAAAGCTTTTGATTTCTCCATTGAATCTGAATGAGATCCTTGCAGGGTAGAGTAATCTTGGTTGTAGGTTCTTCCCTTTCATCACCTTAAGTATATCATGCCACTCCCTTCTGGTTTGTAGAGTTTCTGCTGAGAAATCAGCTGTTAACCTTATGGAAGTTCCCTTGTATGTTATTTGTCATTTTCCCTTGCTGCTTTCAATAATTTTCTTTGTCTTTAATTTTTGCCCACTTGATTACTATGTGTCTCGCCATGTTTCTCCTTGGGTTTACCCTGTATGGGACTCTCTGTGCTTCCTGGACTTGGGTGGCTATTTCCTTTCCCATGTTAGGGAAGTTTTCGACTATAATATCTTCAAATATTTTCTCGGGTCCTTTCTCTCTCTCTTCTCCTCCTAGGACCCCTATAACATGAATGTTGTTGTGTTTAATGTTGTCCCAGTGGTCTCTTAGGCTGTCTTCATTTCTTTTCATTCTTTTTTCTTTATTCTGTTCCGCAGCAGTGAATTCCACCATTCTGTCTTCCAGGTCACTTATCCCTTCTTCTGCCTCAGTTATTCTGCTATTGATTCCTTCTAGTGTAGTTTTCATTTCAGTTATTGTATTGTTTATCTCTGTTTGTTTGTTCTTTAATTCTTCTAGGTCTTTGTTAAACGTTTCTTGCATCTTCTCGAGCTTTGCTTCCATTCTTTTTCCGAGGTCCTGGATAATTTTCACTATCATTATTCTGAATTGTTTTTCTGGAAGGTTGCCTATGTCCACTTCATTTAGTTGTTTTTCTGGGGTTTTATCTTGTTCATTCATCTGGTACACAGCCCTCTGTCTTTTCATATTGTCTATCTTTCTGTGAATGTGGTTCTTCCTTATTCTTGAGTAGACGTCAAGCTTCCATCATCAGCTCCTCTTCCACATCAGACAGGGGAGTTTTCTTTTCCCTATATGGTCAAGCCAGGACTGTCATGGCACAATGAAAATGAGCAAAAAGGCAGTAACATATATTAAAATATGGTAAATCATCTCAGGTTTCAGTATAATGTCACCCTTTCCTTATTTTGTTTTTAGTGCACACAGAGGAGAGTGTCCTAGGAATCATTAACTTTCTGAGCTCACTGAGAAGGGCGTGGGTCTCATTTTACCATTGTTTTATTGTTTGTGGGCATGTCTCATGCTTCTGTTGCATGGTTTTGTTGCTAAGCAAGCCTGCTTGGTTTTGTGGTTAAGGAAACCTGCTTTCCTGAGTAATCATTAACTTACAGGCATCCCCCATACTTTTTTCTATTTACAGTCTAGTAGTGGGATTAACTATTTAATCACATTTTTTGTCCCTTTACTCTGTCCCTATCAGCCGGGACGCATCCTCCCTGGCTCAGCCTGGAAACTCCTCCTGGGGTAGCCTCAGCAGCCACAGTCTGACCATGTGGGTTTCCCATCTCTCAGGAATCACCGTCTGGGACTTCCTGACACCCAATGTCTTTAAAACCATGTTCCATACATTTTATCCAGTTTTTCAGTTGCTGTATGTGGGGAGGTTAATCTGGTCCCTGTTGCTCCATCATGAGCATAAACAGAAACTCCTGGTCATTGATGTAAATACAGCATACCAATGCTCTCAGTCAGCTCCTGACTTCCCCAAGCCTGAGAAATTCAGGACAGCAATCCTGGAGTCCTGTGGGCCTGGGGATTTAACACTGCTTCACTCAGAGGCTCAGGGAAATCCACTCTGAGATTCATTTTGAAAAGTATACAACAGAAACGGGGGCGGGCATGCAGTGGTGGCACAGAACCCCATCAAAGCCAACACTGGGGACAGAACACTGGCTTGGCTTTGCCTAATCTAGTTTATAGTTCTCTGCTAATGGCAGTGATGCCAGGGTCATCTTGGGATCACACAGAGAGCTTTAGGATAGACATTCCTGGGAGAAATCCTGTTACCATAGGAATGAGAACACTGGGTGTAACAATCTCTTGATGGGTTGATTAAGACCTGTTGTCTTCTGGTCTTCTGTAGCTTTGATGCCTCTGAACCATCTTCTCTATGGCTGTGATAGTAGGAGCTCTTTGCTCACTCCCTGTTCTAAAATATTAGGTGGCTCTTGCCCCAAAACATAAATCTGATCTTATTTTTGGCCTTTAATAGCTTTCTCAATCTACCTTTCCATCATCACCTCCTAATGCTTTCCTCATATCTCTTGCAAATTCTTTATTCTCGGCCTCTGGGAAAACATTGGTAATTTTCTCATTTATCTTCCTTGCCATTTAGAATGGCTGCATAGAATGCTGTACTGTTACCACACACTGATTTCCAGTGTTCCTCCAGCTTTGCACATACTCGGCAACTGAGGGTAAACACCTACCCTGGGGAGGGCACAGACCTACATCCAGTTCTAAATAATGAACATACTGCTGGGTTGAGTGAGGGTGCAGTCGCTAGCTGGGAGCTCAGGATGAGATGGGGAGTTATCCCTGTGGCTGGTCCCCAGTACATCCTGCCCATGGCTCACTTATGGCCCGCAGCCCTGCAGGCGAGAACAAGATTTCCTTTGAGAGAGGGAGCTTTGAGCCTTAGGTCACACATGCGGGTCATTGGCCAGCCCAGCGTCATTCTAGAGGAGGGTTTCAGGGAGAAGGAGATAAAGGTCTGTACACTGAGTGGGTAAATTAGTGAGGTGGAGGCACCCCAGAACAGGGACGGTAGAATGCATGCTTGGGGACAAACACCCAGATAGGACATGCTCCCAAAGCCTGGCCGGGCTAGGAAGCCAAATCCAGCTGGAATCAGAACACAGAAACATTCAATGTGATGTTTGCTTAGAGCGGACCAGAGGCCAGTGTAGCCCACGTCCTGGCTGAGCTGAGTCTTTAGTAATAGTAATAGCAATTTTGACAGCAGTCATAATAATTTCAGCCAAACTTCACTTCCCTACTTAGGAAGCATTTTCTTAGTCACTATTTCATTTCACTTCATCCTCTGAGGGTTACCCAACCTTCATTTTCTTTTTATTCTAAATTCGATTTATTATATGCATACTTTACAAATAATCATTAAGGTACATCATTTATTTTTCTAAATGCTTAATTTTTATTTCTTTTCTTTATTCCCCTTTCACTATCCTCCTTACACCCCCAATATTCACTGCCCACCCCCAAACTTCAACGCTAGGAAATCCATGCTATCTAGTCTTCCAATATAATATACATATTTTATATATATATATATATATATATATATATCCCCACACATGCATGCATGCACACTCATCACATGACTGTCACATGCACAAATGAGCAGTGCATGTATATGTAAATACACATACGCATATAGACCCCCATACATGATGTGCAGCCTTTATATTGTGTCATTCTTTTGCAGTAATGAATTTTATCAAACATGCCTTTCAGCATCTTGCTTTGCAAGCTCGGTAATGCCTTGTCAATGGCCTGGCAGGACTCCGGTTTACTCTCCTGAATGACTGCTTACTGCTCCACATTGTGAATTTCCACAAAGCTATTTACTTTCAAGTTTCTGTTTCGACCCTTCCATGTGAACATGAATGCCTTTGAATGTGAACTTTGTAGCAGCTGCACGCGCTTTTCTATTAAAAAGAACGATAATCGCACTTAGGTTTTGTTTTTCTTCTTAAAGATAAAACTTCAGAGAGCCCTGGTGTAAAAATACAAAATTCATAAACTTCATGATGAGTTCAGAAATCAAGCGGAGTTTGCAAAGCAGCAGCTCAGTGAATTGGAAGAAGTTCCAAATCCCTTTGAAATGCAAGTTTTAAGAATTCAGACTGTGCAGGGTCTAGGAAAGTTAGTGCTGATGCTATTTTTTTTTTTTTTTTTGGTCTCTCTCTGTTTCTGAACTTCAAACCATTTTAAGAAGCTGTAAGTTATCTTTCCCCTTGGTAACATCTACTTAGCTCCTACTATGTCCGTAGCTGTGCTGCGGGCTGGCGGGAGAGAGACAGTCTCAGGCCCAGCACAGATGCACCTTGTGCTTCAGACCCTGGTCAGGGGATGCAGGACATGCATCCTTGCTGAGGTCTGAAGGGTCCTGATGAGGGAGTCAGGCACCACCAAGCATCTGCAGCTTCCCTGGGTCCTGGGGAGTCAACCTTCCGAGAACAGATGACATCCCCGCCCTCAAGGAGCATGCTGTCTCCTGAGAAACAGACTCTCTCTGGGCCCGTGGGTGCTGTTCCAGAAGCACTCGTGGGAACGGTACAAAGCTCCATTGGGTGGGGATGACATTAGTGCCTCAGTGGACACCACGGGGTCAGAAAGAGGGGGAAACAGACCACTGCAAGCCAAGCAGGATGGAGTCTCACCCTTTGTTATCTCACTCAGATGCCTCCCAGGGCACTGAGGGTAAAGCCCAGAGTACCCGTGGAGGTAGGTCAGAAGGCAAAGGGCAGTGCGCCTCTGTCCCTGGCCACCCCTCTCGCCTGTTCCCTGACCTCAGTCACTCAGCCTCCTCTCTGTTGCTCTATACCCCCAGCTCCTTCCTGTCCACTGATTCTCATTTTATGTTTCTGACCTTTTCTGTCTGCAGCCATGTGATAGGAACATGGGGACCCTATTCGCCCTGGTCCCCCACCCCACCATATGCACAGCTTTGGAGGTGTGGTGACTACAAAAGCAAAATGCTGAGCTGACAGTTTGGCTTCACAGTTAAATTGCATGATCAGGAACATCAGGGCGAGAGACAAGGGACTCTGACACCACATCAATAAGAAATGAGATGGGAATCCAGGAGGGCATGCCGTTCTCCACTTCCAGAGAAGCACTGAGGAAAGCTGGAGTCGTGGGGTTCTCCTCTGACACAGCTGAACAGCCGTGGGGCAAGTTAACCCTCACCCAGAGGGTCAGCGAGGGGCCTGAGCCAGTTACTCCCCAAGACCCCCAGGACCCAAGGTGGGCTCTGGAGGCCAAGTTGCTTGTCAGCCATCTCTTAATGTGGTAACAAGATGCCGAGTAAATGAAGGTCACACAGGTGAGGGGCTCTGTCTGTGGTCTTTTCCCATTGCCAAGGTTGAACCTCATGGACTTGCAATAGTCAAGCTAGGAATTGCCAGTGTCATAGGGCTCAACAAAATATTCCTTTATCCATGATTGATTTTCCCCAGAAATTCTGCTGTGATGCTCCCAGAATAACATGCAAGCCTGATGATGCGGTGATAGTTGACCCCCTCAAACCTGCTTGCTTTCCAAAGCACCCTGAAAATCAGGTGGGGAAACCCCAGAAAGGGATGTAGGATCAGGACACCCCACCACCACCAAGGTGGTATCCAAATGTGGAGGATCCTCAGCTGGTGGCTCTGCACAGAGCATAGGATCATCTCATGGTCGGCTATATTTAAGCCCAAAATAAGGCATTGGAGGGGCAGGAGTTGCTTAGCTGTAAGAATGGGGTGGTGGTTTGGGTGCAGATACTTAAATTTGGGTGAACTAGAGATTGCCAACACCCCACAGTGATTCTTTCACCCAGCAGTCAGAGGACCTCAGCACAACCCCTGATGGACACCAGCCCAGCTCCTCAAGGCAATGGTCTATGAGCAGCACGGCAGGGGTCACCCGTTACGCCCAGTGCAATCACCATTCACCCAGGCCCACCCAGTTGATCGACCACTGTCTCCCGTCCACCCTGACCTCCTCAGGAGTCTGCTGGTCATCCCCATTCTCCATCTCCCCGGACACCTCCACCTCCTGTGTGGTGTCCTGTCCCGAGACCAACACAGCAGCCTTCTAAGCACCATCCTGCCTCTGCGGCTGGACCTCCTTGCCACCAGGTTTCCCCAGGCCCCCGCAGGGACATCTGGCCACAGTGCCCCAGGCAGAATTGGGGAGCGGCCAGGACTCTGGGTGCTGGGTTGGATCTGGACTCCACGCCCACCGCCTCTGTGATGTCAAGTGCATCATCTGACCCTTTGTGTCCATCTCCTCACCTGTGGAGTAACAGCATTTACCTCCTGGGGTTGCACTGGGACTCAAGTTGATTAAAATGTCAAATGCTGTGCGGGGCGTGGTGAGCATCCCAGAAACATCCACTCCTGGCACTTACGTGCATTCACTGAAGCCCTGGTCACAGGCACTTTGTGAGGGTCAAACAGCAGCTCTGCTGCCGGGAACCCCCGGGCTCCCAGCTCCTGTAGAGCTCCAGGGATTTGGGCCCAGCTCCCCCATGTTCCAGCCACACAGAACTTCTGTTCTTCCCAGAGGAATCTCATTTCCCTTCCAGGAGAGCCTGTTGACCTCAAGTGGGATTTCATCTTGCAGAAGGAGTCTTCTTTCAGGTCCTTCTATGGCTGCCCAGCCCCAAGGATTTTACCCGTAGGTAGGAGTTTTCATCTGGCTGGCAGCACCATGTCCCTTGAAGAACCCACAGTTGGCTGTTTCTGTCCACAATTGTGCCGCTACCCTCCTCTGCTCCTTTTCTGTTTTCAAGCATGAGGTGTATGTTACCTCTGTGTCTTGGCAGATGGGAGCAGATGAAATTATCAAGCAGAATAGGGGACCCTGGGCACCAGAAACGAGTAATAGGGGATTGAGGGCCTGATTAGAGGCGCTGATCCCAGAAACGATGCAGTGGTTTCAGCTCCAAGTGGTGGCAGGAAGGTAATCCCAGGGCTGGGCACAAGGACGTGAACGTATGCTCCGGATGTGAGAGCATCTTCGTGAAGACATTGCTTAGTAACAGGGATGCTAGCTCGCCTTTTGACCCCATCCCGAGTCTCCAACCTGGACCTCCTCCACAGCATATTCACTCCTGGTCTGCTCTCTTTCCCCTGGGAGGCAGACCCCTCCAGGCACCCAGTGAACCTTTTGGGTGGTTCTGGGATGCAGCCTCCCTACCAGAGCACCGTTTCTTGGAAGGGGCTTCCTAAGGCTCTTAGAGAGGAAGGAACATGGGCCAGGAGCCCACAGAGCCACGCCCAAGTCCCAGCTGCTGTTAACCCACTGGGAGGATGGGACAGTAGTGGATGGGAGCCTGCAGCACGCAGATGGCAGCCCTCGGCCTGGCTGCTGGACTGAGCTCTGTTTCAGCCTGATGGGCGGGGGCCTCCTGCTCCCAGAACCCTTGGGACCAAATGAGTTTCAGAACTCAGCATCCTTCAACATCTAAAACACACATGATGCACATAAAGCATTTTATGTAACAGCCCCAGGGGTACAGACAACACCTGTAGTCAAGCACAAACATATGAATAGTCATGCCAGCTGGGTCAGTCAAAGGCCATCAAGAATCTCAGGTAGCTCAGGTCAAATTTGTTCTCAGAGGACTGCAGGTCGGTTGGGTTTTGCCGTTACCTAAGATCCATGAGTACTTCAGGCATCCAGACCCGTGAAGATGCTGGCCCTGCGGATGAGAGATTCTGAGCCTAGACCACCTGTCGAGTGACCCCAGGGAAGCTATGGCTTATGGGGGCAGAGCTGGCATCACAGCTCACTTGTGTCTTACTTCAGTCTGTGTGGGGCTCTGCCACCCAGCCACACAGTCCCTGAAAGCCCAGCGTGAATAGCCACGTCCAGCACACAGGTGAGCTGGCCTTGCAGGGAGGCTGGATACACAGGTCACTTCCTTGTTGGCTGTTCTGTGTCCTCACCCAACAGCGAGAGCATGTCATCTCTCCTCAAGTCTAAGACATGTGCTTCTGAAGTTGGACATCTTGTAATGCGTGTGTACATTTAATTTGAGAGGATTTTATTTCCCACTGCCCAGAAAGCTCTTACTAAGACTCTGACATCTTACTCTCTGGTACCATAGAACAGTAGCTGGTGTCAGAATACAGAGGTTGCCTCTGGGCCCAGCTGCCAGGAGATTGGATGGGTAGATTCTATGTAAAGCACCCAAGGCAATTTGGGGGGGCGGCAAGGGGGACATTGATAGTGCTCAGGAAGTGTCACTTTCCATGAGTAGCATCTGACCTCAAAGAACTCAGGCTCCAGAAGGAAGGAAGTCAAGGTACAAACAGCTCTAATAGGAGGCGGAAGGAGGTCGGTGCTGGGCTAGTAGGACGGCCGAGGTGCTGGGCTGAAGAGAGGAGGAGCTGATTACCAAGGGTGGCATCTGGGGATCCTCTGAGTCTGAGAGCCTCTATGAGTGGAGCTCAGGCCCTGGGTGGAGGGAGATGCGGTGGGATGGTCAGCCCTGGGGTCCAGACTTTCTGAGATGCTGCCTAGAGGTGTTCTGTGCACACTTGGCGGGTCATTCACGTGGTCCTTCAGGTCTGAGCTGCGCTGGACTCACTGAGAGCTCAGTTCTCTGCACCCTCTGGAAATCCATCTTTTTCAGAAAACTTCATATGTTGACACCAGTGACTTTTGGGACTCATGCTCACAGGGGTACCTGGATTGCCTGGGAGAACAAGTCCTGGATCAGAAGGCAGAGGCCCTGTTCCAGCACATCTCAGGCCTGGGCTCACCTGCTGTGCAGCTTCCCCCACCCCACACCCTGCTCCCAGGTGCAGCCTCATCATTTTTACTGAAGATACCCCGATTACCCGAAACTCTCCAGGTCACAACGAGAACTCCAGGAGCCAAGGAGCGTCAAAGTGCCCTTGAAGGGAAAACCCCTGCGAGAAGCATAGTGATGCTGGTCCTGTCTAGTCCCTTATAAACACCTGCACAGGTGCTTTTGTGCTCCAGGCTGGGCACCATGATTCCCCAGGCCAGGAACCAGGATGTCCCCATGGAGACACCCCTGCTGCAGGACCAGCAATACTGAGCTTGTCCCTGCACAGGCAGGGCTTGATTTCCTCTGGACCTGAAACTGGCTTTTATTTTGCAGAAAGAGCACCCAGGTGGGGTCTGAAAGCCTGTCATCTGGCACCTGGTGTGTGTGGGAGGTGATCGCTCTCCACCTTGTGCCATGCACATGATGGCACCTGAAAGAAAGGACGCTCAACAATGGGTGGCAATCCTTACCTGATTTTGTGTCTGCAAATTTCAGTGTCTGCCTGGAGATATCATTCTGTCTGATTTATGGGCATTTTGCTGTCTGCCCACAATAATTGTTTTCCCTTTATAGGTGGCTTATTTGGGTTTATTGGCAGATTTGAATTCCAGTGGACATTTAGAGAACAATACAATAGAGCACTTAACTAAACGTTGTCACAGGAAACTGTGCTGAGGCCAGCCTCTGATGTAGGAGCACAGGCTCAGCCACAGGAGACCGCCTCAGAGGATTTCAGCCAGGAGGGCTGGGATGAGGTGCAGCCAGAGCTGCCCAGGCTCCCTGTGCTATTGGTACCAGGGTCTGAGCTCAGAGAGTAGCAAAGACTGGGAAATGATGGGGGTGTGGTGGGGCAGGACAGGGAGCAGAAAGAAGATGCCATGTCATGGCAGGAAGGGCAAGAAAGACGACGATGATGATGACGGTGATGCTACTGCTGTTGCTGTTGCTGATGGTGACGATGGTAGTGATGGTGATAATGGTGATGATGATGGTGATGGTGATTGGTGATGATGATGATGATGATGGTGATGATAATGGTGATGATGATGGTGATGATGATGATGGTGATGATGGTAATGATGGTGATAATGGTGATGATGATGGTGATGATGGTAATGATGGTGATAATGGTGATGATGATGGTGATGATGATGATGGTGATGCTGCTGCTGTTGCTGGTGATGATAGTGACGATGGTAATGATGGTGATAATGGTGATGATGACAGTGATGGTGATGATGGTGATTATAATAAAAACAATAATTGTCATGATCAGAGTTGTGGTAGTCATAGAATCACTACTGGTGCTTAGTGACTGGGAGCGAGCCATGTGCTGGGCATTGCATACTACTTTCCAGGTATCCGTGTTTAACCCTCTCACCAACACTATGAGGCAGGGACCAGTATTATCCCTGTTTTGTAGATGAGGAAACTGAGGCTCAACCATATTGCTCGTCAGAGTCCAGGTCTGTCTGAACCCCAAGCCCACGCCCTCACTATTCTGCTCTCCTCCCTACAGTGCAGCAGGAGAATGGGACCCATAGAGAAGAAACCTGAAGAATTACAGGTACAATCCAGGTGGGGAAGTTGAGAGAAGGCTTTGAAGGGCAAGCTGAGGATTTGGGGCTTAATTCAAGCCAGTGATGGGAAACCAATTTAAGAATTCTTACCCTAGTGAGACAGGAGCCGAAGTTCCTAGGGTGATTGACAAAGGGCTGGGAGCCCTGTAGGTGTGCACTTAGGTAGAGAGACCCAGGCTCGGGTAGGAGAGGGCCAGGCAGGTTTCCAGCCTCAGTGGCTTCATTGCGTGGCTGCATTTTTTACCGAATAAGCTCAATCCGAACTGAATTCTTAGCTGGGGTGGGTGATGTGTAGAGTGGGACCCCCGTATCCTCAGGTTCTGCCTCTCCTGCTTCAGAGGCAGATTCAACCATCCACGGATGGAAGGATCAAAAATATTTCCACCCCCCAAATCCAGAAAGTTTCAAAAAGTAAAACTTGAATTTGCTGCATGTAGGCAACTGTTTACATATCATTTACATCGTATTTACAACTATTTACATATCATTTACATTGTATTAGGTATTATAAGTAATCTAGAGATTATTTAAGAGTGTAAAAGATGATGTGCATAGGTTAGATGCCATTTTATATAAGGGACTTGAGCATCCGTGGGTTTTGATATCTGTGGGGGTCCTGGAAACAATCCTCCATGAATTGTGAGGGCCGACTCTATCTGGGTGTCCACTCGGAGCTCCATGGCCCACCACCTGCATGTCAGTGCAGGAACAGTGCATGGAGGAGTCTTCTACGAAGAATGTAAGGAAGACTTCAGGACCACAAGTGAAGACAGTCCCCAGTGGAGAGCACTCCACCTCTGCACAGGAGCCAGGGACCTTGCGCTGACACTGACGGCCAAGGCTTCCAGCAACATGCAAGGCGGACATTCCATGATGGCAGGAAAAGGAAGACGAGGCTTGAGGCCGAGTGGGCTGCGTTTCCTCTCTGCTCGTGGTCGGAGCTTTGTTCATCGTCTGTCTCCAGAGCTCATGCTGCTCTCGGCCGGGTCAGGCTCTGATCCCCTACTCTCAGCCCTGGAATACATGCTTGCTTATGTCCTTCTAAAGCATCCATTGGCCCATGTCCACAGGGCTTGCTTCTGTCTATGGCTGTAAAGATACTGCTTCCCACGGTGCTGGTCAACCTGGGGAGGGCTGCCAGCAGCAAGCCGGGTTTCACGGCCCCATCCTCCACCCCTGCACCAGGAGCTTCCTGCTGGGCGGCTGGGTGCAGAGGCTGCCCTTCGCCCACCTGGGTCTAAGCCCAGCTCAGACAGGGCAGGCATGAGTGACCTCCTGGCACCCAACTTGTGTGTCTTTCTTGATAAGGGAGATCAAACAGCCAAACTCTGGGGCAGCCGAGAGCCTAATCTGGACTCCCAGGTGGCTGGGGCCCAGATGGGGCTTTGTACGGAGGTACATGAGCAGAAATGCTGCTCAGCCCATTGTGATCCTATTAGGAGCGGAGAAGTTAATGAATAGTGTGTTCTTTCTTGCTTTCCCTGTCTGCCTCCTGCACGTTGTGTTTATCTACTTACTTATGGAAATCCAGGCCTTCTTAACAGGCAGAGCAGGGAAACAACGTCTTGTCTTCCTGCAACACTGGCTCAAATCACTCTGCTCAGGCACAAGCCTTGACTGGGCTCCTTAAGACTCAATCAGACGTCCTTAACCCTTCCTCTGCCCAGACACTTGTTGTTTTATGTGGGCACTTTAAGGATGTGAGAAACAAAGAGCTGCTCAGAGAACAAAGAAATTCCCAGGGAAGGACTTTTATTAAATTTTATTACAATCTTCAAGAGGCACAGAGTGAGAAGAACAGCTGCAGAGTTGGGCTACAGAGTAAGGAGCCCGCCAAGGGCATTCAAAGTCAAAGACGCTGTGGCTGAGCCATGTGGCCATGTTCCAAAGGTACAAAGGCTGGCTCCCGCCCTGTGGTTGTCCTGAGTGCCTCCCTTCCCCCAGGGACTCAGGTGGAGTGGATCAGAGCGAGGGTCCAATGGTGTTGGCCAGTCTGCCACCATCTGGCAGAGTCTTCTGCTGGGTACAGCCTCCCCCGGAGGGCGCTGTGGGTGTGGATTGAGCCCAAGGGAAGATGTATCCTGGAAAAGCAGGGACAAGTGTTGGAAAATGGAATTGCCTTTATGTGACAATGACAGCAGTTACTTCTTTTTGAGCATTGATCACATCGCAACACTGTGCTGAGTGTCAGGTGCAGACACCCAGAGCTGTGCCAGGTGACCCCAGAGCTTAGTGACAAAACCCGCCGTTAACTGTGCTTACAGATTCCGGGACTTCTGGGCAATTATCGCCTGGGGTGTCCCATGTGGCTGCATCCAGATGTTGGCCAGGCCACAGTCATCTAAAGGTCTGATGGCCACAGAGGACCACACAGGCCACGTTTGGTGCTGCTCTTGGCTCTGTTCCCCTCCACGTGGACGTCTCCTGGGGCTGCCTGAGCATCTTCATGGGATGCTGGCCACCTGCCCTCAGAGCGAGCCATCTGAGATCCAGGTCCAGGTGGAAGCTGGAATGGCTTTCATGGCCTGGTCATTCTGAATTCTGGGGTCACACAGCCCTGGCTCCACACAGGAGGGCACCATCTATGGATGTGAGCACTGGGAACCATGGCTCTTTGGGGTTCCCCGGCGTGGGGGGGTACCACAATCTCTCCTCTGGCTCCCAGTGATTACATCTCTCTCCTAGGCAATCCTGGAACTTTCATCACTGTGTACTAGGTGCCCCTGCTTCCACTAGAATGACCTCCCTTCACTTTGAGCCCTCACCTTTTCCTCCTAGACACACCACCTGGGGGGGGGGAAGCAGCTGTAACAGTTACAAGATGGGACATTATGAGAAAAAGTAATACAGTGTTACTATTATAGCTGGTGTAGCGGGACGTTGTTGAGAAAATAACCCACTTACCCCTGTTTTCCTTATAAGGCCCCAAAGAGGGATTTCTCCCAGGCCATAGCATGGGGGGAGGTGGGGACGGACTAGGACCAGCTCCTGAAGATTTGTGTTTTTATTCTAATAGACACTGAATCACACAATTTTCATTCTGCTCTGGCTGTCAGGTGACTCACGCCAAATCCGCATGCCCCTGTTAGGGCCGCGGAGAGGACAGATGAGCTGCTCTCAGAGCCGACCTTGAACCTGCTTTCTCACCACTCAGTCCTTACACTCCCCCCAGCCAAGTAGCACTGATGTAAAACCCATCGCAGGCTCTGGGGTGTGTGGAGGCAGCAGAGTCCAGGGGAAAAGCACCGCCTACTGTGTGCTACCACCCACGTAACCTCGGGCCTTAATCAACCTCAATGCTTGTCCCCGTATCCATCAAATGCATCCCTGACGACAAGGACCGGCTCAAGCACTATCTCCTCCAAAAAAGCCTTTCTGTCCCGCTCTCCTCCCTCCCAGGACCAAGTGTGAGTGACCCCTCCCTCCTGGGGACCCTGGGGACATCCACATGGAGAGGAACCAAGACCCCCCAGCCAGCAGCCGACAACTAGCTGTGCGCATGGACCCTGCTTCTAATGAAAACGCTGATAGGAGCTTACCTGAGAGTTAGGTTGCGAGGTGCCAGCCGTTATTTCATTAACTCTACAATCATTCATTCATTCAAGGAGGTGCTGCCGTGAAGGTCTGGGCCGTGTACCCAGCTCCTTCTATGTTCTGAAGGCCTGATGATCAGGAACTTACATTCTAGGAAGAGAAGACGGCCATAAACTAAAGCCAAGCAAAAATTAATGCAAGTGAGACATGCTCCCAGGTAGCTGTAGGCCCTGTGTAGAGATGCATCTACGTGGCTTGTGGGTGAGGCAATGGCACCCCAGCTTACCCACCGGGGGAGCCTTCCTGACACTGTGCACTTGGGTTTGAGATGTGAGTGAAAGACAGGGCTGCTTGGGTAAACATCTGGAGGAAACTGACCTGTAGGGGCCGGAAGACCTAAGGCAGAGCCCCAGGGGCCGAGGGAAGCAGAGAAAACCAGTGAAGCCGCAACAGAGACACACTGGGACAACGTTCTGTTGGTGACACACTCAGCTCCCCAATAAGCCCTTCCACCTGCAGGTGAGGACCCCGTGCATCCACTCCTGTTCCTGCCCCACCTCCCTCTTTAGAGGTGCTGCCGTCCTGACTCGCTTCTCAGTGGACGCCGGGCCCTGAGTCTTACTTTCATCGTGTCTGTCTGAACGTGGTAAGTTATTTCTCTCTGTATAAAACTGTCCATTTTATAAACATGTGAATCTCTCTGCAACCTGCTTATTTTCTCAACATTATATTCATGAGGATAGCGTATGTTGTTACACATAATCCCAGGTCATTTATTTTCTCCGTAAATTGTCTTGTTGTATGAATATACTACAATTTATCCATTTTCCTCTTGGTGGATTTCTGCTGTTTCTGATTCTTTTCTTATATCAGACTAATTTGAACTGCAACGACCGATCCTGTATGGGGTTCCTTATCACTTGTTTAAAGGTTGAGTACAAGACTATGAATGAAGTTGCTGGGTGGTGGGAAATACGCATCTCACATTGACCGGTTATTGATAAATTTCGCTCCGGAGCCGTGGTACGAGCGCATTGTCTTGACAGGGGCAGGTGTGTCTCATCATTCGCATCTTCCCCACCCCTTGGGACTGTGTAGCCTTTTAATTTCCTGATAGGTGTTGTCTCAGTCTGCTTGGGCTGCTGTAAGAATGTGCTACAAGGATGCCACAGACTACGTGGTTTATAAACCACAAAAATTAATTTCTCACAGCTCTGGAGGCTGGAAGTCCAGCCCCATGTCAGCCCGGTCAGGGATTGAGAGCCATTCTCCATCTTGCAGTTGGCTGAGTCCTTGCTGTGTCCTCACAGGGTGGGAGGCATGAGGGAGATCCGGGGCCTCTTTTATAAGGCCACTAATCCCATTCACGGGAGCTCCACCCTCAAGACCTCATCACCTCCTAAAGGCCCCTCCTTCTAACTCCAACACATTGGGGGTTAGGATCTCAATATATAAATTTGAGGAGAACACAGACATTCAGAAGACAGATAGCAGGTATGAAACTGTAACTCACTGAGATTGTAAATGTATTTCCTGAATTATTAGGGAGTTTGGATTTTTTGATCGGTTTGTTCAATATTCTAGTTTCTTTTTCTGTGAAACACTTCCTCACATCCTTTGGCTTTCTTTCTCCTGTGGTTCTTTGTTCTGTGGATCAGTGGGAGTTCTCTCTGCAGTCTGAGGTCTGATCTTTCTTCAGTGATACACATGGCAAATATCTTCTTCCAGGTGTAGTCTTTGTTTACAGTGTCTTTTCTTAAAATGAAGGTTCTGATTTTTAATGCCATTGAATTTATTCATATTTTCCATTGCGACTTGTGTAGTGTAAGGCTAATGTAAAAATGCATTATTCACCCTGAAGTCATAAAGATACTTTCCTCTATTTTCTTCTAATATCTGAAGTTCTGCATCTGTCATTTGCCAATGTCACATGGTCTTACTTGGGTCACTTTTATAGTAAATCATTATTTTTGCTGTGGCAAAATGCTCCCGGATGTTCTGAACCCTTTCTTCTTCCATATGAAGTTAGAGTCAACTTGATGTAGTCTATGAAGAACCCTGACAGCATTTTCACTGGGCTTCCTTCAGCTCTGGGGATGAGTCTGGGGAAAGGGACGTATGTTCCATACTGAGCCTGCTTCTCTACACACGTGTATCTCCCTCCATTTATTTAGCTTTTTAAAAATGTCCTTAATCAAGATTCATATTTTTGTCCTCAATAAAGTCTTATACTTCTTTTGCTAAATTTATTCTTCAGTATCTTGTAATTTTTTTTCATTTTTGTAATCACCATTTTTTGGCATTGTTTTCTGTACACAAAAATGAATTTTTTTATTGCTCTTGCACTTAGAATTTCTCATTTAATAATTTACCTGTATATTCCTTTGGTTATCTATTTTTCTCATAATATTTTCTATGAATAATGAGAGTTCTGGCTCTTCCTTTTTTAATTCTTGTAATATTTATTTCCCTTTATCTTATGATTTCTTTCCCAGCATTTTTCTCTGACCTGCCTCTTAAAGCCTTACCTGCAGACTCATATTCAGCCCGTGTCTCAAGGGAATGTCCATGCAGATTTCTGGAGCTTTTTCTGAGTAACCGCCTTCTCTCCATACCCTGCCTTGCAAATCCCAGCCACCGTGGCCTCAGTGATGTTTGTTTCCCCTTCTCCTGGCTGTGTTGTTTCTGATGAGAAGTAATTCTTGTGACCATTCTGCTTCCTGTGATGTGGCAGTCCCTCCCCAGCCCCTGCCCCTTCTGCCAACCGCTCTGGCTACGTTTATGATTTTCTCTTTGTCTTAGGTTTTCAGCATTTTAACTGAGACTCAATCCCTTAGATGTCATTGAGCTTCTCGGACTGTGGGCTGATTTTTCCTTTTTATCAAATTAAAATTAAAAACTCAGCAGGTATTTCTTTGAATATTTTGCTGCCTCACTCTTCTTTCCTGTCCTTCTTACACTCCAGTCTCAGGTGTATTAGATGCATGTTCCTGATGCTTTGGTCTATTTCTTAATAACGTTTTTCCTCCCTGCTTAATTTTGAAAATTTATATTGACCTATCTTCAACTTCACTGATACTTTCTTTTTCAGTCTCTAAATTGCTTTAAACCTATTTATTTTTTTAAAAATTCAGTTGTGTATTTTTCTGTCTAGAATTCTATTTGGTCTTTTTTAGAATTTTGTTTTTGTTCTGAACTACTTGATCATATTCATATATATATATATATATATATATATGAAATGTATGTATATATATAGATGTATCTATATACATGGGTAAGTTTAAAGACTATGTTTTGTTCTCTTGTCTTAAATACTTAAAAGAAAATTGACTGCTTGAAGCAAAAATAATAGGAAGTATGTATGATAGAATGTATAACCTATAGTAAAACATATGAAAATAAAACACTATATATAATATCTATTTGTTAGTATCTGTGTATCAATATCTATATGCAATAATGGACACACTATATATAATATTATTTTCCCTTTCAACTACTAAACATGTATAGAAGACATTTTAAAGTCCTCGCCTATTAATTATAATCCATCAGGCATCTTTCCCCGTTTCTACACTTAGCTTTCTCACGAGTGTTTGAAAATATTGTAAGACTTTATTTCAGACATTGTGCATTAAAGAGCCCTAGAGACAGAGATATTTTGCTCCATCTCGTTATTTGGGGTCTTTCTGGTTTTCTTCCCAGAGAGGCCCTCCTGTGTCTGGTGGTTTGTGTGGGGCTGATAACTGGGAATCAGGTAGGGATGGGTCAGGGTTGCCACTTGACTCAGGCTGATTCAACTTGCGGCTCAGCCAACCCCTAACCTGCAAAGTCATAGAGTGCTTTCCCTTGTCAATATTAGATCTGGAAGGGGTGTCTTCGCATTCAAGCTTGGCTGTGCACCCCGAGGCAGCAACGGTCTCCCTCTGTCTGCCAGCCCCTCCTGCCTGACTGCTTTCTGGGCAAAACTCTATGAGGGGAGAAGGCTGGAGTCGGGGCGGGGGGTTACTGATGGGGCAGTTGATCTTTTCTTGGACTTGAGCTCTTCCAGACCCCACTCCACCCTGCCAGCCCTCATGGACATCCAAACCTGGTCTACATTTTCCTCATTCTTTCAAGGTCTCTGGGGCCCCCATCCATGCTCAGAGCAGGCACCTGCCCCAGGTAGGCAGGTATGGAAGGTGACGGGCTCTCTGTGTACCCACGAAGGACTTATCTCTCTGGAAATCACCTCACCAAGGTTTCATCCACTGCTCTTCGTCCAGGTTTTTCTTGGTATCACTCTGGGAGTTAAGGTTTTTCACGATCTTCTATGCCCTAATCAGGAGTGGCAATCACTGACACACCTGATTTCTGGCTAATTGGCATAGTCAAGCTTCTCTTTTCCTTTTGGATCTGTATAATAAATTCTACATTGGGGGGGATTACTCATTTTTGTCTACACTTAAAAATTTATTAACATAAAGTTTATTTTTAAAACTGTTGATTATTATCATTTTTTTCCTGTACTGGATCATTACTTTAGTCTTATTTTTAATGTCTACTTCTTAAAATTGTCCTCTCTGCTTTTCTAAAATATATATTCAAGGCTTACCTTTCCCTCTGAGCACTACTTCAGCTGCATTCCACAAAGTTTGACATGCTAGATCTTAATAACCAAAATATTTTCAATGTCTCCCTTGATTCTACTATGAATTTTTGACTCAGAGATTATTCAGATAGGTAATATTCAAATTCTCACAAGTTAGGGATTTTCTAGTTACTTTTTAATTGATCCCAAGGACCTCTAAACTCTAAACTGAAGCTAAGAGAGTCTGAGGAATACTTCCAAGGCCATACCTTATGAAAAATCAGAATAGGATTTGAACATATTTTTCTCAGGTCTAAAGTAAGTAACCAAGGTTATTGTGAGGACTCAAGATTCTATATGTGAAGCACTGAGTATAACACTGGACACATAGTTTCCTTTCCATGGATGCACAGAGTCTCCACTTTGCCACTTCATGTTCATGCATGTGTGATACATGTGGAAGGTATGCCCTCAGGCAGAGGCCATGAGAGCACATGGAAACCCAGGGAAATTTCCAGATTCCATAGCAGAATTCCTCAGATGTCTGGAAGGGGAGACCAAAGTGTCTCATGGGGGCAGCAGCACTGGGAATTCCTGGATTCCCAAAGCAGCTGCTGCCCTGGGCATGAGTTAGCGGGTGGCTAACCTCCCTGGGGGTGGCCTCAGCCCTTTAGGTAACATGCAGGTGATAAGGGCATGAGACTGAAGTGTCCTGGCCAGCAGACCCGAGGGCAGTGCCCTCAGGACACACAGGTGGAGACTCCCCACTACTACTGGGTACTCAGGGAGAGGTCAGGACTGGAGACAGAGCTGGAAATCATACTCTGTGTGTGATGGAGGAAGCTCCTGGCATGGATGGTAATGAGGAGGTAGGATTGACAGGTTGGAGCATACAACATACTAACATTTGGAAAGAAAAATCTAAGAAGGAGAAAAAGGATGATGAGAGAGATGATGACCAGCCAGGCTAGGGCAATTCCTTAGGGATCAATAAAGAGAGGTTGGAAAGCAATGGTCAGCAAAGTGGTACCAAGGATCAATGAGAGGTCCTCCCCCAATCTCCTAGAGCAACACGGAGGCAAACATCAGTGATGCCAGTGGGCGTGTTAGCTTTTGTCAAAGTACACACCCGGCTTTGTCCTTGGGCAGTGGAGATGGCTCAATAGGACCGGAGCTGAGGGAGGTTCCTTTGATGAATCTGGCTCTAAGCCTCTACTTCCCCCACCCCAAGTAGCAGCTGCTAGGAATTTGTCTGTACATGGATGGCGTCCTCCCCACACTGACAATAATTGATGAGAACCCTAGATTTGGGGAAGGGGCAGGGAGCGAGATTTGTTGTAGGAAATGCTAATCCAGGCAAGCATTTTTCTTATAAGAGAGAAAGAGGAGGAGAAGTAAAGGAGGTAGGTCATATGCTTAATTCCTTCATCTTTTATTATTTATTATATATTTAACATATTGATGCATTTTCATTTTTAAAAGATTCTAGAAGTATATGGGGGAAAAGTAGAATGTCTCTTCCAACTCATGTGCTCCCTCTTACGTACCCATCTGGCCAGATGCCATCAAACTAACCCACCTGGTGTGCATCCCCATGCTCTCACTCCTTCCTCACCTCCCCTTCCATGGATGTCGATATACTGATATATGTGTTCTAAGATTAGTGGGATCATAACCCACCTGGTGTGCATCCTCACGCTCTCACTCCTTCCTCACCTCCCCCTCCATGGATGTGTATATACTGATGTATGTGTTCTAATATTAGTGGGATCACATTTTACCCTTTCTGTAACTCGTTTTATTTCACTTAACGATATATCTTATTAATTTTGCAAGTCAGTCTTGTAGATATAGCTCCATTTTTAACTACTTTAAGACTTCATTGATTGGATATGACATGATTAATTTAACTATTTTCCTCTTGATGATTGTTTAAATTGTTTTCATGATTTCCTACTACAGATAATGCTGTGAAGCATTTCTTTTTACACGCATGATATATGTCTCGTGCACATGAGTTGGTTCTTTTTTTACATAGATTCCTAAAATGTAAATACTGGATCAGAGTCTATGCATCTTCAATTCTGCTTGACTGATAAACTGCCCTGTTAAAAGGCTTTATCAGTGCATGCTTCCCCCAAGTTCAAAGATAGTGCATCCTGCCTGACAGTTCTTGATATGATTTTTTTATGCTTTTCCCCTAATATGATAATTGAAAAACAATCTTTAGTTTGTATTGGAGAATAGTTTAATTTGTTTGTTGGCCATCGTGTTTTGTGGTCAGCAAACTTACACTTCATATTCTTTGGCTATTTTCTACTGGGTTGTCTTTTTCACATTGATTTGAATCTTCTCTAAGTTCTGAATATTAATCTTTTGCTGTTTCTATTGAAAATATTTTTGTCATTCTGTCAGCTGCCAATTACCTTTGTATATTTTATCATTTTTTACAGGGAATTTGTCAGTTTTTTCCCATATGGCTTCTAATTGTTTCATATCACTAAGCTTTCACCTGCCAACAGTCATATAGATATTTTAAGACATTTTTAATCAAATTGAAATGTATTTACATATACTATAAGTTATGATCCATCTATACTTTTTTTAGCAAGTGGAAAGTGAATCATCCCAGCATGATTTATGAGATAGACTCAGGACGTACACTCAGAACGTACTGACTGGAAATGCCCACTTTTATTATCTATTAATTTAATCTTATGTGCAAATTCTCTGATGTGTCCATTTGTTTCTAGATCACCTGTTCTGTTCCATCATGTATTTGTGTTGAATTATTATCATGATGCTCTTATTATTCTAACCTTGTGTCCCATCAAGTAGGGCAAACTCACAACCACAACATGCCCGCGGTGTATCTTTTCAAAATGGTACTGGCCATTCCCATACACTTACTGTCCATACAAACTGGAGAATCAAGCCATCTGTCTCCATAATAAAACCTATCAGATTTGCTAGAGATGTAGATGGAATGCATGGATTCTTGAGGAGAAATGACATCTTTATGACGTTGAGTCATGTCATGGGTGGAAGACCCTTGTTAGCTTGCCAAACCACTTTTCCTTTCCTCCTGGACTCGGGGCGGGTGACACGTCTACCCTGTCTCACGTTCGGGTGTCACTGCATGAGTAGATCCAGACAATGGAAACTTGAGCTACTTCTGTCGGCCCAGAGAAACACACTGCACTGGGCCCCACCTCTCTTCCATCTTCCCCCACCTGTGTGCAGAGCCCATCAAGGGAACCTGGGGCCATAGGATGTCAGAGCTGCAAGGTGGAAGGAGTCTGGGTCCCTGGAGGGCCACATGGATGGCCACATCCTGGAAACCCACACAGAACGATTATTTAAGCAAGAAAAAAACTTATATTTTGCTAAGCCACTGAGATTTTTGGATTGTTGGCTACAGTGTTGTTCTATTCTGATCAATCATATATGTCCCTTCTTCTATTCAGGCCAATTTTCTTTTTTTTTTTCAGCAGATTAGTATCATCTGGAGTTCTTTTATAAGATTATTTTGGCTGTGAATAGAACGTTTTCACTTCTATTACATTTTCTATTTGTTTGTTGCTGGTTTAAAAAACTATTGATTTTCGTAGGTTGATATATTCAGTCCCAGGTTCCTGAACTCTCATGACCAGTTGGAGCAATTTACCAGTTTACGCTTCTGCATTCTTGTAGAAAAGAACATTCTCATATACATAATGTCATATTTCTTATGGTTTTTTTTTCCATTTTTACACTGGTTAGAACTTTTGGCACAATATTAAACAGTGATGTATAGTGAGCATCCTTGCTGAACGGACGTTTAGAGAATATCACTGACATTTCACTATTAAGTATGATGCTCGCGTCAGTTTTCTGGTAAATACATTTTATCAAGATAAGAGTGTTTCATTACTGTCTTTGTTTTCTAAGTGTTTTTCATCAGGAATGAGTATTGACTTTTATCAAACACTTCTTCAGTATCTAATGAAATCATTAAAGTTTCTCCTTTATTATCTTAGTGTAAGAACAACTTTGATAGGTTTTTCTAAACACTTATATTCCTGTGATTAACTTATTGTGATTGTAATGTGTTATTTTAATACCTTGTTGATCTTGATATTAAATATGATTTAGGATTTATTTATCTGTTTAAAGTGGACATGAATATATATTTTTCTTCCTGTGCCTACTTGTCTAATTGTGGTGTCTTACTTATAGCAGCTATTTGAATGGAAGAAGTATCTATCCCTCTTTTCCTATTCTCAGGATTTACAAATCTTGTGATTTAATAAATGTGTATGGGCATTTGATGTAACTGTATATATCTTTCCTTTAACTACTAATGTTTATAGATTTTATTTTTATATATGTATGTGTGATATAGCTGTAGAATCCATTTCTTAAATATTTACTTCTTATCAAAGTTATGTAATATGTGGTTTTAAAAGCTGTAAAATTCTACAAGTCTCTTACGCCATCATAGCAGCCCTCTGCACCCCTACTTTCTCTGCCTTCTCCCCAGAGGTAATTAATCTATTTTAGCTGTTTCTTTTAAGATTTCATATGTCTAAGTAATGCATCTTTACTGCCATTTTTGATTCATCATTATTAGATATTAACTACTCTCTTCCTATCAAAGAAGTTGGGGATTTATTTTCTTATGATCTCCCTAAAACCTACATACACACTTTCCCCCCAGCCAAACTCTATTGCCTACATATAATAACTCCAGGATAGGTTTATACTCAATATTTACATAATTTTGAGTATGTAAACATTTTTATATATGTGCCATGTATAAAGTTATTTACTGTTTTATAATATTTTTCACTTGTTCTTAAGTTAATAATGATGGCCTTCCTCATTTCTAAAATAATTAGTCCCAAATTCACCCCAGATCTGTATAACCCTCTCCACACATTCGAGTCAAGGAAGGGTTTCTCTATGGAATTATCACATACACACACATGCACACTCTCATGCACAAATGCATATGTCATAATATAACCACCTAATAAATTGTCACAAGTAGACAGACCCATGTACCCACACCTCAGGGCAAAAAATAGAACATTACCATTATCCAAAAAAATCTCTCTTGACTTCTTCCCATGATTAACCCCCCTCCCTAAACTTAACCATTAGCTTGGATTCTGACACTAGAGAAGCATTTGCCATTTCTAACACACACATGCACACACACACAAGCACATATATGCCCATGTGTGCCTGTGTCTGTATTCTTTCACTCAAAATAACATATTGAGAGCCATCCATGTTGTTCCATGTAACTGCAGCTTGTTATTTCATAACTGCTCTCATATATGACTGCAGACATTTGCCATGATGTATTAAACCACTTTACTGTGATGGGCATTCAAGATATTTCCAATTGTTGACACAAAAAACAATGGGATATATTATGCATGCCCACTGGTGATTCTGCATTGGCATATTTGTTTGGGGGTATACATCTTGAGTTGAAGATATTTGGACTCTCACTATTACTGTGATAGAGTTCCAGTTTCTCCATACACACCAATACTTAGTATTTTCTGGCTTTTTAGCTGTTTAGCTGTATACTGTAGTTTGTTTTATGGACTTAGTTTATATCTCTCTGATGACTAGTGAGTTGAGCATCTTTTATGATGTTCCCTGGCCCTTTGGAAATTCTTGTTGTGAAGAATCAGAAGATTACATTATCTCTCTTATTAATACAACTTTTATGAATTCAAGTTTTTAAATTTTTTTGCATCTTTATTGGAGTATGATTGCTTTACAATGGTGTCTTAATTTCTGCTTTATAACAAAGTGAATCAGTTATACATATACGTATGTTCCCATATCTCTTCCCTCTTGTGTCTCCCTCCCTCCCACCCTCCCTATCCCACCCCTCTAGGTGGTCACAGAGCACGGAGCTGATCTCCCTGTGCTATGCGGCTGCTTCCCACTAGCTATCTATTTTACGTTTGGTAGTGTATATATGTCCATGCCTCTCTCTCACTTTGTCTCAGCTCACCCTTCCCCCTCCCCATATCCTCAAGTCCATTCTCTAGTAGGTCTGTGTCTTTATTCCTGTCTTACCCCTAGGTTCTTCATGACATTTTTTTTCTTAGATTCCATATTTATGTGTTAGCATACGGTATTTGTCTTTCTCTTTCTGACTTACTTCACTCTGTATGACAGAGTTATTTGTAGTGAGGTGGATGGACCTAGAGTCTGTCATACAGAGTGAAGTAAGTTTTTAATTTTAATTGAACCCATTTACTGATTTACCATTGTTTTGTGTTAAAGATCTTCACATCTTGTTTAATAAATCTCTGCCTATTCCAAGGTCTGGATATTAGATAGTAAATATTTTTCTTCTACTTGATGAGTTGCCTTTCAGTCTCTGGAAAAGAAGTTCTAATATTTCCATGTCATCTAGAATAACAATCTTTCCCATTACAGTTACTGCTTTTGTGTCTAGATCAAGAAATTTTTCTGATGTTCATTCAAAAATTATCTCTGATAAATCACATAAGTTTTAGTGATTTATCACTCACATGTAGATCTAAGACATATCTGGAATTGCTTTTTGTATGTGACGTTAGGTAGGAAATCAAAATATGTATTTTTTTCATATAGGTATCCAATGACCCAGAACTACTCTTTAAAAAATATTCTGTCCAAACTCTGCAAGAGGGACATTTTTGTCACAAATCAAGGCAACCATAACATATTTAGGGCCCAGGTTAAAAGTACAAATGAAGGCTCTCAAAACATAGTTGTAAATATTTAAATGTTGTAAGTCAAGCAAATTATTACATAAAATATATTATATCACCCTATATTGACACATGCGCACTTTTCTTTCTTCATATTTCTATTTAATAAAATAGATTTCCACCTAAGAATTAGTGTAGACTTATAAATTCTACTGTGTATGATTTGTATTAGCATTTAGTTCAAAACATTTTCCAGTGTTCATGTTAATTATTTTGGCCAGAGAAATTTTAAAGTGTATTGTTTAATTTCCACATGTCTAAAGATTTCCTAGTTATCTTTTTGTTATTAATTTATCAATTCAGCACTTTGATAATTTTTCCATTATCTTATGGCTTCCATTTTCTCTTAAGAAATTAGCTGTTAGTTTTCATTGTTTCTTTGAAGGAATTCTCATTATTTTTTTGTTTGCTTGTTTTTTAATTTTATATTTTGTGACTTCTAAGCCTTTCTTTTTGTCTTTGGTTTCCAGAATTTTTTGATATTGTGATTAACTGTGACTTTATTTTTATTTATTCTGTCTAGATTTTACATTTGGTATGAAAATATTTATACTCATGTTTGGAAAATCTTTATCCTTATTGTTTTCAATATTGATCCCTTACAATATTATTTTCCTCTCCTCTTAGAACTTCAGTTACATGTATATCAAACTTTTACACCATATTCCCTCTGTCTTTTATTGCTTTTAAGTATTGTTTAAATACTTTTATGGCTAAGTACATGCCTGAATATTTTCTTCTGATCTGTCTTCCAGTTTTCTAATTTTCTTTTTAGCTGTGTCTAATTTTGAATTAAAATCCTTCCCTTAAATTATTAATTCCCTTTGCTTTTTGAAAAAAATCTATATTTCCATTTGTTTTATTTTATTAGTCACCAATTTACCACATAAATTATTAATCTTGTCTTATATTTCTTTGGGTATAGCAAATATATTTATTTGAAAGTTTACATGATAATTCATTATCTAAATCCCCTATGAATATGTTCTTTTTACCTTTTGTTTCTTTTGGTTGTGGGTCATGTTGTCTTTTACTAAATGCTGGGCACTGAATTTGAGAAATTGTAGAGATTATTTAATGTTCTGGACAGTATTGTCTTCCTCCAAAGAGGAATTCTATTTGCTTCTGGCCAGCAGCTAGGCTGGAAACATTAATAATCTCAGAACCTTATCAATGCATGGATTTAGAGAGTTTGATCCTGGTCTCATATATTTTAGGACCCTCTCTTTCCAGTGGACTCCTACTTCTAAGGTATATTCCTTGGGGCACTAACCCAAAGTTAAGGGGAGCATTTCCAAACTCCTTTCTTAGGCAGGACTCCTCAAGAAATGGGCTCTGAGATACAGGTGTGTGTGCAGTTTTACTGGGAGAGTTCTTGGGAAAGATTCTGAGACAGCAGGGAAGCTGGGTCAGGTAAAGGGAGAAGCTGAACTGGGATGCAGTTACAGCAGAAGCCTCAGCTGATCCCACAGGGGAATCTGCAGCTACAGTGCCCTTAGTAGTTGTCCTCTATTTAGGCGAAGGATCCAAGTCTTTATCTTTCATCAACCAGGCAATGAATTTGTACTGCGCCAATGAGGACCTGTAGCCCTGGACAAAGCAAGCCCCTTCAGCTAAGAGTATTTCATCTGTGCCCTGTCAGCAGCCAACACTCCTGGAAGCTGGGGAGTGAGTCAGAGGTTGAAAAGCTTCATCTACAAAAGGCTAGAGAGTCAATATTTAAGGCTGTGCAGCCCATGTGGGATGTCTCACAACTACTCATCTTTGTTGCTGTGGTATGAAGTCAGCCACAGGCTCTATGTAACCAATGGGCTTGACTCTGTTCCAGTAAAACTTTATCTACAAGAACAGTCAGTGAGTTGTATTTGGCTCATGGGCCATCATCTGCTGACCTGGCCTTGGTCACAGAAAGAGGCTTAGTTGTCCATGACATCATCCTTTTCACCCCCTGTTCTGAGCAGGCTCTGGGTGCTGATATCTGGATTCTGTCCCCTTGTTCCAACTGTCAGCTTAAAGCTCCCGTCTGCCTCCCAGCCTCTCACTTGCTTTTTCCAGATTTGGCAAATGCCTCTGGAGTGGTGTTACCCAATACAGTAGCCACTAGTCACATCTAGGTATTTAGATTTAAGTTAACTAAAATTAAACAAACTCTAAAATTCAGTTTCTTGGTCACAGTAGCCATATTTCAAGTATTCAATGGCCACCTGTGTCTCATGGCTACCATATTGGACAGAAGAAATGTAGAACCTCTTAATCATCAGGAAAGTTCTACTGGACAGTGCTGGTCTAGAGAAAATGCCTCATGTGCCAGGATCACCTCCGTGAGTTTCTCCTTCTCCCACACCTTGGCTGCATTATACTTCTCTCCCTTGATATCCCTCTGATACCTTCAAGCTTATTTTTTTTTAATATTTTGTTCTACTTTCTTAGTTGTTTTCAACAAGAATGCTGGTCCTCGTTTTTTGGTCCATCATAACCAGAACCAAGACTCTATACTATTTTCTAGGGTTCTTTTCATTTTTGATGTAGTCTGCTCTTTGTGTTACCCATTTGAGCATATTAAATACTCTTATTCTAAATTCTATTTGCAGTCACCCTGTTTATTTATTATCTTGTGTGGATTTCTGAACTGGTCTTTATTTTTCATCCTCAGTGGTAGTTATATATTGTCCAGTATTTCACATGTGCTTGTCTTGCTTGTCTTGGGGCCCTATTAGTTCCACTGTCCTGGGATAAGTGTGTATGTGTGTTCTGTGTGTGTGTATCCTGTGTGTGTATACATGAGCATACTAGGGGTTTCTGTATCGCCTTTAGCAGGAAATCTATGTCCTGAACCCACTAAAAGTGCAGGCTCAAGTTTTGTCTTATCAAAGATGCTTTGCTTCTATTGATGGCCTGGGGAAGTTGGCTCACTTCTAAGTTGAAAGACTTGGGTCATCAAGTGTAAATTTTACAGTCCCTTTTTAACAGAGGTTGTAGTTCATTATACAGGAAGCTAATCCCCCCATGGGGACTTCAACTTCAGACCCTGAGGAGTATGTCAGTACCAAGTGGTTGGCCATGAATCATTTTAATTTTTGGCTAGAAAGTATATCTATATTTCAAGCATGTAGTGAATTCTCCTTATCTGCAGTCTGACCTATATTTTCTACATTCAATATGTGTTTAATCCAAAATTTCTGTGTTTGAAGTAGAATCAGAGGATTTTCTACATCTGTTCAGTCTTCTATCTTGAGTAGAAATCCCATATATTTATTTTTCAAACATTATCACTTTCCATTCTCACATTGGCCCTAAAGTTGGTAACATAATCATTATTTTCTGAGGAAGGAAAAAGGCTTAGAGCAGTTATTAGCTGTGTGACTTTGAAAAGCTATCTGATATGAGATTCTATTTCCAAAGCCTGTCATCTTGCTGACATGCTGTTCTAGAACCCAGCCAAAGCTCTCGGCTTCTAAGCCCTGGAGGCCAGGAGGATAGGCATTTACCTCCACTGACAACAGTCCCACCAGGAGCTACTGGAAAGTCACAAGTTCAGAAAGAGTATCTCTGACAGGGAGCTTTTATCTGGCTTGGCACATGAAATGAAGTCAATAAATATTTGGGGAACAAGTGCTCAGTTTCCATTAAGAATATGCTGGGCAGTAGAGGCAAGATGATGTGGAGTTGTCAGTGCAGACAACCTTGTATCCTGGCTTCCTCTGAAGACCTAATAATGCTGCTGTTTGCCCTCTTGTGAGTGATTTTGGGTGATGGACTCGGAGAGGGGCTCTGGGCTTCTTGAGCCGTGGAAAGATATGAGCAGTGGGCAGTGAAGAGCATTTGTTTTTGGAGAGAAGCTAGTGTGCTTTGAGCACAGTGTCTGGAACTCACTGAGCATCTGATAAATTGTCATTGAATGGATGGATGAACAGATATATGGATGAATGGATAGATGGATGGATGGATGAATGGATAGATGGATGAATGGATAGATGGATGAACAGATGGATGGATGAATGTATAGATGGATGGATGGATAGATGGATGGATGGATGGTTAGATGGATGAACAGATGAAGGATTAGGATACAAAATCAATTACATGAAGCTAAAATGAGGGACACCTGCTATAGCAGCATTTTACATGGGGATAAGTAAATCTGCTATTTACTGAGCACATGTTTGTAATAGATATTTTAAAATTTTCCCTTTAATCTGGTTTCGATAAGAGATCTGTGGGATACTATTTCCAGTTTCCAAGTGAGATGAATAATCTCACACACAACCAGTCCTGAAACTTGGAGTTTTCAGATTCTGACATCTGCACAGAACATGAGACTTCAGTCTGATCATACGTTCTCTGTTCTACTTTTGAGACTGTGTCTAGGAGTTGAGTGGAAGGATGGCTTACAGACCCTGAGATGGGCAGGGACAGTAGCGGAGGTGGGGCATCAGGCAACAAGGAGGGGCATCTCCTTTCCGTGCTGGGCTGGCTGGACCCAAGTGAGGGTGCCATGTTGGTTCAAGGCACAATGTCACATAAAAGTCAGTGGATGATAACTGGGGTGGATCATACATTCTGAAAACCAGGCAAGTGATACAACAGGACAGAGGGAGATTTTAGCCTAGAGAAGAGGCATTCTCTTCCCATGCCTGAGAGCTCTTACAGGGCAGAGGGACTGATCTTCTGCAGGGTGATATATTACTTCAGAAGCCTAGTTTCATGACATTTCCATCCACTTCCTCCATGGGAACCAATGGTGTTGACTCATGCTTGTATCACCATTTGTCCTCATCTGGGAGAAGGCAAGGTGGAGAAATGGTTTCTAAAGACCTTTGAAAAACCATTATCTTGAATCAGAAACAAGGGCCGGTTTATTCTGTTCTCTTTTCTTTCTTCCTGAAATATCAACAGTTACAGCTCATCTGGCTTGATCTCTTCTGGGCCAGGCCAGTAGGGAGCCTGTGGGCTTGGCAGGGATCAGCAGTAATTGCCTTGCTTGAGCAGGTAAGAATGACATACAAATTACTCCCTGCAACCCAGAATAACAGATGACAAGGAAACATTCTTACAGCAGCATTTCCCGGGAAGTTTGGAACAATCATCAGGGTCTTCAGTCGCCTGAGTGGCCCCCACGCAGCAGCAGCAGGCCTTGGTCTGGGGTCTCAGGAGCTGATTCCAGCATCTTCTCTTGTCAGCTCATTCATGGGAGCGCCTCAGATGTCAGCTCAGGGAAGTCGGCTCTGCTCAGTAGAAATTCACGTCCCTCCAAACCATTTTAGAAGTTCCGTGACCACAACCATCCCCAAATGGGAACAGTGAGCCATACGGCTCCTGCCGCTAGAAGTTGCAAAGTGGACGTGTGTTCATGGCTTGGCCTGGGGCCTCACCTGGGCAGATGCTGGCTGGTTAATGACAGGTGAGTCTGATACAGAAAGCCTCACAACAGAAATCTGGACGTGGAGAGGAAATACCTGGATCCCCTGACTGGGGCAGACCTAGGCTCAGCTGGGGCCTTATGCCCTCATAGCCCTGCCAACTAAGGCAAGCCAGTCTTCTCAAGCCAGAGGGGCCTCTTTTGAATGGGGTCATAAACTCTGATGCAGGGACATATCAGGAAAAATTGTGATAAAGGAATGATGGAAGTGATGTGCTCCACACTGTGCCTGGTGGAGGTGAAGCCCTAAGCCTTCCTGGTTGTGGGTGAGGTTTGCTCCCTGTGATGACTACCTAAACCAGCCAGAGCTCTTCTCATAGACCATGCATCCCTACATGACTCCCCATCCATCCCTAGGCATGGCAGCCTGGCCGTATGTCATTCTTATGTAGGACCTGCACGGACCAAGGCAATGGGCTGTTGGTCTCAAAGAGAAGTGGCCTCCTAGTGTCCCGGGTTGTCCCCCTCTGGGCCTCTCCTTCTCTGTCTGTAGACAGAGCTGCCCTCTCTGCTCTGTTTTTTTCTTTTTTCTTTTTTTTTTTGTTTGTTTGTTTGCAGTACGCGGGCCTCTCACCGTTGTGGCCTCTCCTGTTGCGGAGCACAGGCTCCGGACGCACAGGCTCAGTGGCCATGGCTCATGGGCCCAGCCGCTCCGTGGCATGTGGGATCCTCCCAGACCGGGGCACGAACCTGCGTCCCCTGCATCGGCAGGCAGACTCTCAACTACTGCGCCACCAGGGAAGCCCTCTGCTCTGGGTTTTAATGATCCCCATCATCTTGGCTTGAGAATGCATCAACATGCCAGACCCTTGATCCTGCCTGATGCGCCTGCAGCAGCTCCACATCATCTGACTTCAGCCCGGAGACTCTTACTCAACCTTTTTAAAGAGATCTCAGCTTGGTTCAGCTCTCCTGGTTCACTTCTGGGCATGTAGCAGGACCTCAGTAAATATTTGCTAAATGTAATTCAACTGAAGGAGAAAGCCAAGAGACAAGTGCGTTTGATATTTGTTCGTGACCCAACTTCTCCATAAGTGGCATGTTGAACCCAACATTAGCACGTGCGTTCAGAAGTCGGAAGGGCCTTCCTAATGGCAAAAAAATCTGTAAAGACAGCAGGAGGTGACTACCTGCAGTTTCACAAGTGCTGAGGAGCCAAAGTGGGAAACCAGCAGTCGAGAGCAGACCCTGTAGTTCTCGGCCACAGACCTAGGTCCCTCCTCTCTGCCTGGGCTCCTGAGTGTTGAACTGAAAGTTTAAGTCCTGTGAAGATGACAAACAGAGTCCCTGGGAGAATCCACAGAGTGTTCTGATCCAGCTGCAGGTCTGGATAGATCTGGTGCTCGTGCAGAGATAAATGAATGGGGGAGGGGAAGTGAACGTATTATTCAGCATCGACGCACACAGTATGCAAAGATAAGTGAAGCCTATTTTTATTCTACAAACACTTACTTCTCGATAAGCCATATTGTTGAACCTCTTCTTCTGGATCAATCTCCAGAATAGACGTGTATGTGCTGGCTCCTTCCTGGGCAAAGCCTGGTAAGAATTTTCCTGTTTTCCCTGCCTCTCTCCCTCTCTCCACCTTCCACTGTTGGTGCTCAGGTAGGCAATTTCGCATCAATAGGTTAAATGAATACTGTTTTCATTTTGCTCCCTACTTATTTCTACTTCTCAGATTTTCACACCTGAGATGCCCCTTCTGTGAGGCCTGGGAACATGCCGATTCCTTTGCTGGAACCCTCCTCCTTAGCTGGTACAGGGATCGATCCCTTGCACGACTCAGACTCAGCTTACATCTCCTCTGCAAAATCTGCCCTGACTGTACATGGAAGGCAGTGCCCGCATCACGAGGGACCCACTCCCCCACCTGCACTTTGCTCCTGGTGCTGAACCCCTTCTACACCAATCTTAACCCAATCTCACGGTGACCACGCTTTGCTTCTCTCTTAGGACAGGAGCTCCGGGACAGCAGGGGCCTTGCTTCTTTTTTTCTGCTGTGTCCTCGCAACCAGGGGTGGCCAATCTCTGTTGGCCAATGGCATATATGAGTTTATCGAGGTGCCAGCCCTAAACTGTAAGTAGCCACTGCCCTTGACCTCCCAGGACAGGGAGGAAAGCTCACTTCTATGGAATAAGATAAAGTGACCAAGTCAGATGGTATTCTGAGATGAATTGAGAAAAATGGCAGTTCACAGACTGCATATCGATCAGGGTTTAACAGGAACAGAAAGTAAAGATAACGATAATGAAGGAAGATTGGGTAACGCTTCCCAGAACGAAGAGTAAAAGGGCAACATTGAGAAAGAGCTCTGAAAACACGAACGACGCGGAGGACAAAGAGTGTGATTCCAGCGTCAGCACACAGAGGTGTTGGGGAAGCAGCACGTCAGATGCAACAGAAACCACGTCCATGTAACTCACAGAAGGAAACCTCCTTGAACTTAGCAAGTCAGGAGGGATCTCACCGAGCAGACACTACAAACATGTGGATGTATCTCTAAGAAATGATTCCGTTTCAGGAACCAGTAAAAAATAAATATACTGTGAATTCAACTCAACATGTTAATAAAAGGGAAGCAGAAATGTCAATGTAAACAAAGATACACCCAGGTCAGAGCAACACTAAATAGATAACAGCAGAATGACGACACTGAAATGAAACAAATCTATAGAATGATTTTCTTTTTTAAAAAAAAACAACAAATGATTCAGACTAATTCAGAAAAAGAAGAATAAAAAGTCAAAGAAAGAGGCAGTGGCAATAGATGAAGGGAGAATAAAAGGGGTTGTGAGATACATTTTTCTAGAATCTGTGCAATACAGTTTTAAAATGAGAGTTTATTAGGGCATTATAAACAGACTGCATCAGAAAGAGGTAAAGTGTCTGGGTCACTCATTAGACAGCGTCTTTTTGAACCTTCTCTCCCAACCAGCACGACCTGCAGCCCCTCCCCCACAGAGCGGCCAGCATTGTCCTTTCAGCTTGGGTCATGCCCACCCTTGGCGTGGCCCCTCAGTGGCTACTGACTCACTCAGAATCAAGTCCCCCCTCGTCACTGCAGCCAGGAGCTCCCAGAGCCTCCCTCACCACCCTCTCTCTCACCCCATCCCCCTTCCACCTTCCCCAGATCAGTCATCTGCAGTTGCCGGGCCTCTTTGTTCTGCACCCACCTGCCCCAGGGCCTTTGCACATGCCAGGCCCTGACCAGGAGAATACCCCAGACCTTCTCCCCCGTTTGCTTGGACTGTGATAAACTATCACCTTCCCAGTGAATCCAAAAAGGCACCCCCATCACTGACTCTGTGTCTGCATTATTTTCTTTTCATCGTCTAATAGATATTATGATTACTTTTTCACTTTTCAATCAGTATCTCCCTCCCTTCCTCTTTCCCTCCCTCCCCTTTCTCTCTTTCTGTCTCTCTGTCTCTGTCTCTGTTTCTCTCTCTCTCATACACACACACCACACACAGTTGGTGCAAGTATTTCAACATATAGATTTAGGGAAGAGATTCTATCCCGCCGGAAGCCCACGTGGTGGGTCTTACTTCAGCACCAGAACAAGAAGGTGAAATCACCCTCTCCCTGGACTAGGGAAGGAGGGCACCCCCAGCCCCTCCCTGACAGGCTCCTCTGTTTCAAAATCACTATCCGTGGCCTCAGACGGCTGTGTGTGCATGCATTTTATTACAAGGAGCTTCCACTCAACCTCGCTGTGGCCCCGGGACAGAGCGGGAAGCAAGGACAGGCCACCAGGCTCACGTTCGTCCATATGTTCCTTCATGCTCCTTTAGTCTGTGGTCTCTGAGTGCCTAGGACTTGCTGGGCTCTCTCCTAGGACATGGGGCTCAGCAGTGAGCGTGGGGACAAAACAGAACAGGTCCCTGGCAGTTCCCAGCAGAACCAACATTCGAAGGGGCCAGTAGGTCATGATCAAGGGACCTCTGATTTGAGAGATGCTGTGAAGCAAGGGGGCAGGGGGATGCTTTGAATGCCCAGGGCAGCGCTGTCCTGACTGGGAGGGAGGTCAGGAGAGAGCTGGTGATGGGAGCTGAGAGTGAAGGAGAGGACCCAGCCTGGGGAGATGGTTCTTAGGGCGCTGGGTGGCCAGGGCAGGGGACGGACCACTGCAGACAGAGGGACCTTCAATAAGAGCAAAGGCCCAGAGACAGGAAAAAAGCACGCTGAATAGAGGAGCAGAGTGGGCACTGAGTACCTGGGGTTGGGGAGAGGGGATGCCTTACGGATTCTGCTCCACGGCTGCCCGCCCCCTGATTTCTGCTTTTATGATGCTGCGGTCGCTGCTGCCGATTCTGCTGGCATCGGGCTGCATGTGCACATAGAGACGCAGAGCCGGGCCTTGAAACTCCCAGAATTCAACAACAACGTGAGAAATTCAAGAACAGCCCCATGGCAGAAAGGCAATCACTCAGAATCAAGTGTGTTGGCACTACTGAGGGAGACGGATGTGGATAAACACAGGACTCGGGCTTGGGAGTCGGCTTGGGCAAGCTGCTGACCCTCTCCCAGCCAGACCTGGCCTGTCCTGCAACTGGAGGAACACCTCCCTGCCCCCTTCACAGGAGAGGGGAGCAGGATGGACGTGGGAGCCCAGATGTTCCAGAGGAAATTTCATGTAAGATGCCAGATGTTATTTCAGCCATTGCCGTGGGGCAAAGCCGGTTCACGGGTGGAAAAATCTCATCCTCCCACGTGTAGGTAGGCAGATAGATACCCGAGTTGATTAAAGGAAGCTTCTAGAAGGTCTCGCCCACCCTCATAGTTGACACCTGGCTTCCAGCCCAAGCGCCAGGCCCTGCCATTAACCTTCAGGACCCCTCAGTTAGCAGCAGCGAGGGGGCCTTGGCAGGTGTCAAGAATTTGCAGGGATGGTCCCCGGACATCACCCCAGGCTGCCTTAAAAGGGTCTAAGTGTTCTGCTGGAGGGAAGCCCAGGAGACATCGATCAGCTGCAGGTGGGGGGCCCCTGCCAGAGGCTGTTTCTCCAGACCCTGTCCTCTGTCCAGAGAAGGTGTTCAGTGGGGCCGGGACCCCCGTCACCTCGTCCCGCCTCTTCCATGCATCCCTCCTTATACGTGGACGGAGCCTGTGCAGCCGGATGACAGCACGACTTTGGGCATAAAAGGAAGAGCTTTGTGGACTTCAATAATGACAGTTTTGTTTAATCAGCAAACTCAGAATTGGGTGGTTACCGGAAAAGGAGATCAGCCCCTCACCTGCTGCTGCGTGGCCCTGAGCCACAGCTTCCCCGGACGTGATGAAGGTGCTGACACCCCCTCATCCTAGATCTGCCAGAAAAGAGTCACATGGCTTTTGGCAACGTGCGAGCCTCCCTGGGACTCAGTCTCCACATCTGACACTGCGCATAACAAAAGCGGCTTCAGGAGGGCATTTTGAGGGTCACACGAAATGATCTGGGAGGGTTGTACTCTGGTAGGCTTGTGCCAAAGTCCCTGACCCCAGGGTGAATTCAGGAAGAGCCCAGAGGGAAGTCGCAGGCTTGCAGTCCAACAGGAAAGGCCGCGAGTGGGAGCTTGGGGTGGATTTGCCCTGAGATGCTTCAAGGCAGTGACCCCTTAGATCTTAGCTCCTGCCTCATCGCACTCTCTTCTCTCAAGCGGGACCCTCTCTGCACTGGCCCCATTTCTCAGGAAGTTGGGGGTTGGGAAAGCCCTGGTCCAGGAGGACGTGTGATCCCAGGTCTATGGGGGAAGTACTCCCCTAGGGCTCCTGTCAGTAGGACTTGACTTTGGGGGGCTCCAAACCCAGGATAGTGGGTTCTAGCCCCCATGCCCTTACTTCTTCTTCCCTCTCCACAGAGTTTCATAAATTCCCTTCATTAAAAGTCTATCTTGGGGCTTCCCTGGTGGCGCAGTGGTTGAGAGTCTGCCTGCCGATGCAGGGGACACGGGTTCGTGCCCCGGTCCGGGAAGATCCCACATGCCGCGGAGCGGCTGGGCCCGTGAGCCATGGCCGCTGAGCCTGCGCGTCCGGAGCCTGTGCTCCGCAACAGGAGAGGCCACAGCAGTGAAAGGCCCGCGTACCGCAAAAAAAAAAAGTCTATCTTGGTTTCTAAAAGTCATTCTGCAGTAAAAGGAACAAGATTCCTCGGAGAAATGGCTGATTTGAGGGCTGAACAGTAAATACATTCATACAAGACGTACTCGCGCCGCCCTTGAGCTGGGGGTCCGTCAACTGAAAGAGTTCCTGAAGGTCAAAGCTGGGACATTTTGGCCAACAAAATAAAGTGGAATGGCGTTATAATCCAGAGAATGAAATAAGTGCCGTGAGTCCATGTGATACAGGTAAATGATAGAACACATAAATAAATAGGGGAGGGGGCTTCCCTGGTGGCGCAGTGGTTGAGAGTCCGCCTGCCGATGCAGGGGACACGGGTTCATGCCCCGGTCCGGGAAGATCCCACATGCCGCGGAGCGGCTGGGCCCGTGAGTCATGGCTGCTGAGCCTGCGCATCCGGAGCCTGTGCTCCGCAACGGGAGAGGCCACAACAGTGAGAGGCCCGTGTACCGCAAAAAAATAATAATAATAAAAAATAAATAAATAAATAAATAAATAGGGGAGGGAAGACAATCTCTCATACAGAGGACTTCCAAATTATTTACGTGGGCACTCCACCCTCAAGACGTGGAGCCTAACTGCCCCCCTTTAATTTGGGTCCAGCATTGTGACTTCCTTACTAAGAGGATGGAACAGAAAGGGTGAGAGAAGAGGGATCCTACGGTGGGGAAGCCTGACAAGCACACGTCAGCTGGCTGACCACGGTCAGCACCTCAAGCATCAGTCATGTTGACGGCATGAGCCCTGATGTGTTGGGATGGGGGCACTCCACCTCTGGGGTCTCCTCCCCAAACCCAGGACCCCAGTCTAACCAAGAAAAACATCAGGCAAAGCACTTGAGGTGCGTCCTACAACAGACTTGCCCAGCACTCCTCAAAACTGCCAAAAACAAGGAATGTCCAAGAAATCCCACAGCCCAGAGGAGCCTAAGGACACAGGACAACTAGATTTTATATAGGGTCCTGGAACAAGGGACAAAAGCCAGTAGATTAAACACAACAATAAACAAGTCAAAAAAAAGAAAAACCTAGAGAAATCTAAATACATGATGAAATGTAGCTAATAATAGCACACCTGTATTGGTTCTTTAACTATGACAAATGTACCATATACTCATACGAGATGCTAATAGCAGGAAATCTAGGCATGGAGCCTATGGGATTTTCTATGCTATCTTTGCCATTTTTCTGTAAATCTATAACTGTGCTATAAATAGTTTTTGCTTTTCTTTAAATCACCCTATAGTTAGATGGGCTCTTTCATTCAAAACACACAGGAGGCTGGGCTACGGGGCCGGGATCTTTCTACTGTGGAAACCTGACAATCTGTGCTGTCCCCCTCTGCACACGCTTGCTGAGGGTCCCCTTGCTGCCAGTGACACGGAGGGAGGGCCCGGTGGCCAGCACCCCCTGGTATGCACTCCAAACGGTCCCTTCCCTCGTTGTCCTTGAGGGGAATATCTGCACAGGAGGTAGTGACCTACAAGTGAACACGTTGTATTGCCCGGAAGATCCAGCTGCCACCAGAGGCCTGTGGTGAGCTCAGCTGGATCCCGTGGGTCCCTCTTTCTGCCGAGGCAAGGAAAACCTCAAATTAAAGCAGCCCAGACCGCCTCCTCTGCTCCGTGCCATGCCCACTCCCCCGCCCACACACAAGTCTCAAACCTTCCCTGTTGGCCCCAAAGCCCAGATCAAACAGGACGTGGGTAAACCTTTCCAGCCAGAAAGCCCAGCTAGGTCACCAAGGAGCGTTTTAAGGTCTCACATTCTGTGTCAACTTTGCCTGCCCAGAAATTTTAGGTGCAAAAGGGGCACACGGTTTTCTGTGCATGGATATGAGCAGAGGGGGGAGAACCAGAGAGAGGCCACCTTAGATGCTGTCCTCAGGAAAGTCAAACTCACCTTCACAGAAAGAGCCTGGCAGCTGCAGGGCTTCAGGCTGAGGATGGACGGATGGACAGCTGGACTGGAGGCCATGGGCACTTCTCCCAGGAGCTTGACACGAGTGCCCCAGAAGGGAGGCCGCGAGGCCTAGGGGCTGGTGAAGCTGGCCACGCCCCCTGCACCTGCCGCGGGGGCTGCCCAGAGCAGCCCCAAGGAGGAGTGGGAGATGACCCCACTTTCAATCACATTTAAAGTTTTGATTATCACACCAGACCGAGCATACTAATAATCAACTTCCGTAGCTTTTATTACCTGAGATGACAAGGAATTCCATGGTGCTTCTGGCATTTTCATACAGGGCGGGGGAATAAAGGACCCTGCAGACTGAACTTAAAGGTCAGAGAGAAAAGAAAGGAATCCTGCTGAATTACAGCAACCTTCGATGAACCATCCGCATGATGGTTATATGAGACATGTGTGCACATGCTGTACATGTATGTGCAGGCATGTTATCAAAAAACCTTGAAATAAAAGTGTACACAATGCTTTGTGATATTATAATATAGTGTGATTTTTTTTAATTAATTAATTTGTTTATTTATTTTTGGCTGTGTTGGGTCTTCATTGCTGCATGTGAGCTTTCTCTAGTTGCGGCGAGAGGGGGCTACTCTTCATTGTGGTGTGCAGACTTCCCATTGCAGTGGCTTCTCTTGTTGCACAGCACAGGCTCTAGGTGTGCAGGTTGCAGTAGTTGCAGCACTCGGGCTCAGTAGTTGTAGCGCATGGGCTTATTTGCTCCACAGCATGTGGGATCTTCCTGGACCAGGGCTCGAACCCATGTCTCCTGCATTGGCAGGCAGATTCTTAACCACTGTGCCACCAGGGAAGCCCCAGTGTAATGTCTGTAACCAAACTTCTGCTGATGGCCCTCTAAGCTGTTTTCCTGTTTCTAATAAGCAGGGATGCTGCTGGGATGAGGCTTTCACAGCCTTCTCTTCATGTGCTGCCAGGAGCCACAGCTCCTGAAATAGATGCCCTACCCTCCACCAGCAGGTGCTCCGGCTGGGGGCTCACGACCCCCTCCCCCTCCAGCATGGGCCTGGGTCTTGTTTGGCCTGCATGTGTCCTGGGAGGGGGGGCCTCGCCCTCCATCCTGGCAGCACTTTTCCTCCTCCTGGCCCACAGTCTTCCTGGCACTGACAGCGGCAGCCTGAAAGCCCTCGGCTCCCAGCACTCTCTGGGTTTTCCAAATGTAGCTTGTGTGTTCCCAGGGGAAATAAGGCACGGAGTGGTGCAGATCCTATCACGAGATCCTAATTGACACTGTTCCATAAGGAAATGACAACGTTCTGCATTCTGATGGCCCCAGGAAATGCTTCCCCTGAGAGCTCGGCAATGTCTGCATGGCCCCTGGATGGACATCGGATGAACAGGCAGCAGTAATGACCCTCCCTGGGCACTGGGAAATTACACGCAATATTGGCCTCTTTATTACGTCTGCACTCATCACATCGTGACTGGCACTATCAACCAACAACTTTCTTAAATCCTCAGAGGACGAACCTCCACAAACTCATACAGAAGCCTATTGGGTCCCATAGATGGAGTGCATTTCATGCATTAGCTATCATCCCAGGCCCTGGAGAAACAGTTGTGAATAAAAGGCCTTGGTATACAATTAGGTGACCAACAGGCCAAAGAGATAAGTGCCTCCAGATACAAAATTGTAACAAGAGAAGCCGGGTGAGTGTGTGCTTAGAAAGCAAAGACCAGTGGGGACACAAGTTAGAGGGGAATACCGGGGTCAAGGACCTTCTCTGTAATGGGATGTCCTTCAGGCTGAGACCTGGAGGATGAGTATAGGTTAGTCAGGGCACTAAGTGGGTAGGATGAACCACAGCCACTGAAGAAAACCCCAGGGAAAGAAGGTGGTTGTGGTTTGTAGGCACAAAAAGAAGACCAAGGGCCAGGGCGGTGCATGGAGAAGCAGAGGCTGAGGGGCCGGAATGGCGGGTTGAATCGTGTCCCCCTAAATATTCTGAAGTTGTGAACCCAGTACCTGTGAGTATGACCTCATTGGGAAATAGGGTCTTTGCAGATGATCAAGTTAAGATGAGGTCTTTAGGGGGAACCCCAATCCAATAGGACTGGTATTCTTATAAGTAGAGGGAAATCTGGACACTGAGACATTTGCACAGAAGGAAGAAGGTGTGAAGACACAGGAAGAAGACGGCCACCTACAAGCCAAAAGGCAGGCCTGGAACAGATCCTGCCCCCAGAGCCTTCAGAAGGAACCATCCTTGTTCTCAGACTTCCAGTCTCAGACTGTGAGACAATAAATGTCTGTTTTTTAATGTCTTTTCTCTTATTTGTAGGAAAGCTTTAGCCTCCTAGGCCTTCCCCAAGTTTCAAAGAGCAAATTTAATCAGAGAAGTGAGGAAATGCAGAAACAAGGAAAACAGTCAAACAAGACAAAATAATAATAGTTTTGCCATAAAAAAAAGTCAAGGACATTTAGTGCCTCCTCAAGGGGCTACAGATAATACCCTGAGCCATATCCTTGAGCTGTTTTTGCAGATATGGAAACCCTCACCAGGTGGAAGAAGGATCCCCAAGCACTTAAAACACACACACACACACATGCACACATGCAATTATTTGAATGAAGTAAATAACAAAAAAGGAGCAGACTAATTAAATAGAAAACAATTCAAATTTTGTTTTTTGAAATGATTAATAAAATTTTAAAACACCTAGCCAGATTGATTAAGAATAAAGAAAACACAAATTATCAATACAAAGACTGACAGAATAGATGTTACTGCATATACTACAGACATAAAAAGGTAGTAAACTTTATGCCAATGACAATTTAAGGAAAACAGACATATCCTTTGGAAAGTACAACTTAACAAAATTGACAAAAACACTACAAAAAATAGAAAATTATAGGTAATGATCATGGCAGATGTAGATAAAACAATAATCCTCAATAAACTGTTAGTAAATTGAACCTAGCAATATAGGAATATGAAATATGCTAGAAACAAGTAGCCATCAGACAAACACAGAGTTGGTTTAATGTTCAGATGTCAATCAATTAACATTCACAGAATAAAAGAGAAAATTTTATGATAATCTCATTAGGTACAGAAAAAAATATTTGACCAGCGTTCAACAGTTATTCATAATGAAAACGCTCAACAAACTAATAGTGATTGAGTGCAATCCGTTAAAGGATATCTATAAAAAATACCTACAGCTAATATAACTTAATGGTGAAATATTGAATGATTTCCCCTAGGATTTGGGAACAAGGCAAGGATGTCTGCTCTATTTCTAGTGAAAACTGTGTGGAAGATTCTACCCAGTGCAATAAGGCAAGGATAAGAAATAAATGCATAAAGATTTAAAGAAAACCTACACTTACTTCATTTTCAGAAATGATTTTCATGTGAGAAAACCAGGAATCTATCAAAACAAAAAAATTCTCCCACTGATAAGTAATTTTAGCAAGGATGAAGAATACAAGGACAATATGCAAAACTCAATTGTGTGTCTCTAGAATATCAGCAAGAAAAAGGAAAATATTATATTTACAATAGCGTAAAAACAAAACATATTCAGAAATAAATAAAAGAAAATATCTGCAAAATCACTACACCAAAAACTATAAAACTCTTCTGAGATTAATTTAAGAATAAATAATGAATGGATATATATATATATATATATATATTAATATATGTTTTTCATAGATTGGAAAGCTCAAACTTATATCATTTCAGTTCTCCCTAATTTAATTAATAGATTCAAGCAATCTCGATCAAAATGTTTAAAGTTTTTTTTGTAGAAATTAGGAAAAACTATATAAAGTTTCTAGATCTCAGAGAGGGAATGATTTCTCAGAGAAGACATAAAGAGCAATGCACTTTAAAATTAGTTAAAAATTTTACCAAGATAAAAGCTCTGCTTGTTAAAATAAACATTAAAATTTTAGAAACATGCCATGGATTTTATATATTTATATAATACTTATATAAATTCTATCTCTCTATATATATTATATATGCAAACTTAAAACCAACCAAAAACCACTTCATCATACCCATAAAAATGACCAGAATTAGAAATACTGACAACAACAAATATTTTCAAAGATTTAGAACAACTATATCTTTCCTATATGTTTACTGGAAATGAAAAAGGAAACTACTACTTTGTAAAACGTCTTGCTAATTTCTTAGAGTTGAACATTTATTTACCCTATTGCTCTCCCATTCCACTTAGAGAGATAATGAAAATATATGTCCACAAAGTGGCTTTTATAGGATTGTTTCCAGCAGCCTTAAACATAATAGTCCAAAATGGGGAGCCACACAAATATTGATCAATAGCACCGACAAGCAGATTGTGGTTTGTCCATGCGATGCCAAGTTACCCGGCCACAAAAAGCATCAAATTCTGAAAACACATGACTACTACCCAGATGGACCTCAAAACACACTGGGTGCAAGAAGCCAGACACAGACTTACACCTGCTGTAAGACTCTATCCACATGAATTTTCAGAACAGGAAAAAATAATCCATGGCGATAGAAATCAGAAGAGTGATTTCCTGGTTAGGGGGTGTGCTGGGAACAACTGGGCCGGGCTAGGAGGCAACCTTTGGCCTGAAGGAAATGTGTCACATCTTGATGGGGGTGTGGACCACGTGGGTACACGCATCCATCAAAGCTTCTGGGATTGTGTACTCAATACCCGCGCGTTGCATGGTTTGAAACGTGTTCCTCAAGGAAATGAAAAACGAAGATCCATGCCATACCACGGGAGGACGTACTTTAATGCAGACATCCAGAACGTAGCAGAGATTCTACAAGGTCATAAAAAGAGACGGAGACTCCCAGAGAGCCATGGACAAAAGCCTCGAGCCGGCCCTTCTTAAAAGAGGATCTCCAAGTGGCTAAAAGGAAAAAAACATAGATGCTCTGCCTTGTTGGCTATCAGGAAAACGCAGACTAAATCAAAACGAGAGAGCACCCTACTCCCACCAAAGTGGCTTAAATGGAGACAGAAAAAGAGATAGTATCAAATGTGGAATATTCTGATGGAAGTTGAAAGTCCATCAATTCCTTAGGAAGACTAGGTATGTACCTGGCAAGCCTTACCATACTGTCAAGTCCAGACCTAGCAATTCTGCTCCTAAGTAAGTACCCAAATGTTTATGCCTACTCTCTAACAGATATGCTCAGGGTTGTTTCTAGAAGCTCCGTATGTAGTAATCTAAAACTGGAAAGAACTGAAAAGCCTACGAACACTTCGCGGACTCACAGATTGTGCTGTATCCACACAGCACGTTGACTATAGCAATTACCTCCTCTTCCACAATGGACAGGTATAGATCTCACAGGTATCATATAGATGATGGAAGCCAGTCCCCCCAGAAAACTTCACGAATGCAAGATTGCATTATATGGAATTCAAAATTCACACAGCCATGTCTAGGAACACAGAGAACTTGTACTATTCAGTGTTTTTAGGAAAGTGTGGGGGTTAGAGATGGGTGAGTTTTGCAAGTGTAGTGTTGCTGATTTATTGGGCTGTTTTATACCAATTCTTTGGTAAGTAGTTTCAGCTTACTTGGTAAGACTAGGGACAAGACATGGGCAGCCTGTCGTGAAGGTGGAGAATGCTGAGTGTGTTTGTTCAGGGGTTATGGACTGTGAGGACAATTAAGAGGCACCGAGGTGCTGGCGATATTCCATATCTTGATCTGGACCCAAGCTACATGTGTATTTGCTTGTAAAAAGGTCCCCAGACGTTAGATTTGCGAAATTTACTTAAGTTTGCAAAAAATATATTCACTAAACATTTAGAAAAAGTCTTTATAAATGAAAAGGATCGTTTTAAATAAAAAGTTAATGTGTGTTTAAAACAAATTAGAAATAGCTTTAAAAAAGAAAGAAAAAAGAACTGTGAATCTAGAATATGAACCTAGAGGATATATATGGCAAAATAACCCAAATGCAGCTCAGAGAGATAAGAACACAGGGAGTGTAATAGACAAGCTAAGAGGCAACATTAATATTAATAACCACTCTAACAAGAGCAGTAGGCGAGATTTATATAGTTTTTAAATATGTTAGTGTTATCCGTTTACTCCTCACGGCTAAATCATACTCATTTTACAGGTGAGATTTCAGAAGGACAGAGATTTTAAGTAGCTTGCCCAAGGCCACACAGCTAGGAACTTTTGGAAACAGGATTTAAACCGTTCTTCAGCGATCTTGCATTTCACCGCCATTCAAGATTTTCTCCGGATGAGAGAATGAGAACGTCTAATCGTTTTTCTTCCCACAGAGCAAGAGAAAGAGAACAGGGAAGAGGACATACCAGCAGAGATACATTTCCCTAATGTTAAAAGGAATGAACCCACCAATGTAAGAAGGGCTGCATATCCGAGCAGGATAAAGCAAGCTCCACGCCTGGGCGTGTTGTTAGCAGACGTGCAGTCCAATGCGACAAGGATAGTCTCTGAACGGCAGAAAGAAAACAGAGATAAAGGGGATGCTTAGCTCCACTCCACCTTGCTCCCTCCTATCTCCTTTCCCGGCTGTGACACCAACAGCCTGTGAATCAACTCTCCTGGCATTGGCTTCTGTTGGTTTGGCCAATGGAGGGTACCACGGGGGACAGGAGGATGGAAGGGGGCATCTCTCCCCTGCTTCCTCCACTCTCCAGCACCTCTTCTCTGGAAGCCCATGCCTAGGGCTCCGCCTCCTGAGCCGCACCCCTCAAGAGCACCAGATCCCACAGGGCCCTCATAGCACGGCTTCTTTCCTTGCCTGTTTGGTTCTTCAGGCGGCAAAGTCTTCCTTTTGTTGGTAACCCTTGACTGTTTCATGGCCCCCATTTCATGCCTTCATGCCCCTTATACTCTTATGAGTTGTTATTTCATTCAGGTCCCTCCATTTAAACCATTCGTGTGAATTTTTTTTTCTACCAAGACCCTGACTGATACCATTGTTGCTACCAAGAAGGGACCAGGAACTAAAATCTCGAAATGGGATTTGGGGACTGGGTTTCTCACCTTGTTGGTGAAAGCATGGGTGACCTCCTTGTTGGAGAAAGTCCTGAATGATAATATCCCGCATGCAATGACACCACACTTACCTGATGCATCCCTGATGGCAGCAGGGGATAGAGCGCTCGTATATGGCCAGGCTTTGAGTAGGCAAGTGACTGCTGCCCTTGGGCCCTGTGGCTACAGTGACAATGACCAAGATTGTTGGTAACTGTGGGGTGTGCTGGCTTCTGATCACATCCCCGGAGAGATTACAAGAACAAGTTAAAATAAGGGTCTTGCACCTACGAGAGAAGACTGGTTGGAGAACCAGGAGGTTTCTATGGCAGCCATGAATGAATCCGTTATCGTGTGTGGCCGGTGTGACCGAGGATCAAACCCATCACAGAAATGGGTGGTTTGCAGGGATTCAAAGTTGACATTCTATGTTAATGCACACATTTTCCTGGTCTCCATGCTGAGATTAAGAACCGATTGAAAAGAAAGGAGACTTGAGGAGATGTTTGGAAATGTGCAAGGGAACTGGGAACCTTGAACCTCTAAATGCAGGTGAAGGTCTCGTGCTGGTGGAAGTTGCCTGGCTCCTGCTTCTGATGTATTAATCTCCTGCTGCATGAAGACCTTTCCATGACCTCACCTGCGGTAGCCGCCTCATAAAGGGATGCCAATTCGTTCATGACTTCTCATTTCCTCCAAACCCGAAATGTAGTTAAATCTCAGCTTAGCCCAGAGAGAAAGTTGCCAGGTCCGCCCTGGGAGAAGATCGAATACACACCAAAGCAATTGTAAAACCTTAGCAGTTTGTATCAGCGGGACCCGAGAAGCCTGCTTAAAGATGGATTCTGAGCAGCCTAGGCCAAAACCGATGAAATTTAAGCTTGGCTCGGGGCACAAGTATTGATAAAGATGCATATTCCGCTGGGATTTAAAAGTCTTCACTTGAGCAGCTAGAAGTTCTGAGTATTTGCTTTGCTTGGATTCAACTAAGTTCTACACTCTTTAAACATGAGATACAGAAATTTTCCCTGCCGTATTTTAGAGTAAGGAGTCTGAAGCAAGGGGACACGCTCACGCCAGTTTGCCTGGGACTTTCTTGGTTTTAAAACTAGAAGACCTACATCCTGGAAAACTCCTCAGTCCCAGGTAGACCAGGACAGGTGGTCACCTTCGTGTAAAATTGGAGCGGTTCTTTAATGAGCAACTAGCTCAGCTACACCTAAACTATGTCCCTCAGGTGGTGAAGAGGACACATCCTTCACCAAAGACTTCAGAAATCCTTGCTAGTGTGGAGGCCACCCTCTGAAGCCTGGAGATAATGGTGGCAGATTCTGCCACTGGGTTCCAAGTAGTCGTTAAGAATAAGGATGACAGAGTTTGATCTGTAGGGAACTGTGCTGGTGGCGATCTGATCACCAGTTCCCTGTAAATGAAATAGATGGGCAGTCCACCTACTGAGGTTTTTCTTATTCCACGTTCTGGGAACAGCATCTCATTCTGGTGGCGAGACACCTGGTTGTGTCTCTATAATAACCCATGACCTCATGCCCTGTCCCTAGACTTTGGTTAGCTGACAGATCTGAGACCATTTTGGGGAAAAGTCCAGTCCCTTTGGGGAATGACCTTGTGATGCAGTTACATGTGTGTACTGTTACTGAATCCAACTTGGGTCCGTTCGCCCAACACACAGCAAAACCAACCTACTGACACTGGGTTGTGGTGAAGGAAAGTATAGCATTTAGTGGAGAGCCAGGCAAGGAGAAGGGACAGCTCAGGCTCAAAAGACCCCAAGTCTCTGATGACTTTCAGGGAAGGGTTTTTAAAGACAGCATGAGGGAGAGGGTCACAGGGTGCCTGCTCAGCTCATGCACAGTTCTCTGATTGGTGGGTGGTGAGGTAACAGGGTGATGTTTCAGGAACCCCCATCATCAACCTTCCGGTTCCACCAGGTCTGGGGTCTATGTGCTGGTGGTCAGCATGCAGTTAACTTCTTGTACCTGGGGAGGGTGTCTGTATCTGCAAGGCGACTCAAGGGTAGGGCTCAGGGTATTATCTGTAGCCCCTGAGAAGGAACTAAAGGTCTCTGATTTTGTTTTATGGCTAAGCTGTTATTATTTTGTCTTGCTTGGCTGTTTTCCTTTATTTCTGCATTTTCTCACTCCTCTGATTAAATTTGCTCTTTGGAACTTGGGAAAGGCCTAGGAGGCTAAAGCTTTTCTATAAACCAGAGGAGGAGGACACTGGGGTCTGTCTTCTGGAAGGCTGTGCAAGGTCCTGTTCAGTTTCAATACTGTGACGGTTCCTAACCCTTCCCCAGAGGAAAACGTGGCCCTTTACCAGGGCAGCTGTCAAGAAAGGGAAGTACTTACCCCTACCTTCCTGCGTTTTACTCAATACTATTCAGAGCTGATGCTGATCCTGGGGACCCAAAACACCACAGTGGCCAACCAAGCTGTGTTTGGGCTTATGGGGGTCAGATGGCACATGAAGTTTGGCTTAAATTGTTCTCATTCTGGGACCAATGGGCCAGAAGGACCTTGCTGTGGTTACTTATCTAGTCTTTGAATGTAGAGTTGGAATAGGTATTCATAGCAAGTGACCTAATCCCACAGGGTCCCCCTGACCCACAGGTGAGGTCTTTATGGCAGGTCAGGTCAAGGTCAAATCTTGAACTATTTTCTCCCACAGCCAAAAGGATAAAAGTGATATCATGTCCCTGGGGATTGCAGAGACCATCACCATCAACTTAGACTTGGGAAGTGCGGGGGTGGTGCTTCGTCCAGACCCGTTTAACCCACCAGTTTGGCCAGGAGCCAGAAGCACGCTTAAAGACTAAGGATGATTTTAAACCCAAACACAGGTGGTTGCTAGTCTCAGCTGCTGCTCTAGATGCAGTAAAAGAACCTATCAAGTCAGCCAGAATGTTGATTCCTAGGTGCTACTACTCTTCACCTGGGTCAGGAGAAAGGTCAGTGTCGAGTCTCATGTCCTTGGGTGCTGGGAACCTCCTTGAATTGCGAATTCCCTCCCGCCCACGATAGTCTCTCCTTCTGAAACTTGTCCTTAGGGTATTTGACATCCTGCACTTACCTAACTTGCCTTCCTTTTTTCTAAGGCTCTCTCCCAGTCTCCTTTCTTTGTTTCTAGTCCCCATTTCCTCAGGATTCTCTTCCACCTTTCTAACAGACGTGCGTATTCTGCACCAGCTCCCAGATTCTCACCATCGAGATCAAGTCCTGCTTGTCCGTCGTGGGAGCTGGCTGCATAATAAGCCGTTATTCGCACCTTCCGTTCGTTGTCTCACTTCCCCACTCCCTTCTAGGTATTCCCTGCTGCCCTAAAGTAAGTCAGTCGCAGTGGAATCTTTGTCTCAACTGGAAGACAAACCAAGACATGCGGGTCTGCTAAGTTGCCTTCACCCACCCCCTCCTTTCCCACTTCCGAATGATGTTGCTGTCATCTGTTCTCTTTGTCCAGGTGGCCTTTGGGAAAGTCCCTTAATTGTCACTTGAGGGCTTCCCTGGTGGCGCAGTGGTTAAGAATTCGCCTGCCAATGCAGGGGACATGGGTTCGAGCCCTGGTCTGGGAAGATCCCACATGCCGCGGAGCAACTAAGCCCGTGCGCCACAACTACAGATCCTGCGCTCTAGAACCTGCGAGCCGCAACTACTGAGCCTGTATGCCACAACTACTGAAGCCTGCACGCCTAGAGCCCCTGCTCTGCAACAAGAGAAGCCACGACAATGAGAAGCCCGCACACCGCAACAAAGAGTAACCCCTGCTCGCCACAACTAGAGAAAGCCCGTGCACAGCAGCAGAGACCCAATGCAGCCAAAAATAAATAAATAAAAATAAATAAATTTATTTAAGAAAAATTGTCATTTGAATGGGTCTTTGAGAGGGAGCAGAGCTAAGCCAGGCTGTTGCATTTGCCGTATTTAACCAGCAGACGTCTCTTACCCATCACGGTGTCGGTAGCATCCTTGCCCAGTTGTCTGTCCATTCACGAAGACACAAACAAATGCATTAACACATGACTGAGAACTTGTAACTTCTCCCCTTCAAGGGGAAAGATGCAATTCTGACCTGTCATCTGTGATCCTTCAAAATTTACTGGAGTCCGAAAGGAGGTCTCCATGCCAAGAGGCAGTTAGATTTGCCCAGGTATGACGCTATTTCATCGCTGCAGCGGTTGGGAGCCCATCACTTTACTGTGGGAAGCAGATGCAGGCTCACAGCTGCTGCTCCCCCCCGCGCCCCTGGCAGCCCTTTCATCCCTGGACCGTGAAGCCATCCTTATTAGCACTAAACGCGACGCTGCCACCAGCAAGGTCACTCAGAGAGATGCAGGCTCCTTGACCGCCGCACAACACCAAGAATAATGAAAAGACCAGCTCCCAAATCAGGTTCCGGTGAGGCCCATGATGCCCTGCTGATGACATTAGGCCAGGCTAAATTGTTTTCATTAGAACATTAAAATGCAGCCCCTTACTGTAGATGAGAACGGAGCTCCTCGGAGGGGGATTTCAGATGTATGCCTTGTTTCACTGAATTATGGAAAATTAAGGTGCTTCCACCTTTGCTTCCTAAAGGTAATCATGTTCCCTCAATTGGAGGACGGAGCTCGCATGATGAGGGAGCCAGGAGAAGCGGGGCATATGTCTAATGCTGCTTTGAACAACGGCAATGACAACAAAAATAATACCGTTCATTAACAGCAGAGAGGGAAGAGATATTTATATATGAAACGGGTGCTTTTGATTTGATCCCTGGAGTGAAATGTCATAAATAGCTGTTAATTTAGGTCTGTTTACTAAAAACTTAATGCCTGCAGAAAATCTGTTTGACTCATCAGAAATGTAATAATGTCTACCAGGAAGAAGCCTGGGAAGGAGAGGAGAAATTTGGGATGAAACCCCAGCGTCTGGGAGCCGGTGTCAGCTGAAGGGCAGCGCAATTAATGCTGCTGTGCTTCCAACCCAGCAGAGCATCAGTTAGAGGGGCCAGCCCAATCCTCAGGCCTGGCTGCAGCAAGAAACATCTTTTTTTTCCCCTAGTACTAAATGCTAATGCTATTAATATGCGGTCCTTGAATATTTTCTTAACTCTCCTGATGAAAGGGGTTAATTATCACGATGATTATTTCATCATATGATTTTGTTGCTCTGCCCGGAAAAACAAAAGACATTTCCTGGGACAAGAGGAAGGATCTCCAATAAAGTTGTCGTGTGTAGACCCCAGGGAGCTGACTCTGACTCCTGGCCGTGCCCCTGATAGTGGTGTCTGCTATGAATGGCTCTGGGGGCAGATCAGGGGCCTTTGATCCCGGCTTCTGAGCCAAGCAGAGAGGAACAGAGGCCTTTTGTCTTTCCAGATCCTCCAAAGGCAACGCCTCCCCGCGTCCCTTCTGCTCTTGGCATGTTCTTCCCTTCAAGGATTTCAAAAGTTATAGCATCTGGGTCAAGATATCAGAGAAAATGACCTTCCTTCTGTGTTCCTTTCAGCTGTGCTAGCCCGTAAGTGCTGTGGGGCGTCCTGATGGGGACACCTCCCCTCCACCTGCAGGGAGGACCCAGCACCTCCGTGTGACACGTAGAGGAACAGCGGTTGGGGAGCTGCTCAGGGTCTTCACTGGGATGCGCACCCTCAGCTTCATTTCCAAGCTCGTTTGCTTCCAACTGTCCTAAGTTCCTGCCTCAGTCTCCTGACACATCCATCAGAGCCCACAGGCCTGGGGCCATGCTTCCAGCTGTGCTGGGTCCCTGTCTGGGGACCCCACCTGGTGGCCTGGAGATGAAGGAACTGCCCCACCCCATGGCCTGAGGCTGGCTCAGCCGGACAGGGACTCAGCTCTTCCTTTCTACACGGAGACAGAGGAATGGTCTCTGCTCTTCTTTAGATCGTGGTCCAGAGGTCTCGGAGTGAAACCAGTCTCAAATTTCAAACTGTCCACCCGCCACTCAGCCTCATTCTGAGTGAGTTTCTTAGCATCTAGGGCATTCTCATCTCCTGGGGTCCTTGGGGCGCTCCATGCTGTGCCCAGAGCAAGTGGCTGGCTGTGGCTCTCTCTCTGGAGCTCCCTCTCTGTCCCAGTGAGGGCATGTTCCCATCCCCTCACTGGGACAGCTTAGCTGCACTCAGCCCCATCCCATCCCATCTCAGACTGGATTCTGCTCAGAAACTGCCTTTCTCCCTGTTTCCTTTCTACTGATGTTGTGGGCACAGAGTCTCTCCTTTCCTGGGCTGGAGCCAATGTTCCCAGCACTGATGACTTTTGTTTCTCCTTCTCAGCATGATCCTTTGAAGACAGCTCGTGTCCACCTCTGTGCCCCATGCCCAGATGTGATGGAACAGTCCAGCCATCTCAGAGATGCTGAGACTTTCTCATCAGCGTGGACTGCACAGAAGTCAAAGACCAGCTTGGATAACCTTCCTCTGGGGAATTGAACAGGTGTTGATGGAAAACCAAGAGGTCTAATCAGAATCAAACACGAAGCAAGGCGGAATGGCTACCAGGTATAGTCTAACTTTCTAATAGGGATATGAACAAAGAGCGTTTAAAATAATTGTCAGGGTACCTCCCTGCAAAAGCATCCCCCGACTCAGGTGCTCCAAATATGGGCAGGTGGAGGGTCCAAGCTCCAGGACCCATGAGATGGAAGGGATGGTGTCTGCTTTCCCAGCTCCCAGTCATGGTGCCCGGTGGACGGCAGGAAGGCAACAGTGATGAATGAATAAATGAACAGATACATAAAAATACAAGATTGAAATAGAAGAAAATTGAAATATCTGCTGCTTCGGACCCTTGTGGTTCTGGCCAAGTTCAGCCACTCCCTGCTTCCCACCCAGGATCTCATGGGGATGCTGTGAATCTTCTCTAAGCAAAGCCTTTCTGGTTCAATATCTTGCATTTATTGTCAATGATCTCTTTGAGTTACAAAAGCTTCTGTAACGTGGATCAGGCTGTCAAGCTGGTTTGCTACGCTTGAAATAAATACATAACAGCCCTTGTATCTTGAAGCTGTCTTTAACTTGGCAGTGGACACCCAATGGCTACACAATCACTGGCACCTCGGAGCTCCTCTCCCCTCACAAAAATACACAAACGAATAAAGAGAAGGAACGAGAAGCCAGTCGTCAGAGCTGGATTTGCTACATCTGGTGGGTGCAGAAGCTGGCTTGTACCAGCCTGGGAGGGCCAACAGCAATGTCTGTTAACGCCACGATGGACACATGACCAGCCGCGGTGGGAGTATTCACACCACGGACATGGGACCACGCTACAGATCAGGCTTTTAATTTCTGGAGAGTGGACAAGCCTGCACAGCCTGGACAGTCTACACGCTTCCCTTCTCTGTTGATCTGCACCCTTGAACAGACACACTTTCTGCAGGATGCCCTGCACCAGCACACGTGTGGCCATGGTTTCCATCGTGTTTGTTGGTCTTGATCAGCGATGCAGGGCAACAATGAAGGCTGAAATAGTAGCCATGTGTCATTAAACAGTAGTCTTCCTTCCATGTTGGAACAGGGGTCTTGGGCTCAGCCCAGGACTGGTGGGAGAGTCCTGTTTCTAATGAGAAGAGTTCATTAGGAGAGAACATCAGTGGATTCCATCAAATGTGCTGATTTCTCTCCGGACAGCAGGGCCTGGTGAGGCATTCTGCGCTTGGCAGGACAACAAAGTCCCATCCAGTGGGGCTCAGGGGCCACGTGGTTGATCCCATGGCTTTGAGCTCAGCTCTGGACCTCACCATTCTTACAACAGGCACCTGGACCTCTGTGCTTCTCAGTTTGCTCCCCTGCACTGTGGAGGTTCCGCAGAATCTAGGAGACGAGGAAATACCCCTCGAGGGTTCAGAATGGGACCTGGATACCCGCTGTGTTCCTGCTCATTGTGTCACTCTGTTGCGTTAGACCCGTCCTGCAGATACTGTGCCAAAGCAAGTGTGGTGAGTCATACAAACAACAGCAAAACCAGGGAAACCACGTGCTGTCTCTGCACTCTTGCAGGGACGTCACAACACACGTGAGCGTCTGAAAAGCTCAGAGAAGCCCTTTGGGGAGGCACCTGCTGGACTCAGAATTTTTCAGACATATTCAACAGAGGGGTACCAGCTCCCACCAGGGCTGCCGCTCTGACTCACCGCGCTTCCCATCACTCGGCTCTCCGTGACCCCAACGGCGCTGGAGAGCTGGGAATTCGAGAGGCTTCGTAGGAGTCAGGATGAAATCCCCTGGCCTTTGGGCAAGCATGTGACGCCCAGTGCATGTAATTTGCATCAGGGAACAGGGATGAGATGGGGGAGTCTCACCAACACCCAAGGGGGGAAGATGAGTCAACAGACGGGTGAGGACCTCCTGGGGTCCCGGGTGTCCTTTGTCCCAGCACTGGTCCATGGTGTGGTGACATCTGTCCAGCGTCCAGAATACTCCTTAACACTTAAAACAGTGTCATCGTTGCCAAAGGGGTGAATGGGCACATGGATGAAGGATGCGAAGGTCGGAGTGTGTCCTGGGGAGGGGGCTCAGAGGAGGCTCAGCGCAGGCTGGTCTGACCACATCTGGGTGGGGAAGAGGAGGCTGCCGGCAGAGGCCGGGAGGAGGCCAGCGGAGCAAGGCCGTGGGAGGGAAGACTCTTCCCAAATAGCGTGGGGGTCGAACCACAGCCCCGAGCACAAGGACAGGGGAGAGCGGGCAGCAGGAACGGGCAGGGGGCAACTGAGAGCCGAAGCGGGAGGAGAAGCCGGCATGGGCCTCGACTTCAGAAGCCTGGTGGTGGGAGGCTCCTGAAGGTGGGAGGGATGGAGCGTGAGTGGGAAGGCTGCTCTCCAATAATTAGGATTTCAAATTCCGGCTGAATCCATCTGTGCCCAGGAGCACAGGAGTGGGGCCCTGGTCATGGGTGTGGGTCTAAACTTAGAGAAAAATCCCAAATACACAAGGAGAAGTTGGAGAGAAAGCATGTTTTACAACATGAAGCAGGTCTCTGAAACGCTTGCTCAGTGAGCATCTGTTGAGTGAACCTGGCCCTGAGGGCAGCCTGTGCAGGAGACAGAGGGGACTTTCCCAGGACTCTTCCTCTCCTCAGTCTGTCGAATGAGCAGGGAATTCCTCTGCTGTGTGTGACAGGCAGGGAGCCTCTGGTCCACGTGAGGATATGGCCGTGGATGACTGAACTACGAGGAACATTCAAGTTTCCTAAGAGAGGCTGGTCACGGCTCACAGATAACAGAGGAGGGAAACATCATTTGGCCCAGAGAAATCAGGGTGGGCTTCATGGTGGAAGAAACATCTGAGGAGGATCCCGAAGTTCCAAGTCACACGTTGTGAGCTGAGCAAGGCTATCAGGGAAAGTGTTTCCCTCACCCCATCCTCGCCCCATCCGATACCCACACCCTCGTGCCTGCCATTTCCTGCACTTCCATCTAATTTCCCATGAACCCAAAGGAGAGGTGGCAGCAATTAATATTTGTATGCAAATGTTCTGTGCCTCGGGGCGCATCCTTGCTGTGATTTATGAACAATGATTAAAAATAATTCATTTAATGTAATCTAACATGAACAAATACGAGAAGACAAGATTAAATTAAATTTCTTCCCCTTGGAAAAAGAACTTTGAAGGTCACCACCCTCTTGGAAATAAAAATGGCCTCCTTCATTGGTGTTCAAGGTTTCAGGCCCCAAAATGAAGTTTTAAAAATAAAAGGAGCTGCATTTCATATGTTGTCCTGCATTTAAGTCTGTGCTTCTTGTTTACCTTCAGTCACCTTTCAACATCTCTGAGCTCTTTCTCTGCCCACAGAGCAATTTTGAACTGGGATGAGCTGGTAAGTTTTAAAAGCACAACCATATCCCCTGGACCCAAGGGGCCCCTTCCCAGAAGGCACTGTGTCTGAAGAAACAGACCCAGTCATAGATCAACAGGTCTTCTGTGCTTTTTCCTGCATGAAAATGACTGAAGCTTCCAGCCGCAAACTTCACATAGGATTTCCCAGAAACACAGCAAGGATGCAAACCCATGACTCAGAATGAGGTCTGCAGCTCTCCAGGCCGGGACCTGAAGGTCCATCACCGTTTGCATTTCATTAATCGACACCATTATGTGATAGAGGGGCACTTTAGTGGGAAAAACACAGGGAGAGTGCCCTGCATCAGGAAGTCATTCTTAGTCTGAGAAATGAGAGCTGATAGAAGTACACATCATAGGATGTAGCCATTTATTTATTTATTTTAATTGAAGTATAGTTGATTTACAATGTTGTGTTAAACATTTATTTGCCATCTGGAACTGTGCAAGTTCACTCAGGCATCTTTTTTTTTTTTTTTTATTGAGGTATAGTTGGTTTACAATGTTGTGTTAATTTCAGGTGTACAGCAAAGTGATTTAGTTATATATATCTTTTTTCAGATTCTTTTCCCTTATAGGTTACTACAAAATACTGAGTAGAGTTCCCTGTGCTATACAGTAGGTCCTTGTGGTTTACCTATTTATATATAGCTCTGTGTATATGTTAATCCCAAATTCCTAATTTATCCCTACCCTGCTTTTCCCCTTTGGTAACCATAAATTTGTTTTCTGTGTCTGTGGGTATATTTCTGTTTTGTAAATAAGTTCATTTATATCATTTTTTATTAGATGCCGCCTCTGAGGGATATCGTATGATATTTGTCTTTGTCTGACTTCATTTATATGATCACCTCTAGGTCCATCCATGCTGCTGCACATGGCATTATTTCATTCTTTTTTGTGTCTGAGTAATATTCCATTGTAGGTATGTACCACATCTTTATTCAGGCATCTCATCACCGTTGTGCCTACACACACACAGGAAGACGTGACACACCATCACTCCAATGAGGCATGTCCCGAGTCAGACAGCAAGCACACACACTGTCTCGGATGCCACCGTGCTACCAACTGGACAGGGGGCCAGGCTTCATCAGGAAGGAGGAAGGATCTGCAGCCCGAGGGCATCAGTGTTCTGTGGCCTGGCATCCCTCCAGCCTCCTTCTGGGAAAGTACTGACGTTCTGGGTTTCTATGGCTTTTTCAATTATTTTTATTTTTTTAATTGAAGTAGAGCTGATGGACAATATTGTGTAAGTTACAGGTGTACAATAGAGTGATTCGCCATTTTTAAAGGTTATACTCCATTGATAGTTATTATAAAACTTTGGCTGTATTCCCTGTGCTTATTTATTTTCTACATCATAGTCTGTACCTCTTAATTGCCTCCCCCTGTAGTGCCCCTCCCCACTTCCCTCTCCCCACCGGTAGCCACTAGTTTGTTCTCTCTATCTGTGAGTTTGCTTCTTTTTTTGTTGTATTCACTAGTTTGTTGTTATTTTTTAATATTCTACATATAAGTGATATCAGACAGTATTTGTCTTTCTCTGTCTGACGTACTTCACTTAGCATAATACCCTCCAAGTCCATACATGTAGCTGCAAATGGCAAAATTTGATTCTTTTATATGCCTGAGTGGTATTCCATAGTGTACGTGCGCATGTGTGTATGTGTAAATATATAAACCACATCATCTGTTGGTGGAGACTTAGGCTGCTTCCATATCTTGGCCATTGTAAATAATGCTGCAGTGAACATTGGGGTGCATGTATCTTTCTGAATTAGTGTTTTTGTGGGGGATTTTGTGGATATATACCCAGGAATGGAATTGCTGAGTGATATGGTAGTTCTATTTTTAGTTTTTTGAGAAACCTCCGTACTGCTTTCCACAGTGGCTGCACCAATAGATTATGTTTCTTGTCTCATCTCATGAAGGCACAAGTGGGCCTTTATTTCCAAGAACATGAGCTATGACAGCAAGAATCCCAGGCAGGCAGAACACAGGAAGTGCAAGCCTCCATGTTGGAGCACCCATCAAAAGCATCGCGAACCTCAGAGGCCCCAACAACTACTGTTTCTTTACGATGACAGCTATCCATCCATCGATTCAATCATCCTTGCACCGTCCCCCCACCCATTCACTCAGACACCTGACTGCACGCTATCCACGTGGGTGCTGGGCACCAAGTGGGTCGCTCACTCTGTCTTGCTGTCTGGCAGGGAAGCAAGAAGAGGAATCATTTATTTCTCAAGAGCTTCCTTTATGTAGACAGCGTGTCAATACTGCCTCATTTAGTTCCCTTAAGGACTCACAATAACTCTTATCTGAATAATAGTCATATTTCATTGAATTGAACTTATTCATCCATTCCCTCATTCAACAAATACTTACTGGGCATCTACTTTGTTCCAAGCAGTCTTCTAGGTACTGGAGACACAGCATCGGCCATAGAGAAAATGCTATTATCCTCACTGAGTTTACATTATCACGGAATACCAATTACGCAGCACTTTCTGATATTCACTGTCTGTAACATGAAACAATGCCCCCATTTCATCAATTCTAGGAAGATTCTTTGTTCACTTTTTAACATCTCTGAAGCCTGGATGTGCTTCGTCATGCCTGTTGGCCAGAGGGTGGTCTTATCATAGTCGTCATTTCCTGGACGTGTGCACTGAAGCTTGCAGAGCAGGGGCAGTGGCTTGGAAGGAAATCCCCGACACCCAAGTGGATCACTCCCTTAAGGCATGATACACGAACCCTTGTGATGGCATAGAGGAGGATGTCGTGTGGAAGAACAAAAATACAGGCAATTCTTTAAAAGTTCCTGAGAATCAGGCTGTAAATATGAAGCAGTGTTAAGAACACTAGGGTTGGTGGGCAGACAATGGCCTCCAAGCATGTCCATGTCCTACTCTCCAGAACCTGTGAACTTGTTAGGTTACATGACAAAGAGGGAGTAAGTTTGCGGGTGGAGTTAAGGATGCTTATCAGCTGACCTTGAAATAGGGAGAGTATCTGGCTGGTTTTAAAGGGGAGGCAGAAGCCCCGAGCCAAGGAATGCGCCCACCTCCAGAGGCTGGAGAAAGCAGGGAAGCACATGCTTTCTGGAGCCTCCAGAAGAAACCAGTCCTGCCAACACCTTGGTTTTAGCCCAGGGATATCCACATCAGATGTCTGACCTACAGAATCATAAGGAAATAAGTTAGTGATCATTGGTTACAATGTTGATTGGAAACGAATACCAGTGCATTACCAAATTGATTTCACTTCTATTTTATGAACACACAAAAGTGGTATAGGATAAAAATCTATAATATGGAGACTAATTCTAAGTGATAGGAGAGCATTGCATCTACCCATTGGGAGACTTTTTTTTCTTGCTTATGGTACAGAAGTAATCAATGTCAATCAAGGACACCTCAGATCCAATGAATAAGTAACAACAAAGCAACAGAGTTATCCATATTCCCATTTTCAGATCTGGAAATGGAGGGTAGTGAGCAGGCAGGCATGATCTCATGCCTCAGCCTACTCCCAAGCCCCTGTCTACCCCACAGCATCCTTCTTTCCTTTCCTCAGAAGGAAAATATTGACCTTGGATCTCAGACTTAAGGTGCATCTGGGGGACTTGGAATCTAAGCCACAAGATGTAAAGTGTGTGGGGCCCATCCTTGTTATCCAGCCCCAAAAGAGGAGGGCTGTGCTGGCCAACCTTCGTCCCCCAAAGTCAGCCTGGTGTCCTGTCCCTCCTGCACAGGATACTGGGGCCAGTTATGATTTTGAGAGTTCAGATGGATGTGTTTATCTCTCGGTGACCTGGAAAAATGAAAACCTTCATTGCTTACGGCCCTGGGCTGGATCTCTGTGCTGTGTTTTCTAAGAGACCAGGCACCGAGCATGAGTTTGCTCTTGCAGTTCACCGGCAGTGATCCCCCTGGAAATAATTCTCACAAAAATGTCACTTAGAAATCTTTATGACTCAAGCCATTCATTTGTCTTCCCAACAGGTCAGCTCTTAGCTACCTGTGAAAAAGACTTTTCAGAAAACCTTCTCAAGTAAACCCCTAATTCCTTTTCTCTAACAACTTAGAAGAACAAAACTTTATGGAGTTGAAAAGGAAAAGCAGGAGGAGGCGCCTTTCTTGAGGCCCCGTGGGCACAATGTGCACCTGCACTCCCTCTTCCCTCCATGATGGGCACCTCTTCCCCCCGTGAACATCCGGCAGGTGCTTTCAGCAATTCCCCCGCGCTGAGATCCCTCTCTCCTGGAGGTCACCAGGAGAACAATTCATGTGTTGATCCACCTGGAAGTGAGTTGCATTCACCCTGGATCATCCTTGATGGGACACGAGGTACCACGGAGCTTTCTCACTGCTACTGAGGGCCCAGGACATCTCCCAGGAACCAGAAACCAGAAACATGCCCTCGATCTGGGCTGCCAGGCACCTACCTGATCTTCCCTGGTGGGGCGGGGACGCTGAGACTGCCTGCTCTTCTCTGCTACTCCGGCCTCTTCCCAGGAGCCTTGTCTCAGACAGAAATTATGATGAATTCCCTGCAAAGGAACAGCTTAAAAGAGAAAAAATAACAGAAGGCAGCCTGCAGTCTGACCCCTTCCAGGGCTGTGTAACTGCAGGCAAACCATCGGTCCTTCTGAGCACTTGTGTTCCTCATCTGTAAAATGGGGATAATCACGGCCACCTTAGACACCCTCCAAGACACCCTCCAAGAAGGATGCAGCTCTTAAAAAAAAAAAAAAAGATCTGCAAGTGGATGTGAATGCCTGCCTGTCAGGGGCCTGCTGGAGGAAACAAAGGGATCCAGGGATCAAGAATCAGCTCCCTGAGCCCAGGTCCTGCTAAATCTACCTTCTCCTTTACAGGGGGCGGGGAACAGTATATCCACCACATCCTGGGGCACCCACTTCCCTGACTGGGCTGGCCCTGTGATGGGTCTGTGAGCCCTGGATGGCTGGAGCCCCGCCCCGCAATAGTGGCGGCCACCAGTCCCTGTCATGATGAGGTCTTTACACCGTCGGTGGCCATCTATGATTTTGAATATGATACCTGAGCTATAGGGATGCTGGGAACAGTAGGGCAGCCTCTCCTGTATTCTGGAAGGTCCTGCCCCAGCATCCCCTGTGCTGAGAGAGCCCTGTGGAGAGAGAAAAGGGAATCAGAATGCCTGTCCCGGGAGTATTAATAGTGGAGTTTGGGGCAGCGGGTGGTGGGTGGGGAAGACAGAAATGATTGGGACCATGAGTAGAGTCAACACCAAATTCCTCACAGGAACTCATTTCCCAAGCACACACTCTCCTTGACTATGCAGGGACCTCACCTGGGAGGAATGAGAGCCCCACCCTTCTGTGGTTTGAACCTGAAGGAATGAAGGCAAGCAGTGGTGAGGAGACTGGTTTCTCGCCAGCTTGGTCTCTGATATGAGTCCCACGTAGGCTGTAGAGAGGACACGCAGAGACATTGCGTACCCGTGGACCCTCACGTGGAAGGGCAGGGATGCCAGAGCCCAGTGCTGGCAAGGACAGTCCCAGGGTAGGAGGAAGAGGGCGCTCCCTCCCGATGCAACCTCTGAATGCATCTGGCCCCACAGCCTTTCCAGCTGCCTCGAGAAGGCCTGCGTCCTTCTGAGAGCACTGGTCACGGGGCTGCACCTCGCCGGGAGTGGAAGGTATGCAGTGGGTCAGCTGAGACTAATTTGATTGGACTGGACCTAGGAACCACGTCTTTAACAGCCCAGTGCTTGCCCTGAACTTGTGGTCGAGGAGAACGACCCTGATTTTGGAGAAGAGCCTGGAGGGGAAAGTACGGGTGCACACAGAAGGTCAGGTAGAGATGTCTCCAAACAGCCAGACGCCTACAGGATGGTCCGTTTTCAAAGGAGGGTGTGCCCTGGTCACAAAGACCTGACACGTTCATGTCCCCGGGAAGAGGAGACCAGGTACTGGTGTTCTCCAAACGTTAGAGCAGAAGAGATGGCCACTGGGGGTGACGGGACACCCTCCTTGACCAGCTAATGTCACCCCCTGTGAACCCTCTTCTCAATTGTGCTCCCTCTGTGGGCTTCATATCACCCAGATTTAGCAAAAATCCTGTCAAGTCGATTTAGTCAGAATCTCTTACCCTCCGTATCTAATCAGTTTCTTCATCCTCACCATCTTCTCGGTGCTGCCTGGTCACCCTCAGTATCTGACCAAAGTCCTCATCCCACCCACTCCCAGGTGATGTCTGGTCACCCTGGCCTGCCCCCAGCAAAGAAGGACCTTACCATCTCAGTTATTTTCAAGTCACCTGCAGCCTGCCCCTGGGCTGTAAGTCCCCACTTTTCCTTGTTGTCGTAGCAATTGAACCCAGTTCCACACCAAGGTCTCTTTTCTCCTCTTGCAATAATTCCTGAATAAAACCTGTTTTTACCACTTTACTATCTGACTCTGGTTTTCTCCAGCAGGGGAGGCTGAGGTGTGCCCTGTAGCAGACAAGGGCAGAAGGGGACGCCCAGGCAGATCACTGACACGGAAAGGGCAGCAGTGTCCCGGGCAGTCCCAGCAGTGCTGGGAAACAGCAGGGGGATGGTCAGAAGGCAAAATCAAGAGTAACACCCAAGTTAATAACGACGTGGCAGCGCAGTAGAGCCCCAGAAGAGCTCAGGCACAGCACACTTTAGAGACAATTTGGCAAAAGTGCCAAGAATTATTAGGGCTGAACCTCAGTGAGGGTGTCACTTGTTTGGGGTTGGTGCCAGAGGCAGGGCCCAAGCCCGATCCTGAGAACTGCGCCCTATCCTGAGCTCTCTCCTTCACACCACAGGCTCTCCCTGCCCCTTGGACAGGAGCAGAAGGAGTGGTCCAAGCCCAGGAGCCTGCGGTGGGGCGAGGAGCCTTGGGCAGCGGAGGCAGGGAGCCCGGCCATCGTAGGGCTGGCAGGAGTGCAGGGACATGGGAAGGGGACAGCCAGGCTGAGCAGCTCCTCCAGTGCCCGCCCAGGGGAGGATGGACGGGAGGATGGATGCAGGAGAGGAAGCCGCTTTCAGCCAGGAGGAGGAAGGAAAGGCAGAAAATGGGAAGCAATCGGAACACTGACAGGGCAGAGAGAGGATAAATCGAGTCCATGGTAGAAAACACAGAGCCCCACCTGGGGTCCGGGTGGAGAAAAAGAAGAAAGATGAGGAAGACTTCGGGGAAATCAGGGGCTGGAAGAAAGCCCCCTCGGGACGCTCCCAAGATTATCTACAGGACCCGTAGGGCCAGAGGCAGGAGAAGGTAGAAGCTCCGAGTAACTGAGGCCAGCGTAGGCTTGTCCCCACCACGTCCCCAAGGGAAGCCCTTGACTTCTCCATCACTCCCTCAGAGCTTCGCGACCTCAGACCAGGTCCATCCTTTCTTTGAGCCTCTTTCTTCTTCTGTAAGCGCATGAACAATAACATGTGCTTTTTGCAGACACCTTCTTTCACTCATTCATTCATTGATTCAAGGATGAATAAACTCTCCAGCATTTGAATCGCATGCACTATAGGAGTAACTAGGTAGCAAAGACTCATTTCCTCCAAATACCCAGCACAAGAGCCTTGGCACCTGGAAAGTGCCCACCTGCTTGCTTCCCTGGTAACTTTATACTGAGAATCGTTTTGAGTCAGGAATATGTAGAGCTATGACTTCACAATCTGAGATATATGTGTCATTGAATTCCCGCAGCACATGGTAATAAATAAGGGCTAAGTACCCAGAGCTCCCACCCTGCTCTGCCAGGGGAAATGGGGGGTGGGGAGCTGGATGAGGGGGCTGTCTTCCACTGTCCCAGGTGTGAGTGTCTGGGTGCCTGCAGAGCCCTCAGAAAAAGGCAGAATTTCTGGAAAATGGGTGCAGGGGATCCCAAGGAACGGCGACAGATGCCTGGCCGCCCTGGCTCACGGGGAAGGATTTAGAACATCTATAATCTGTCGGAAAATGGAATCCAGTGCTGATTCTTGCCCAGAAATCAGTTCAGTGGGCACGAGGTGGTGGATCCTTCAACAGAAGGGTGCTCTGTTAGTCAGGACCCACGTGGTTGCAAGCAAGATACTCAACTTGAAGTTGTTGAAGGAAAAACCATGTCAACTCATTAGACATTTTCTAGAAGAAATAAACAATAAACCCCAGGAATATGGACACGGTGTGATTCTAGGTGCTTTGAGGTCTACAGCTAATAATTCCCACGTCCTTGAGTCTATATTTTAATATTTAATTTAAGGAGGAAATCTCATCCTTTTTTAGTGCATTGTTTCAGCCAAAAGTCTAGAGAATAATGAATATTTTCATACCTACTGCTTGGTTTTCTGTGTTTGGTTTAGATGACTTTCTTTAAAAACAAAATGTTAATGAGAGAATTGAAGCATCCTATTTACCCTTCTCTAATCTCACTCTTTTGCATTTTTTTAATTTTAGAAGAATTATTTACATTCTATAACATATTGAATTTATACATTGAAATTCATACTTCTGATCACTATTACCTTTCTGAGATTTAGATGTTTGTATCCAGCTTTGATACTTTCAGGTATAATGTGCACATCCTGTGTCTTATGTAAGATCCCATTCCCTACCCAGAAGAGGTAAAGATATGACGTTGAATGCTCAAAGCTTGAGGATGTGTGTTTCTTGTTTATACCTTTAATCAACCTGGAATTTAACTTGATGTGTGATGTGAGGTGGGATCTATTGCATTTTTTTAACATCTTTATTGGAGTATAATTGCTTTACAGTGATGTGTTAGTTTCTGCTTTATAACAAAGTGAATCAGCTATACATATACATATATCCCCATATCTCCTCCCTCTTGTGTCTCCCTCCCACCTTCCCTATCCCACCCCTCTAGGTGGTCACAAAGCACTGACTATAGAAATGATCCCTGAAAGTATGGTCTTTATTGCATTTTTATTTCATATGGAAAACCCAACACCCCAAAACCATCTATTGAATGGTCATCCTCTGCCTGCTGATGTGTAGGGCCATCTCTGTTTCACACCAACATACACAGGGACCTGTTTCAGGGCTCCTTGTCCCATTTCCCTGTTTGTCTGTCCCCACAGCAATATCATACTGTCTTCATTACTATTGTTTTGCAATAAACATTGATACCTGGTAGATAAATGAGGCTGTAACACAACAGAATACTAAATGTGCTAACAGTAACCACACACATCTCTGTCCATCTTCCTAAACTGTAATTCAATAGTGAAGATAAATAAAGACATGTTTAGACAAAGCCTTTACCTCTGTGTGTTTCCTCCTGGTTAATTTCCATAGTTTTATCTTCCAGTTTGTTAAGTCTCTTTTATGCTGTCTCTAATAAGGTGCTCAGTATGACCAACGAGTTTTAGATTTTGCATATATGTATAATTTTTATTTCTGAGACATTCTGTTTGATTTTTCTGCAAATCTGCTTATTGATTTCTACTTTATACTTTTATGCCCTTAATCTGTCTGATTATATTTATTTATACTCTTTTTCAGGTTGTTCTAACCTGGTTCCTCCTATCTGTTAAGGGGACACCTGAGTGGGACCTGAAGCCTGGGAGTGAGTAAATCCCACATGTGTGAAGGAGGAGAATTCTGGGCAGAAGCAGCAGTGGTGCCAAGGTTGAGAGGGACGTGTGCCCGGGAGGTTCAGAGAGGAGGTGAGCACAGAGGGACAGCCAGGGGCCAGCTCACGGAGGCCTGTAAGACCAGACAGACCTTGGACTTCAATCCAAGGGAGTTGGAACACCGCTGGGGTGCTTTAAAAGAGGGATATGATCTGGCCAACTTCCACTCATCATTCCAGTGGCTGCTTTAATGTAATTTACAAAAAATGCCTGACTCTGCTCCTCTGCTGTTCACTCAGCATCCCAGCCCCACTGACTTCTAGCACTTGGTTCTTTCCCTGGCATCTGCTATGGCAATGAGCAAGTCCTCACGCATCTCACCTTCTTCACGTACAGTCTGCACGTAGGTAACTTTGTGGGTTCTTTAATGCTTGTCTCACAACTAAACTGCACACCCAAGAGGTCAGACCCATCTGTCTGGCCACAGGCTCTGTAGGTCTGTCTGCTTGCAGCCGTACTGTCCATCCCCTCTTCAAACCTCCCCGCTGTGCCTCCTTTGACACCATACCCCTGAAACGGCTGCTCCGTGTGCTCAGCAGCTGGACCTCTCACCCACTGTGTGACTATGGGAATGTTTTTTCATGTCTCTACATTTTAGCGTCACCCTCTGTAAAGTGGGAACAATAACACTATGAACCTCACAGGATGCTGTGCAGTTTGGGTGAGTTCTGAGAACGCAGCTGCTAAGTTCTCAGTACATGATCTTGGTTCCCATCTTGTTCCCTCTGTGTCACTGCATCAGTGTGCTGGGACTGCTGGGACAGGATACCATATACGACACCTGCTGTGGCATCTCTCCAGCAAGTTTTAAAATTTTGTTGTTACTATATTTTTTAGTTATATAATTTCTGTCTGATTCTTTTTTACAACTTCTATCTCTTTGCTGAAACTTTTTTTATTATTAGTTTCAAGAAAATTTATAACTGATTATTGATGCATTTCTATGATGTCTGCTTTGAAATCTTGTCAGATAATTCCAGCATCACCTTCATCTTGGTGTCACTGTCTGTTAATTATCTATTCTCATTCAAATTGTGATTTTCCTGGTTCTTGGTAAGGTAGATAATTTTCAAGTGTATCATAGACATTTTGTCTATTATGTTAGGAGACCCTGGGCCCCATTTAAATCTTTTATTTTAACAAGCGGTCACCCTATTTACATTAGCACACAAGTCCTGGCCTACTTTGGGAGGTGATGGTTCCAATGACAGTTTAATTTCTGGAGTTTTTGCTGTATTATTTGGGGCTGCTTGGCTTACTTGGTGCTGTTGGAGTACTGTTGGTTCCACCTGAGGGGCTGAAGGGGTTTCTGCAGACCAGCCCCTGTGTGTCTCTTGATGATGGAGGGAGGTCTCAGCATTCCCTGTCCAGGCAGTCATTGTGGGGGGAACCCTCGCTGGTGCCCCCAGGCTCCCCACTTTCGGGGTGGAGGAGGGATGTCTCAGGGCTGCGGGGACCAAGACGGCTCCCAGGCTGCACCATTTGCTTTGGTGTGGTCCCTCTTGTGCTGCCCCCAGCATCCCTGTATGTCTAGGTTGGGGGCAGCCTCAGGTCTGGTGGAGAAGGAGAGTGTCTCCCCTGCCTACTTATTTTTGGCAAAGCTCCCAATTGATCCCCTTGACAGTGGTTCTGGGATCACCTGGTGTTGTTGGAGGACTCGTGTTTGGTCCAGGGAAGAAATGAGTCACCTGGGCCGGCTTCTGTTGCTCACCTGGGGGATGGGAAATGCCAGGGTCCCTTTCTTCTGTGGGTGAGGAGACAGGAGGCCTCCTGCCACTGTGCTGTCCTTCCCTTCCTTGGGGTCCTAACCAGTTTGCCGGCCTCTTGCAGATTTTCAGAAATCCCAGGGGTCACCTCCTGCATTATCTCCGGGTTGTAGTTATGCTGCGCAGAGGCACCCTCTCATCCAGACCAAAGTCCTCCTTGTTTCTGTGGGCCCGTCTCTTCTCTGAGCTCTCGACTCCTTAGATACTCTGTCAAGGCCCCTCCTTCATCTCTCCTTTCCCTCTGGCTACACGTTCTCCTTGGGTCACCCGCCTGCTCCCCTGTCTTTAGGTAACACCAACCTGCTGATGACTCCCAAGTCCCTCCCTGCAGCCGGAGCCACAGCCTTGAGCGCTAGACATGTACATCCATCAGCTACTTGCATGGCATTTCTCATCTGATGCTTAACTGCGTCACGCTCTTACCTGGCTGAGCAGTACCATTGATTTTAGCCCCTAGATCCATGATGACTGTAGCTTTCTCCACCTTAGAAAACTATAGCCTACCACCCCATTGTTCTGACCCGAAACCAGGGAGGGTCATTGAATGGCGTCTTCTTTGCGGCCCACACACCATGCATTAGTGTCCCCTCCCCTCTACTCATGGTCACAGCTACGACCTCAGTCCCAGCCAGCTCCTGCTTCACTAGGACAGCCTCCTCTCGGGTTTTTCTGCGTCCTCTCTGCTCTATGGCAGCTGAGTGAATGGTTGGACGCATAAAGCACCCAGGTCACAACTCTTGTCAAAACACTCTGGTGGTTTCCATCACACCAGAAGCAGAGCCATAGGAGCCCAGAGATGCAGACCTGGTCCTCACTTGATGTCACCTCCTCCTTTTCTCCTCTGATTTACAATATGCCCCAGGTTGACCTCAGACTCCACAAAACTCATTTCCAGTCCAGGGTGTCATTTCACGTTCTTTCTATTTGGGATGTTTTCCTCCAGATTTCCTGTGGCTGCTCTCCCTTCAGGCCCCAACCAACCATCCCCTTCTCAGAGAGCCCTTCTCCTGTGGACCTGAACCTCTACTCAGTATCTCCTCCTTCCCCACCCTCAGGGACCGCCGTCTGGGACGTTACCTAGCCTGATCTTTCCCAAAGCACAGCAAGTGCTGGATGTCCATTATTTGTTTACTTATTTAATGTGCTCGTTATCCGTTTCCTCTCACACGGACCCACACCCTTGGAGTCCAAGGGCCCTGTTTGGACCGTCCACTACTGCCTCTGCTCATCTCCCACAATAAATGTTGGCTGGAGAGTGAATACAGTTAACGAGAGCACCAGGTGTGCCGGGCAGGTGGTAAGGAGCCAGGCAAGGTATCTGAGCAGAATGGCCAGCATCCTTCCCACTGATCAGTTTCCTCTCGGCTCAATTGTGAGCCTTTCCTCCAACCTTGGAGTGACCTCTCCAGTGGAGAGAAAGGTTGAGAGAAACACGGGTGAACAGATTGAGGGGCTGGGGCGGGAGGAGACAAGGCTCAGAAAGAGCTGGCTTGGTTTCTGTTCTTACCAGACCCTGTCCCAGCACCCAGATTTCTGGAGACCCTTAGAAGCTGAGCCCCTGTCTCCAGTTGTGTTTCTAAACCAGACCCAAAGGGACAAGGCTCCACTCACAGGTGCCCCAGATCTGGGGGCCAGGGCTCTCAGCACATGACTGTTTTGACTTCTCCAATTCACAGACATCTGGCCAGACCAAGGTCCCCACATTTACTATGGGGGGAGGTAGAGAGAAGCAGCGTGGGGAGGGAAGGGTCCTGGTAGGGAGGGAAGGGAGAATCCAATAAGCAGAAAGAGGCAGAGGCAGGATGGCAGACATAAGATGAGAGAAATGATTCTTAAATTGGATGCTGGCTCTGGCATGGGTTTTATAGCATATTATGAGATTCTAATGCAAACCAGTTCCTCTGGGTTTGTTTGGGGTTTTTTTGGTTTTTGTTTTTTTGGTTTTTGTTTTTGTTTTTAATGTAGAAAACCGACTGAATGATCAGCGTGGAGATTCATGAATTTGAACTCCTGCAGATCTAGTGTTCGGGAATAGTGGGTTGTTCTTCTCTTACCTCTACATCCCCTAGTCTTCAGTGTGTGTAGCTCTCAATGGGGAAATAATCTTCCCTTTGATTTCAAACGGTCTCTGAGTCTTTCAGAATCCTTGGGGCTGTGATAGGAAGTTGGTAAGTCATTCACTCCAGAGCCTGTCCTGGTAGATATGGATTTATAGACACAACGTCTATAGAAAAAGCGTCTCTGGACCCAGAAGGACTGTGAAGTAATTTCACTGCAAAACATGGTCTTTTTTATTAGCCTCATCCATTCATTCATAAGCTATGGTATCGCAACTGTGCAAAGACCCAGCCATCCATCCCCTCATTCATCCAGGGACAGGAATTGAATGTCTATTGTGTGAAGAAGACACACGGGGCTTTGTGGAAGATGCAGGGGCAAAGGAGGCTTGCCCGCTACTTGGAAAGACCAGAAGCAGAGTTTGCAGCCACTGAGGACCGTTGCCCGTTGTGTGATTTCCCAAGTGTGAAACAAGGCGGGCACCTGCTGACTATGCGAGTCTAGTGATGTACTTCGGTCTTGAACCTTTTCCCGATGATCCCAGCTCTTCGGGTCTGACTTCCCCATTGACTGCTGAAAATATTTGCTGCATAGTTAGAAGAAAACTATTTACTCACTAACTTAATCACTTAAGACATATACTCAATGATTTCTATTTTTTTTATTTGATACAAAATTTCAAACATACCTGAAAGTAGAGAGGTCTTATTTTTCACATTTGCTTCATTTATTCGTTTGTGAATTTTCACTTTTTTAAACCTATTTTTTTTTGCAAATGCCAGATATTGATTGTATCATTTCACTCATAAATGTGTCAGTGAGTATCTCTGAAAAATGAGCATTTTCCTTTATAACCAAACCCCATATCACATCTGACACGATTAATAATTTCTTGCATTTATCCAACCCATAGTACAGACTGTTCCTGAGTGTCTGTATAGGGTCGGTTTGTTTGAATCAGAATCCAAACAAGATTGATACATTGAATGTGGTTGTTAACTCTCCTAAGTACTTTTATTGCTCCGGCGTCTCTCATCCCCTTTTATTTGTACATTAGTTTGTTTTCGAATTTAGATCAATTGTCCTGTGTAACATGAACCAAGTGGGATTTGTCTGTTTGCTCCTTGTGGTGTCATCAGACTGATCTTCTATTCCCCATTTTTTTGTAAATGGAAGGTTAGAGGCTTGAGTCGTTTCAGATGTAATATTTTGGGGAAGAATACGTTATAAGCAGAGCTGCATGATCCATGCTGCATGACATCAGGAGACACACTTTACGACCTTCTTTAGGGATGTTAAGATCAGCCAGTGGTTTTAAGTGGTAGCATCTTGATCTTCCTATTATCAAGTTTACTGCCCTTCACCTGATGGATTCACCCATTGATGAGCATTGCCTGGATCGATTAATTCTACAGAGGCTGCAAAACAGTGATTCTAAAAGTTCTCTAATTCCTTCTACAGTTAACAACTTATGGCTTGAATGAATAAAACTAAAAGGGACTTTTACATGTACTCAATGGTGTATCAGTACATTAATTTCTTTTTATGTGCAGCGGAGAAAGGAGCTGAGCCTTTCTAGCTCTGCATTTCCCCAAGAGGATGGATGCTCATTTATTTCAACTCTGTCCATGTTTACCAAGAGGTAACTCTGTGCAGGGGTCTTAGGCGAGTGTCTGGAGATCTGAGATGCTTTCTGCCTTCAGGGAGCTCATGCTCAGGAAGGGAGAGAGAACACAACACTTCCTTTACGCTCCACCTTTAGTAACAGAGTCCTGTACTAGGAGCAGGGTTGGCAAAAGAGAAGATATGAGCAAATATGCCTCCACTGAGCAAGAAAATTTAACAAAAGATAGGACATGGGGGTTCACCCTTGAAGGATGAACTGTGTTTCCAAACGGATGCGGGATGGAGAACAGAGACCCCCTGCAAGGGCAGAATGGTGCAGAGGCTGCACGTGTGAGACAGTTCAATATTACTGGGGAACTCCACGTGGTCTGGATGGGTGGAACATAGAACAACCATGTAACTGACCATCCCAATCAGGACCTGCTTGATAATGAAAGGGGTCAAATCCTGGACCATCCAGGCAAACCAGGATATATGGTTACTGTGAACATTGGCTCAAAGTAGAGAATGATGGAAAGTAAAACTGGAGAATTAAGCAAGGATCAATGAAGGAGCCAACTGTTAAGAAAACAAAATTGGTGGATTGGCGTGCTTTGGCAGAATAATGCCACCCTTCCCCTGCCCCCCCAAGATGTCCATGTCCTACTCCCTGGAAACTGTGAATATGTTCAGTTAGATGTCAAAAGGCAATTAAGGTTGTAGATGGAATCAAGGTTGCCAATCAACTGACTTTAAGCTAAAGAGATTATCCTCAATTATTGTAATCACAAAGGTCCTTAAAAATGGAAGTGGGAGGCAGAAGCAGTCAGAGGGGACGTGACCATGGCAGGGAGGTCAGAGTGCGGCAATGTGCCAGGACTTGGCCCTTCATTGCTGGTTTTGAAGATGAGGAAGGAGTCACCAGCCGATGAATGCACACAACCTCACGGGGGCTAGAAGGAGCAAGGAGATAGATTCTCCCTTAAAACCTCCAGAGAGAGACACAGCTCTGCCAGCACCTTGCTTTTAACCCAGCGAGACTCATAGCAAACTTCTGACCTGCAGAACTGTAAGATGATAAGTTTGTGTTGTTCTAAGTTTGTGGTCATTCATTACAGCAGCCACAGGAAACTAACAAAAGGATCAACAGATGACCCTTAAATTTCATTTTTGGAAAACTAGGTGTATCATGGGCTCATTCATCAATAAAGAATCCTATTCAAGGATAAAGATGATAAATTCAACTGTAGTACGTGCAAGTACCCATTTCCTCAGTAGCCGGGTCATTGAGAATCCTGAGCTAAGCAGTACAGGCAAAGACCAATTGCCTGGATGGATCTCAAGAGATTTTTATAGTCCACGTGGTAGTTAGCACACTGTCGGGCTCAGAAAATGCCTCAAAACCAGACTCAAACTGGGAAACGTTCATTAGCATTTAAAATCCCTCACATCATAATATCATTTCTGGGTTCCTTTCTCTGACCATGTCAAGGGGTCGAACTTGACCCATTGCTCATATTTTATGATTTGAATAACTACAAAATTGATCAACTTTTGGCATCTTGTGATAACTGTAGTGTACACTTATTGCTTGTATATCCAAACAAAATCATCTTCTTTGGAGAAAAGATTTGTTTTAAACCATGGCTTTGTAAAGAAGACTACTCCTTCTAGCCTCAAGATTGTCACATTGCCTATTCCAGGGTGATTATAGAGATCCATTTCTCATACCAGAGATTTGTTCCAGAAATGCACACCTGAGCCCTCATTGAGTATAGCTGACACTTGAGAGGGTAAGGAAGGCTGGTTCCATGGGTCACAGGGTATTAGGATGTAAACCCAGTGTCTCCAGCATCAAAATTTGTCCTCGTGGAATGAGTCTTGTACCAGTCAGCTCAGGCCAATTGTGCTGCAGTAACAAGCATCCTCAAAGTATCAATTGACTCGAGACAAGAATTTCTTACCCACATTGCATGCCAGCTGATGGTTTGCTGCTCTGTATCTTCCTCATTCTGGGATTCTAGAAGAAGGAGGAGCCTCCACCTGGACTACACGTGAGCCCAAGACAGATGGAGAAGAATGATGGTACAACAACACAATGGTTTGTAAAGCTTCTGTTGGGAGGTGGAAGAGTGAATTCTGCCCACATTCCATTGTCCAAGCAAGTCTGGACCAGCCAATGTCCAGAGGATAGGGACATGTCAGCCTTTTGCTAAGGTCGGGGGGGGGGGGGCGCTGGGATCTCTGTTACAACCTGCTGCAGTGTGATACGAGAATCGCAAGAGGTGGTTTGTTGTGTGTGCATTATATTTTTGGTTGCTTTGGCCTTCTTCCTACTCTCTGGTCCTTCCACCAGCCTAAATCCTCATCACTCTTGTTACCTGTGGTTGTGTATATTCAAGGAAAGATTCCAAGTGAGATTGCTAGATTAAAAGGCAACTACAGTAGGTACATTGAACTAGAGTGGAAAGATGCCTTAAAAATGCTTTAAAGTGGGAACAATGGCGGGAATCTCCTGCAGGCCCATGAGTGGCCTCACAGATGGCACAACTTTCAGCACTGAGAGCACATCACCAGGCACTACCAGATGAGGCACAAGAATTATTGAGTCATAGTCTCTGATCTCAGATTCACAGTTTTGTGGAGAGCCAGGGCAAGCAGATTTCTGTGGTATCTCCTGGCTTCTCAGAAGATACCCCGAGCTCCTGGGAAGTAAAGTTTCAGCCATGTGGCTGACAGGGTCTTGCTGCTCTGGCTAGGTGTCAGGCCTGAGCCTCTGAGGTGGGAGAGCTGAGTTCATGACATTAGTTCACCGGAGACCTCCTGGCCCCTCTTAATATCAATTGGCTAGAGCTCTCCCAGGGATCTCCACCTCAACACTAAGACCCAGATCCACTCAATGACCAGCAACTTCCAGTGCTGGACACTCCATGCCAAACAACTAGCAAGACAGGAACACAACCCCACCCACTAGCAGGGAGGCTGCCTAAAATCATAATAAGTTCACAGACACACCAAAACACACCACCGGAAGCAGTCCTGTCCAACAGACAGACAAGATCCAGCCTCATCCACCAGAACACAGGTACCAGTCCCCTCCACCAGGAAGCCTACACAACCCACTGAACCAACCTTACCCTATGGGGGCAGACAACAAAAATAATGGGAACTACAAACCTGCAGTCTGTGAAATGGAGACCCCAAACACAGTAAATTAAGCAAAATGAGAAGACAGAGAAATACACAGCAAATGAAGGAGCAAGGTAAAAACCCAGCAGACCTAACAAATGAAAAGGAAATAGGTAGTCTACCTGAAAAAGAATTCAGAGTAATGATAGTAAAGATGATCCAAAATCTTGGAAATAGAATGGAGAAAATACAAGAAACATTTAACAAGGACCTAGATGAGCTAAAGAGCAAACAAGCAATGATGAAGAACACAATAAATGAAATTTAAAATTCTGTAGAAGGAATCAATAGCAGAATAACTGAGGCAGAAGAAAGCATAAGTGACCTGGAAGATAAAATAGTGGAAATAACTATTGGAGAGCAGAATAAAGAAAAAAGACTGAAAAGAATTGAGGACGGGCTCAGAGACCTCTGGGACAATATTAAACACACCAACATACAAATTATAGGGTCCCAGAAGATGAAGAGAAAAAGAAAGGGACTGAGAAAATATTTGAAGACATTATAGTTAAAAACTTCCCTAACATGGGAAGGAAATAGTCAATCAAGTCCAGGAAGCACAGAGAGTCCCATACAGGATAAATCCAAGGAGAAACAGGTCAAGACACATATTAATCAAACTATCAAAAATTAAATAAAAAGAAAAAAATATTAAAAGCAGCAAGGGAAAAACAACAAATTACATACAAGGGAATCCCCATAAAGTTAACAGCTGATCTTTCAGCAGAAACTCTGTAAGCCAGAAGGGAGTGGCAGGACATATTTAAAGTGATGAAAGGGAAAAACCTACAACCAAGATCACTCTACCCAGCAAGGATCTCATTCAGATTCAATGGAAAAATTAAAACCTTTACAGACAAGAAAAAGCTATGAGAATTCAGCACCAAAAAACCAGCTTTACAACAAATGCTAAATGAACTTCTCTAGGCAGAAAACACAAGAGAAGGAAAAGACCTACAAAAGCAAACCCAAAACAATTAAGAAGATGGTAATAGGAACATACATATAGGTAATTACCTTAAGTGTAAATGGATTAAATGCTCTAACCAAAAGACATAAACTGGCTGAATGAATACAAAAACAAGACCCATATATATGCTATCTACAAGAGACCCACTTCAGACCTAGGGACACATACAGAATGAAAGTGAGGGGATGGAAAAAGATATTCCATGCAAATAGAAATCAAAAGAAAGCTTGAGTAGCAGTTCTCATATCAGACAAGATAGACTTTAAAATAAAGACTATTACAAGAGACAAAGAAGGACACTACATGATGCTCAAGGGATCAATCCAAGAAGAAAATATAACAATTATAAATATTTATGCACCCAACATAGGAGCACCTCAATACATAAGGCAAATGCTAACAGCCATAAAAGGGGAAATCAACAGTAGCACAATAATAGTAGGGGACTTTAACACCCCACTTTCGCCAATGGACAGATCGTCCAAAATGAAAAAAAAAAAAATAAGGAAACACAAGCTTTAAATGACACATTAAACAAGATGGACTTTATTGATATTTATAGGACATTCCATCCAAAAACAACAGAATGCACTTTCTTCTCAAGTGCTCATGGAGCATTCTCCAGGTTAGATCATATCTTGAGTCACAAATTAAGCCTTGTTGAATTTAAGAAAATTGAAATCATATCAAGTATATTTTCCAACCCCAATGCTATGAGACTAGATATCAATTACAGGGGAAAAAATGTAAAAAATACAAACACATGGAGGCTAAACAGTACACTACTAAATAACCAAGAGATCGCTGAAGAAATCAAAGAGGAAATCAAAAAATACTTAGAAACAAATGACAATGAAAACACAACAACCCAAAACCTATGGGATGCAGCAAAAACAGTTCTAAGAGGGAAGTTTATAACAGTACAATCCTTCCTCAAGAAACAAGAAAAATCTCAAACAAACAACCTAGCCTTACACCTAAAGCAATTAGAGAAAGAAGAAAACAACTCCAAAGTTAGCAGAAGGCTAAAGAAATCATAAAGATCAGATCAGAAATAAATGAAAAAGAAACGAAGGAAACAATAGCAAAGATCAATAAAACTAAAAGCTGATTCCTGGAGAAGATAAACAAAATTGATAAAACATTAGCCAGACTCATCAAGAAAAAGAGGGAGAAGACTCAAATCAACAGAATTAGAAATGAAAAAGGAGAAGTGACAACTGACACTGCAGAAATACAGAGGATCATGAGAGACTACTACAAGTAATTATATGCCAATAAAATGGACAATCTGGAAGAAATGGACAAATTCTTAGAAAAGCACAACCTTCCAAGACTGAACCAGGAAGAAATAGAAAATATAAACAGACCAATCACAAGCACTGAAATTGAAACTGTGATTAAAAACCTTCCAACAAACAAAAGCTCAGGACCAGATGGCTTCACAGGTGAATTCTAGCAAACATTTGGAGAAGAACTAACACCTATCCTTCTCAAACTCTTCCAAAATATAGCAGAGGGAGGAACACTCCCAAACTCATTCTATGAGGCCACCATCACCCTGATACCAAAACCAGACAAAGTTGTCACAAAAAAAGAAAACTGCAGGCCAATATCACTGATGAACATAGATGCAAAAATTCTCAATAAAATACAAGCAAACAGAATCCAACAGCACATTAAAAGGGCCATACACCACAATCAAGTGGGGTTTATCCCAGGAATACAAGGATTCTTCAGTATATGCAAATCAATCAATGTGGTACACCATATTAATAAAGTGAAGAATAAAAACCATATGATGATCTCAATAGATGCAGAAAAATCTTTCGACAAAATTCAACACCCATTTATGATAAAAACCCTCCAGAAAGTAGGCATAGAGGGAACTTACCTCAATATAATAAAGGCCATATATGAAAAACCCACAGGCAACATTGTTCTCAATGGTAAAAAACTAAAACCATTTCTACTAAGATCAAGAACAAGACAAGATTGCCCACTCTCACCACTATTATTCAACATAGTTTTGGAAGTTTTAGCCACAGAAATCAGAGAAGAAAAAGAAATAAAAGGAATCCAAAGAGGAAAAGAAGTAAAACTGTCACTGTTTGCAAATCACATGATACTATACATAGAGAATCCTAAAGATGCTACCAGAAAACTACTACAGCTAATCAATGAATTTGGTAAAGGTGCAGGATACAAATTTAATGCACAGAAATCTCTTGCATTCCTATACACTAATGATGAGAAATCTGAAAGAGAAATTAAGGAAACACTCTCATTTACCATTGCAACAAAAAGAATAAAATACACAGGAATAAACCTACCTAAGGAGACAAAAGACCTGTATTCAGAAAACTATAAGACACTGATGAAAGAAATTAGAGATGATACAAACAGATGGAGAGATATACCATGTTCTTGTATTGGAAGAATCAACATTGTGAAAACAGCTATACTACCCAAAGCAATCTACAGATTCAATACAATCCCTATCTAACTACCAATGGCATTTTTCACAGAACTAGAACAAAAAAATTCAGTTTGTATGGAAACACAAAAGACCCCGAATAGCCAAAGCAATCTTGAGAAAGAAAAACGGAGCTGGAGGAATCAGGCTCCCAAACTTCAGACTATACTACAAAGCTACAGTAATCAAGACAGTATGGTACTGGCACAAAAACAGAAATATAGATCAATGGAACAAGATAGAAAGCCCAACGATAAACCCACACACATATGGTTATTTATCTTTGATAAAGTAGGCAAGAATAGACAATGGAGAAAAGACAGCCTCTTCAATAAGTGGTGCTGGGAAACCTGGACAGCTACATATAAAAGAAAGAAATTAGAACACTCCTGAACACCATACACAAAAATAAACTCAAAATGGGTTAAAGACCTAAATTTAAGGCCAGACACTATAAAACTCTTAGAGGAAAATGTAGGAAGAACACTCTTTGACATAAATCACAGCATGATCCTTTTTGACCCACCTCCTAGAGAAAGGGAAATAAAAACAAATGGGACCTAATGAAACTCAAAAACTTTTGCACAGCAAAGGAAACCATAAACAAGATGAAAAGACAACCCTCAGAATGGTAGAAAATATTTGGAAATGGAGCAACTGACAAAGGATTAATCTCCAAAGTATGCAAGCAGCCCATGCAGCTCAGTATCAAAATAACAAACAATCCCATCCAAAAATGGGCAGAAGACCTAAATAGACATTTCTCCAAAGAAGATATGCAGATTGCCAACAAACACATGAAAGGATGCTCAACATCACTAATCATTAGAGAAATGCAAATCAAAACTACAATGAGGTATCACCTCACACCAGTGAGAATGGCCATCATCAAAAAATCTACAAACAATAAATGCTGGAGAGAGTGTGGAGAAAAGGGAACCCTCTTGCACTGTTGGTGGGAATGTAAATTGATACAGTCACTATGGAGAACAGTATGGAGTTTTCTTAAAAAACTAAAAATAAAACTACCATACAACCCAGCAATATCACTACTGGGCATATACCCTGAGAAAACCATAATTCAAAAAGAGTCATGTACCACAATGTTCATTGCAGCACTATTTACAGTAAGCAGGACATGGAAGCAACCTAAGTGTCTACCAACAGATGAATGGATAAAGAAGATGTGGCACATATATACAACGGAATATTACTCAGCCATAAAAAGAAACAAAATTGAGTTATTTGTAGTGAGTTGGATGGACCTAGAGTCTGTCATACAGAGTGAAGTAAGTCAGAAAGAGAAAAACAAATACCATAGGCTAACACATATATATGGAATCTAAAGAAATAAAATCATTCTGAAAAACCTAGGGGCAGGACAGGAATAAAGATGCAGACGTAAATAATGGACTTGAGGACACAGGGAGGGGGAAGGGTAAGCTGGGACGAAGTGAGAGAGTGGCCTTGACACATATACACTACCAAATGTAAAATAGATAGCTAGTGGGAAGCAGCTGCATAGCACAGGGAGATCAGCTCCGTGTTTTGTGACCACCTAGAAGGGTGGGATAGGGAGGGTCGGAGGGAGACACAAGAGGGAGGGGATAAGGGAATATATGTATATGTATATGTATATGTATATGTATAGCTGACTCAGTTTGTGATACAGCAGAAAGTAACACACCACTGTAAAGCAATTATACTCTAGTAAAGATGTTAAAAAGAAAAAAAGAGCCTCAAGGGGTGTACACTGAGATGGAATGACAACGGTGTCCACGTTCTCGGCTGAAAATTCTCCCAAGAGCTGTTGTGACTAGATTGTGGGAAATAAGCCAACCAGTTTATTTTGCATGAGGGTGTTGAATTGGATTTCCATCCTTGGTATTACACACATCCTGGCTGATTTTTACTCAATCCCCACAGAGATGAGGTCAGCCATGGAAGTTTTGTAAAGCTGAAATCTAGGATAAGTTTATGTGGATGTGACCTTTAATTTTTGCTAACTGTTTCTCTCAAACAGTCATATCACGATGTCTGATACGATGATTTAAAAATACTTGGCCTAAAACATCTTTGCAGACTTTTAATTGTGTTAGAACATAAATGAGGTAAATTGTACAGATCTTAAGTTTACAGCTCCTGCTATTTTATAGAGGGAAATGTGCAGTCAGACTTTTAAAAATTGGATATTACTGGCATCCCAGAAGGCTTCGTCATGTCTCTTCCAGGATCAACACCATTGAACTTTATATTAATGGGGGGGCTCACACAACTTCATGTGGGTAAGATCCATCCATCCTGCTGTATTTAGCAGTATTTTGTCCTTTCGTTGCTGTATATTTATTGTATGAGTAGACCACAATTCATTTGTACATTGTGTTGTTAGTGTGCATGTTGGTTGTTTCCAATTTTAGGCTTTTACAACTACATTTGTTGTGAGAATGCCTGCCTTCTTTTGGTGTTCCTGTGTTTCTATTTTAGTAGAATAAACATCTATTTGGGCTGGTGCAGGTGTGCCTGGGAATCCGTACTCAGGGATGACTCCATTTCTTCTTTTAGTTCTCTGTTAGGTTTATATATGTTGAGGTTGCATTAGGTGGATTGCCATATTATTTAGAGCTGTTGTATCTACCTGTTGAACTGACCTTTTGATCATTAGGAAATGTGCCTTTTCCACTATTATTTCTCACCACCTTCAGTCCACCATGTCTGATACTAACCCAGTCCTACCAGCCTTCTTTCAGCTGGTATTTGCATGATGTACTTTTTTTTTTTTTTTTAACATCTTTATTGGGGTATAATTGCTTTACAATGGTGTGTTAGTTTCTGCTTTACAACAAAGTGAATCAGTCATACATAAACATATGTTCCCATATGTCTTCCCTGTTGCGTCTCCCTCCCTCCCACCCTCCCCATCCCACCCCTCCAGGCTGTCACAAAGCACCGATCCAATATCCCTGTGCCATGCGGCTGCTTCCCACTAGCTATCTACCTTACTGCGTTCGTTAGTGTGTATATGCCCATGACTCTTTCTCGCCCTGTCACAGCTCACCCTTCCCCCTCCCCATAACCTCAAGTCCGTTCTCTAAGAGGTCTGCGTCTTTATTCCTGCTTTACCCCTAGGTTCTTCATGACATTTTTTTCTTAAATTCCATATATATGTGTTAGCATACGGTATTTGTCTTTTTCTTTCTGACTTACTTCACTCTGTATGACAGACTCTAGGTCTATCCACCTCATTACAAATAGCTCAATTTCGTTTCTTTTTATGGCTGAGTAATATTCCATTGTATATATGTGCCACATCTTCTTTATCCATTCATCCGATGACGGGCACTTAGGTTGTTTCCATCTCCGGGCTATTGTAAATAGAGCTGCAATGAACATTTTGGTACATGACTCTTTTTGAATTTTGGTTTCCTCAGGGTATATGCCCAGTAGTGGGATTGCTGGGTCATATGGTAGTTCTATTTGTAGTTTTTTAAGTAACCTCCATACTGTTCTCCATAGTGGCTGAACCAATTCACATTCCCACCAGCAGTGCAAGAGTGTTCCCTTTTCTCCACACCCTCTCCAGCATTTATTGTTTCTAGATTTTTTGATGATGGCCATTCTGACTGGTGTGAGATGATATCTCATTGTAGTTTTGATTTGCATTTCTCTAATGATTAATGATGTTGAGCATTCTTTCATGTGTATGCAGAAAATTATAAGACACTGATGAAAGAAATTAAAGATGATATAAATAGATGGAGAGATATACCATGTTCTTGGATTGGAAGAATCAACATTGTGAAAATGACTCTACTACCCAAAGCAATCTATAGATTCAATGCAATCCCTATCGAACTACCACTGGCATTTTTCACAGAACTAGAACAAAAAATTTCACAATTTGTATGGAAACACAAAAGACCCCGAATAGCCAAAGCAATCTTGAGAACAAAAGAAGGAACTGGAGGAATCAGGCTCCCTGACTTCAGACTATACTACAAAGCTACAGTCATCAAGACGGTATGGTACTGGCACAAAAACAGAAAGATAGATCAATGGAACAGGATAGAAAGCCCAGAGATAAACCCATGCACATATGGACAACTTATCTTTGATAAAGGTGGCAGTAATGTACAATGGAGAAAGGACAGCCTCTTCAATAAGTGGTGCTGGGAAAACTGGACAGGTACATGTAAAAGTATGAGATTAGATCACTCCCTAACACCATACACAAAAATAAGCTCAAAATGGATTAAAGACCTAAATGTAAGGCCAGAAACTATCAAACTCTTAGAGGAAAACATAGGCAGAACACTCTATGACATACATCAAAGCAAGATCCTTTCTGACCCACCTCCTAGAGTAATGGAAATAAAAACAAAAATAAACAAATGGGACCTAATGAAACTTCAAAGCTTTTGCACAGCAAAGGAAACCATAAACAAGACCAAAAGACAACCCTCAGAATGGGAGAAAATATTTGCAAATGAAGCAACCGACAAAGGATTAATCTCCAAAATTTACAAGCAGCTCATGCAGCTCAATAACAAGAAAACAAACAACCCAATCCAAAAATGGGCAGAAGACCTAAATAGACATTTCTCCAAAGAAGATATACAGACTGCATGATGTACTTTTTAAATATCATTTCACTTTCTTCTTTACCCCTCTCTTGGATTTAATATGTATGGTTGTTGTTGCTGTTCTCTGAGTTTTTGAATCCAGTCTGATAATCTTTGTCTCTTATTTGGAATGTGCAGTTAATTTTCATTTAATGTATTGGATTGAACCATATGTAATTGTCAACATTTGATAAGTTTAACCAACAAAAAGACAATTTCCTATGATTCAACCTAGTCGTTTCTTTGTATTGTTATCCTCCCATTTGTTTCCTATTTCTCTCATTTTTTCCCTTTTCCTTTACTTCTTGAATTATCTGTACTAATCCAGTATGTTGATTATTCCATTTTCTCTGCCATGAGCTTACTGAACATCCTTTTCTTGTTATTTTAGTGATTAAGTAGAGAGATTATAATGGGCACTTTTTATATATTACAACCTTCCTGAAATTAGTAGTTTTACTAAATCCTGGAAAATATAGCGGCTTACCACACTTAAATTTCACTCACCAGCCCGCCTCCTTTGGGGCATTGTATAGGCTATTATTCCTAATTCTTCACTAATTCTTCAATCCCTCCCTGTAACAGGATTACAGTTCTTGCCACTTCCTCCCACTCCAGAGGAGGAATATATTTTCTCACACTGGGATACTTGGTGAGTCATGTGGACCAGACTGCACCAGTGCTGCCATAACACCTGGTGAGACAGCAAGTGTTTTCCATTGTTCCCCTTGTGCTTCATCCATTTGCCCATGTGGGACATGCCCCAACTGTCCAAGGAATTCAAGGAGAACTAGCAACACGTGGGGAGCATCGGACCTGCCCCTCCGCCTGGGGCCAGACCTGGGGAGCCCAGTTGTACCCAACCTGTTGGTAAGCACCCAGTGAGTCATCATTTTTGATATCCCATTTTTCATTTCTAGCATTTGCATTTGGGTATTTATTTAGTTTCCATCTCTAAGATGAGGTTCCCAGTTTGTTTCCACCTCTCTAGTCCGTCCTTCGACATAGCTGTCGTAGGTATTTTAAGGTCCCTGTTGGATAATCCCACCATCTAGACCATCTCTGGATGCTTATATAGGCTCTTTCTTCTCAAGGCCATCAGTCTCACTTTCTTTCCTCTTCTTCATGTGCCATGTGTTTTGTGTTTTATCCTGGACATTGTTTGTTTAAAAAAAAGAGATCAAAAATAAATAATATTTAGATAATAGTTCCCTTCAGAAGAAAGCTTGTCCTTCTCCTGCCAGACCATGTGGAGCTGACGTGGGTGAGTCAATCTGCTCATCCATTGAGTTGGGTCTGGGCTGTGCTGGGGCCATAATCGGATTCTGGTCACCCCCAGATTGGAATATTTTCAGGGTGATATCAGCACCTTTCTGTTAGCACCACCTGTGATCTCAACACTAATGAGATTCCAGAGATCTCATTGTGCTTTAGAGCCCAGACATCAGCTTTCCAAATCGTGGGCTTCTCCTTTTCTGCTTTTCAACCAACCAGCCAGCTTTGGAAAGTCATCTTTTCCCCACTTGTGTCCCCAGCTTTGTGCACCTCACATGTCCCTCTCACCTTCTGTCTCACCCCAGCTTTCAGCCTGCTCCTGTGGTCATTCAGTGAGGGACTGGGGTGCCTTGGAGACATTTCTCCTGGTCCCCTGCCCTGTTCCTAGATGTTGATGGCCATTGCCTTGCACTCAGTGGAAATCTGCAGACCTGTGAGCTCCACATCTTAGACAAGGACCAGCTTACACCCTGCAACATGCCAGCTCCCATCGAAGCAGCTCAGCTCTTAACTTATCCGTGAACTACTGAGAAACACCATCATCTCAATATTCTACAAACACCATGTGCTGTCTCCAGTGGGAGTGCCTCAGACTTGGAAACAAGAATACACAATTTGAGGAGAGAGCAAGTAAAGCTCACTTAGCCCATTAGAATCCATTTTGACTTTAATACCAGTTCCCTCTAGAAACCGTTTAACCATTTCCTGACTGACTCTAGTATTTTGACTTGATATTGGCTTCCTCTCTTATTTGCCTTGTACGACCTCTTCTCTCTGAGCCCAAAATATTACCTCCACCTCATGGACACCATTTAGGACTCAAGGCAGCTGAGTTAAATTATTGCAGAGCAGCTGACTCCCTTGTCTGTGCAGAGGAAGCACTGTCAGCTAGTCTGCAGAGAGCATCTCTTTTCTTCCCAGAGCTATGACTTTGTGTCTTAGTCTGATTTGCTTTACTTGGAGCCTAACTCAGTGTCTACACCCTACTTCTGAAGGAGGTGCATCAGAGGAGCTGAACTCCCCTTGTGCTCGTGGTGGCGGCGGTCCAGCAGGACATTTTCTGCTCTGTTGCCGCTGGGGGAGGTCTGGGCACAGTTTACCCCACTGTCTGCCACTTTCAGAAGCTCAGCCTTGGTCAGGCCAGCCCGCATCCCAGCACAGGGCTCCCCTGACAAATATCTCCAGGCATTGGAGGTTACCCACTCCTTAGCAAAAAGGTCTCACCCACCTTTCCAGATGTGCACACCTGGCTCCACTGTGCTTTGTCTCTCCCACCACTTCAGATCTCTCCCTGGACATAGTCTTGTTAAAAGAACAGTAAATCTGCAGTGCGTGGGGAGAGGGCTCAAGACCCAGACCCTACAGAAGGGCCTCAGGGCAGGGGAGCTCTTGATAATAAGGTGTATCATAAATTCCTGAATGTTTTCTGTCCTCTACATTCCATAGCTATATTTGTTTTCAAGCAAAATAAAGATTTAGATTACCACTGAGCAATACGAACTCTGTGAAATAAGGCGAGGATAGTGCGTATCCCCTGAGGTTATCCGAGGCTGAGAAAACACGAGCCGGGGGTCCAGCGCAGATGCACTCTCGGTAAATGTTAGTCACTTTGATTATCTCAGCGCCGCCGGGTGCTGGTGGGGTGGGAATCTAAGGAGCGAGGAGGAAAGGATAGAGGAAGGAGTCTCTTGAGTGTGGGCCCCCAAGCAAAGGAAAAGGAAAACAGAGGAGGCCTTAAGATCCGACCAGTGTTCATCCTGCGGGAGGTGGAGAAGGAAGAGTCAACAGAAGAAGCAGGTTTAATTAACTGCTGTGAACATTCAACTAGAAAAGAGCAGGAGACCTGACACAAGGGAAATGAGTCCCTGGAGGCAGAGCCTGGTGCTCTAGGAAGGAAGCTGACTTAAGTTCAAAGACCAATGATGGAAGCCAAGGTCTGGGAAAGGTCAGGTCAGAGGTCACTCACACCCGCTGGGCCCTCGGCGCAGGGATCCTCCAAGGGCTTTGCCTGCCCTAGAGAGCCTGGGAGACTGGAGTGATCTCGCCGGGTTCTCGATTGGACCAGGCTGGAGCCCCTGCCCCTGTGCTTCTGGGGAGTGGGTGGGCAATGGGGTGGGCTGTGTAGGAGCACCCCCATCCCTCCCCGTCCTGAGCACCCCTCAGGAGGGAGACTTGGTCCAGCTGAACAGGGCCTGGGTGGCTTCAACCAGTGGCCCGCCCCCCAGAGCCTGCCCCAGGATTCAACTTCCGCTCCATCTCTGCAGAAGGGCCAGGCCTGCTGCATCTGGTCTCCTGATGATGCAGGTGAGACCAGTTAGTGCCCCCTGTCTTCCCTCCATCAGCTCCATTCCCGGGGAAGCGGGGGCAGCTCCCACTAAGAAAGGGCCAAGCAGACCCCAGTATCCTCTCAGGCTGCTTCTGAGTCCAGGTGAACGGGGGGATGCAGATGTCACCACTGTGGCTTCAGAGCCCAGCCAGCTTCTCCAGTCCCTCTTGACCAGTCCTCCCTCTTGTGGTTGCAGGGTTCCAGTTACCTCCGTGATCCTCAGTTCCATCCTTGGGTTGCTTCTCGGCCGGGTAGCACCCCAGGGCTGCGTAGGCATCTGGACACACTAACCATCTAACAAAGGACCACAGAGCCCTTGTCCTCAGTGGAGGAGACGGGCATGTGAACCAGCAGCTACAATACAATGAGGCAAGTGTTACACAATGGTCCTCAGGGGCAGCAGGAGTCACCTTGATCTCCCCTCTCACCCCCACCCCCTGCTGGTCACAGGTGCTGTCCACCCTCCAATGCATCTGCAGCCCACCTTTGAGTGCCAGCCCTGCCTGGACCAGGACAGCATCTATCTCACCTGGTCGGTGGTCTTCTGACTCTGCCTCCAGTGGGCATGGGACAGTCTGGCCAGTGGTCTAAACACGTGACTCCATCCTCCTAAGACCCCTTACTGGTCCTTCCTCGTATACAACTCAGAATGGACAGGGCTTTCCAGGAGAAGGCCCCCCCCTCCCTCTCATCCATCAGCTCTGCATTGTCTTGGTCCTGCCATCCCCATGGCCAGGTGTGGTCCAGCGCACAGCCGATCTCGCCATGCCTCCCTTGCCTCAAGAATCACTGCTCTCCCAGCTGTGGGACGTCACGGGGTCATTTCTTCTCTTCTGGATTCCTTTTCCATGATGTTTGGCCTAAAACGTTCCTCTTTGTCCATCAAGACCTAGTTCAAATGTCCTTTGTCGTACAAAACATTCTCCTACACCTGCAGGCAGATTTTTAAAAATAATAACAGCAGATTTGAAACACCGTGGTGCAGAGCCCTCGCCTCCCATGTGCCAGGCGCTTATTGAGTAGCTTATGGGCCAGCGCTTCCTACACCCCACGATCCCCCTGGCACCATGCTGGGGATGGTTCAGCAGACAAACAGAAGCACCCCAACTCCCAGAGCCAGCAGTTGAACTTTCGGGAATTCTGCACACCATGGTAAACATAGCCTTTATTAAAAATTAAATGATATAAACTCACAAGTAAATAAAATTTTTTGAGAGTGAAAGTATTAAATACTCAAAACTCATCCCTTCCTGATTTCCTTCTACATTTCACTACTAGTTAAGCCGTTGAGGTTACTCACAGCTGTTGCATCTCCAGGGTGGAAATGCCCTCAAATGGGGGAACGCTGCACAGCCCTTCCCAGCCCCCTGGTCAGTGATGTCAGGTTGGCAGCTTGAAAGTGACCACGATAGGAACATTCACCCTGTGGGAATCAGCAAGTGCTACTACCCAGAGCTTGATTTATTAAACTTGATTGTCTAGATTTAAGAAAATTGGGGAGAAACTGTTCATAATGTAGACTGAACCTAAAACTACATCTTGTCTATATAGCTCATACCTTGCGAATAGAATAAAAACATGAAAAACTCTTCTCCAAGTGTTGGAAAACCATAATCTGATTCAGGAAAGAACTGAGTCACATCGTTGGCATGTGTCTTTATTCCTCCACTTGTGTCTCATTAGTTAACCTGAACAAAAATATCAGCCAACATTCATGCCGGAACTTAGTCAACGTCGTGAGCAACTTCTTCTCTGAATTGGACTGTAATTGATCATTTATTTGTAGTAAAATTTATCATAAACTTAGGTACACACATGTGCACGCACACACATACATGTACAAAGCCCACTGTTAGGATACAAATGAACTTATTTCCAAAACAGAAACAGACTCACAGACTTCAAAACCAAACGTATGGTTCTCAAAGGGGAAAGATGGGGGAGGGACAAATTAGGAGTTTGGGATTAACATATGCACACTACTATATACAAAATAGGTAACCACAAAGCACCTACTGTAGAGCACAGGGAACTGTGCTAATATGCTGTAACAACCTATATGGGAAAAGAATCTGAAAAAGAATGGATACATGTTAGTATCTAACTGAATCACTTTGCTGTACACCTGAAACCAACACAACATTGTAAATCAACTATACTCCAATATAAAATAAAAATTAAATTAAAAATTTAAAAACAAAACATTTCCCGGACTTCTCTGGTGGCACAGTGGTTAAGAATCCGCCTGCCAGTGCAGGAGACATGGGTTCGAGCCCTGGTCCGGGAAGATCCCACATGCCACGAAGCAACTAAGCCCATGTGCCACAACTATTGAGCCTGCAGTCTAGAGCCTGTGAGCCACAATTACTGAGCCACAACTACTGAAGCCCACGTGACTACAGCCCGTGCTCCACAACAAGAGAAGCCGCTGCAATGAGGAGCCCACGCACCGCAACAAAGAGTAGCCCCCGCTTGCCACAACTAGAGAAAGCTCGCAAACAGCAACAAAGACCCAATGTAACCAAAAATAAATATAAACTAGATTTATTTTTTTTTAATAAAAAATGTTAAAAAAAAATTCCCAGCACCCATTAAAATAACCCTAGAGAAGCAGGTAGGATCCTTATCGTCCCAACGTTACAGGTTAGGAAGCAGAGGCCCAGGGAGGGGGCACAGTTAGCCAGGGGCAGCAGGTGTGCAGTGACAGAACTGGGAGTGGAACCACAACCCTTTGCTCTCACTTCCTGAGCTGAATTCCCTCTGGGACTGAATGCCTCCCTCCTCTGCATTGGCAAAGCTCTTTGTGCACACCCGTCTTTCTCTGTAGTGATAATTCCAAGATAATTAACTGGGTTCTTTTCTCCTAGTGGATGTCTTTATTTCTCTTCCTCCAGGGGCTATGGCACAATCCCTGGCAAATGGTAAGCCCTCAATAAATGCTTAAAGGCACAGATGAGTCCATACATAATTAACGTGGTCCCATTTGCTCTTGACTTTCAGCCTGAAGACTTTGACTGTGCTGGTTCGTCTCCTCTGAGCCCCCACCTCTGCCTGCAGGAGGGACCCTGTCCCCAGTGCCGGTCCCCAATGAGACATTCTCCATCCGCCTGCACCTGGGTGTCTCTGCCCACCCACAAGATGCTCCCATACCCTCTGCAGGCAGCCCTCATGTTTACGTGTGCATTTCACTTTCCTGCACCCGAAAAGCTTCCCTCTTGTAGATGGAAATTGCCAGACAGGTCACCCCACATGGCGCATCAGGTGTCCCGATGGCTGAGGGTGACTGTGAATGAGGTAAAGGCAGACTTGGCCTTCCTGGGGAGTCCTGTCTGGGGCTTCTGTTCATCTGTAGGTCTCCCTTGCTCCCGGACAGTTCCCTCTGCAGACACACCCTCCATCTGAGAGGGTGAGAGGGGCTGGGGCACGTGGGGCTCTATCCCAATATAAAGGTCCCCTCTCTGGCTTTGAGCTGGCTGGAAGATGAAGGAATCATACATTCAGATGACAAACACACCACTGGGCCCTGCACTGGGGCGTCCTGGCTGATGCTTGGACAACCGTGACCCCTTGTGCATTTACACAAACTCTGGCATCTTCAGCAGCACCAACTCGAAATGGCTGTGGGCACAGGGGAGGGCTGTGGGCAGGTGGGCTGAACCCTGGGTGGAGGGGGAGGGGGCGAGGCAGAGAGAAGGCAGCGGGGCTTGGAGCAAGTGCAAAAGGCCCTGCCCTGCCAATCCCCGCATCCTGGGCAGGTTCCTGGGGGTGACCTGTAACCCTTGGCCCCCTACTGGCTGGCAGGGGAAGGGAGGGGACCAGAGGCCTGGGGATGTCTTGTGTCAAATCCGTCTTGCTTGCCTTTCCTCAGGAATGATACAAACCCTGGTCCAGGCAGACAGGATGGAGAATGGGGCTGCTGGAGAAGATCTCAGAGGCCCATCCTTCCCCTCACTCCGTCCCGGCCCCATGCACAGAAGCGGCCGACCTCACATGTATGCAATGGTACCTGGACCGATAGGAAAGTCTCAGCTGGGAGCTTCCCAGCCCGGCTCCTCCAGTCCTGGATGTGCGGATTGGAAAGGTCACCCTGCCTCCTGGAACCTCAGCTGTTTCTGCTGTACAAGGATTTAGTAATTCCTGTCGGGCCAGTGGTAGGTGAAAAGGCTTCATTTATGGGGTGCCTGGCGCTGCTCTCCAGGCAGAGCAAGTCCCCCTCAAATTGTAGGGTCATCATTCCTTTATCACCACCGTGCTTTTTACACCCAACGTCGTGGTCCCCCCCGACCAGCACCTGAAGGCAAGCTGAAGATTACCTTGTTTTCAACACTTACATTTGCTTTTAATGACAGAGGAAGAAAGAGACGAATTCTTGTTGCCAATGATTCCAAAGATGGAGGTCAGAGACGCCCCCGGACCTGGTTTCCCGTGGCTTCCTCAGAAGTGACTCGTGTTTTCAGGGCAGGGGGCAGTGGAAAGGAATTTTTTTGTTCTCAGAAGCCGAATGAGAAAGCCGGTGTCCAGTGTCTTTTTCCCATTACTCTTTGCATCTCTCTTCCTGCGAGGTTAGGGGCTGGTGCTTCCTGCCTGCCCGTCTTTGTCCTCCTGTCTCTCCTGGTGACTCTTTCTAGCCTATGAGCTGCTGGGATGACACAGTCCCCTGCAACGGCGCTGGTGGCCACCTGACTGCCGTGTGCAGATACGCCCAGTGCACGACCTCACGAAGTTCCCAAAGGAACGTCGCATGGATTGAAAACCATCTCCCGCAAACCCATGGTTGGCCAACAGAGAAACTAAGGACGCAAGGAGTGGGAAGGGTGGAGTTAAGACTATGACCCACCTCCTGACTTCTGAGACAGTGCTTTTCTGTTGTTGTTCTGCTTTTTTTCCACTATTCCCCCGTGCCTCAAAAAATATGCAATTATGTAGTTATGCTTTCAGTCTACCCGTAACCCCTGAGATCCAGGTGAAGTGGAAGGGAGTCCCCAAGTCCAGCCCTATTATTACCTCCTTTTACTTGGAGAGGAAGGGAGAGAGAGACAGAGACATTTGAAGCATAAGTGAAGTAAGCCAGACAGAGAAAAATAAATACCATATGATATTGCTGTGGAATCTAAAAATAGATACAAATGAACTTATTTCCAAAACAGAAAGAGACTCACAGACATAGAAAACACATGTATGGTTACCAAAGGGAAAAGGGGGTGGGGATAAATTAGGAGTTTGGGATGAACACATACACACTCCTATACATAAAACATATAACTAAGAAGGACCTACTGTAGAGCACAGGGAACTATACTCAATATTTTGTAATAACCTATAAGGGAAGAGAATCAGAAGAAGAATATATATATACGTATATATGTATAACTGGAGTGCTGTGCTGTACACCTGAAACTAACATGGGATTGTAAGTCAACTATACTTCAATAAAAACAATAAATTAAAACAAAGAACACTTCTTAATTCCCACTTTGTGTCCAGCACTGGGACCCACACCAGGAAATCTCAGGGAGCCTGGCAAGCCATGATGCTGACTCTGAAGTCGGCACGGGGTACATTAAGCCCTAATCGTAACTGCTTTTGTCTCCTGATGATGTTTTGTCTTATATGACAATTTCTGCAGAAATAATTGATTTAATGCCTGGATTTCATTCCTTGCCTATCATGTTGAAGACGTAACCACATCATGACAATGTGGTCTAACATTCAGCGAGTTAAACACCAGCAGAGTGTCTGGGATTAATCAGCCCTGTTTCCTTCATTAGATTATCTGGAGCAAGGCAGGGGTTTCCTTGGGACTCAGCTGCCAGCCTGTCCCCAGCAGATGTGGCCCAAGAGTGCACGGTGGATCCCAGGTAGCCTGACTATAAAGGGCTCTCATGCAGCAGATTAATACTAGGGTGATATTATGGCCAGGGTGCCCTTACCACACAGATCCTGCTTTGTCCTGCTCATTCCTCCTCCTAATGAGTTTCTGGATGTGTGTCATGAGAACACGCTTGGGAGAACCACAGGCCTAGAGCCAAAGCCCCAGTTTTCAGCACTTTCCATCATTATTCCAATGCTGGGCTTCCTGGACGAGCTAAATGCAGTGAGTGACTTGGGTTCACAAACCAGGCGTGAATTCTCCTTCCTTCCAGGGATGCACTGGACGGGGGAGGGGGTGGGGGGTGGGCAGTGAGGCTGTCCTGCTGACACTTCTACGTACTCAGTGTATCAGTGTCCAGGGGCTGCCATACGAAGGACCACAGGCTGGGCGGCTTAAACAAGGGACATTTACTGTCTCACAGTCTGGAAGCTGCAAGTCCAGGATCAAGGTGTTTGCAGGGTTGGCTTCTTCTGAGGTTGGTTCTTCTTGGCTTGTAGACGGTAGTCTTCTCCCTGTGTCCACACATGGCCGTCCTTCTGTGTGTGTCTGTCTGTGTCCTAGTCTCCTCTTCATATAAGGACCCCAGTCATGTTGGATCAGGGCCCACCCATAGGACCTCATTTTCCTTAATCACCTCTGTAAAGACCCCATCTCCAAACACAGTCACATTCTGAGGTCCTGAGGTGAAGACTTCAGCATGTGAATTTTAGGGAAGATCACAATTCAGCTCCTAACATCAGCTTATGACTTAAAAGGGAAAGCTTTGCATGAGTATGTGACCAACAGCCCTTTGATCCCACCCACCGGAGTCCATCCCCTCCCCAAGATGATTCACTGCAGTAACACAAAGAGCACAGAAAGATGCAAGATGCCCAGATGCCAGGCATGATCTCACCCTCGGCGGGGTGGGGAGGGGGGGCACACAGCCCTCCAGGTAACACACACAAATCATTCTAAATCAAGGCCGACCAGGACTCAAGTTCAAGAGTAGTGAGATGTGGCAGATCCCCTGGGAGGAGGTGTCAGGACACCAAGTCCACCTGGGCAGATTGGGGAAAGGTGTGGGAGGGAGGCTGGAGGAGGGTCTCTGCTCTTGTTGACTTGCTGGAGACATGTCCCCCATGGAGCAGAGGAGACAATGCTTGAGATGAAAGAAGTGGCAAGGTTTGCAAAGAGACAGTCAGCCCAGGGCAGCTGCCTGCAGGTGAGTTTCAATGCGGATGACACCTTGGGGGTGAGGGCAGACACTAGGATGATGGACCAAGAGAAGGGCGGGCCTCACAGTGGCTTTACATGGTGCTGGCATTGGCCTTGACAAACCCCATGGACCCCCTGCATCGTACTCCACGGACATCACCTCATTTAATCCTCCCAAGAAAACTCCCAGAGGAGCTCTTGTGCAACAACTCCACGGACACTGAAGCCGAGTCCCAGAGTCACCTAAAATCACACAGCTGGGAAGGGACGGGCTCTGAACCCAGGGACTATTTCCTGGCAAATGCCCATCACCTTGGTGACACACGGGGCTGAAGCAGAGAGGCAGGAAGCCTGGGGGAGGGGCAGGAGCAAAACAGTCCTGGGCTGTGCCGAGAGGGTCCCCCAGTCCCCTCAGAAACTGCCACCTGCCCCGGGGTCTCCCCAATCCCCCCGCAGAACACACTTCAAATCCCGCAACTCTCCTGGCCTCTACGGGAGGCGACCTCAAGCCCCTTGAGAGCAGTGACTCCGCAGACAGTTCCTTGAGAGGAAATTCTGGTTCCACCGCGTTTTAAGTGTTGCTCGTGGGCAAGTTCACACATCTCTGGTGCCACACAGTTTCATCCTGCATAAAATGGAAGTGGGTAGAGGGAAATGGAAACAATAATCAGCCCTATTTTATGGGGTCATCTGGAAAATTAAATGAAGTTTTATGCGCGCACACGCATACAACTTCTCCGAGTTAGCAAATAAAAATGCAGGACCTCTTGTAACAGTCATAATTTATTAGTATAAATATGGTCAAATATTGCATGACATCCACTAAAGCAAATTTTGTTGTTTGAGACTCAAGTCTAACCAGACATTCTGCATTTTTTTTCTGGCCACCCTCACACACACACACACACGCACATGCACACACACATGCACACACGCACACACACACGCACACACACACGCACACACGCGCGCACACACACGCACACACGCACACACACGCGCGTGCACACACACACACACACACGCACACACACGCACACACGCACGCACAGTGTCAGGAACGTGCTTCCCAAATCATAGGAAATCATTATTCCCTCCTCTTCTGTCACCAGGAGTCTGGCAATAGAATCTCATAGGCTCTGTCCCTTTCTCTCTCGTGCTCTCTAATAGCTATTGATTAAAAACCCACCTGGTATTTCCAAATGACACATCAGACCCTGACTTACCCCTTCTGGAACCCTTCCAAGGATTTCACTGCATCGGCAGATCAGGTACCCCTCATCCTGCTGGCAGGTCTGTTGCTGTCAGTCCCCTCCCTCCACCCCCTTTGTCTTTTTGCCCAACTGACCTACTTCCAGATCATTCATTCACAAATATTTCCTGAGCACCTACCATGGGCTCTGGTCTAGAATGAAGTCACACCCCCTTAGAGCTTAAAATCCTGGCTCTTGAGTTATGCAGGTTCCCCACCCACACCCCGAGGCTTTACTCCCCGTGGCCCGCCCCCTTCCCAGGGTTATTTCTTGAGGATGAGAATGTTGCCATGTATAGAATGTCTCCTCTGTGCCAGCGACCGGGCCAGGGCTTTGTCTACATTATTTTATTAAATCTTCACAGCGCTACGGAACATCATGTTTATCCTTATTTTTCAGGCCAACCAACTGCCTTAGGCCCAGAGGGATAAACAATACACCCAATACACCTACAGCTGTAGTTGGAACACGACTGAGCGGGGACTCCCAGGCCCACTGACTCAAAGTTGGTGTCCTTTGCCATGGGCTATGTTTCCTCTGACATTAATTTAAAAATCTGTAAATATCCCTCATTGGAGGCCAGTGATGACCAATAAAATAGATGCAATACACACACGTTTACAACATCTTTAGGACGACCAGTGAGAAAACGTCATCCCTGAATCACTGTAGATTCTCGCTGTGACCCGAGGTGCTGAACGGCCACCAGAGGGGAGGCTCCCAGTGAGCCGAGCCCGGGACAGGACCAGCCCCGGAGGAGGTGATGGGCAGGTGGTCACGTGCTATTGGAACAGCGACAGCCATGGAGCACAGAGGAAGGAAGGACCACTCAGGGCTGGAGAGGCCAGAACAGGCTTCAAGGAAAAGGTCCTTGTCCACCGGGGGTGGAAGGATGGCCAGGATTGCAGCTGGAGGGCACATCTGAGCATCATCGTTGGGAGCAGAAGGGAGGTTGGTTTAAGTGGAACACTGGGCAGACTAAGTCCCTGGAGACAGGAAGGTGAGCTGCAGCCCAGGGACATGGAAAGGACTTGTGCACCAGGCCCACGGGGTTGATCCTCATCCACAAGGACGTCACTCGCTAGAGCTGGCGGGACAGGGAGGTGACGGTGACAGGACACCTTGCTGCTGGCACGGAAGGGGAGAGGTGGATGCTTTAGGGAAAAAGAAGACCTGGGTTCACACTGGGCTGGTGGCCAGGATCAATGGCAGAGTTTACAACAAATAAAAGGCCAGCTCCAATCACCACGCCCAAAATATCTACTGACTCTGTACCTATGAGAAGGGGCCGAGGAAGCTGCTGTGGAGGCGGCGCCGGTTCCTGGTGACTGACCAGCTTTGGGAACCCCTGGCTGTGCGGGGTCCCCTGGGGGAGGCATCAGCACCTCAGAGGTATTATTACCTCTGGACACGCAGGATATTTGGGGAGTTCTGTCTTTGCACCATTTGGCTTCTGTGAGCCCTGCATGACCTGCAGGAATTTGGGGACAAGCTAATACCTATTACAACTTAGAGACTTTAATTAACTTCACATACTCAGGCTATCCCAGCCTGTCCCCCCAGGTGGCTCCTGGTGGCGTGCAGCAGCAAGCACAGGTGACAAGTCTGGAATCGATGTGACCGTCACCATACCTGGTGGAAGTCCTGCGGATTAACTCCACTGATCCTGATTTAATTAGGACCCGAGGGACGTCCATGTGAGGCAAGCCTTCAGGTACTTAGGTCACGTGTGAGTCGAGTTTAACATTGCCTCAGGGGAGACACCTGGACTCACCCCTATGTCTTGAGAGCCTGTGTGGTCCAACATCTGGCTGCTCCCCGCTGAGGACACCGCAGACGGCCCTGGTTGGAGGAACTCACTAGGGACCCACCAGCCGTGGCCACCTTCTCACCATGGCAGCTACCATGTGGAAGCCTCAGGATGGACTCCTGTAGATGGGTCCTCTAGGATCAACCCACATTCCCACTGCCCCCATCAAATGCACACACACAGACACAAACCCACACGTCCACACCTCTGCACACACATGCATGCACACACGCTCATCCCTGAGGACACGCCCAGCTTTCTCCACATCCTTCTGTGCCCGTTTCCACGTGAAAATCAGTGAGTTGTAGGAGTTGGAAGCCACCAGACTCTCGCTCTGCAAACTCACTCTCCAAACAGCTAAGTAAAAAGGAGGGACCACATCTGTAAATTCATACGTTTACCACATCTGTAAATTCATACATTTACCACATCTGTAAATTCATACGTTTACCACATCTGTAAATTCATACGTTTACCACATCTGTAAATTCATACGTTTACCACATCTGTAAATTCATACGTTTACCGCATCTGTAAATTCATACGTTTACCGCATCTGTAAATTCATACGTTTACCGCATCTGTAAATTCATACATTTACCGCATCTGTAAATTCATACATTTACCACATCTGTAAATTCATACGTATTTTTGACTATGTTTTGCTATTTTATACAGATGTTTGGTATCATAAAGAAGGTTTTGAGAGACATATGTCCAAGCTCTCATAGGAAGTGGGAGCAAGGGACAGTGCTTCCTCCTGTGACCTTGAGAGGAGCTGCCCAGGAGATACCCTGGAGACACAGTGAGTGGGCTGAGCTGTGTCCACATGGCGAGGGTGACGTCAGTGTGCTGGGTTGAATGTGTGCAGACACTGGCACATTTAGTCCTTACGGTCATGTAGAGACTAGTAATGACTCCGTTTTATAGTCAGGGGACCGAGGCGTGGAAAGTTTTCTTAAAAAAGAAAAGTGTTTATTTTATATTACATTATAGTTGATTTACAATGTTGTGTTCATTTCAGGTATACAGCAAGGTGATTCAATTATATAAATACTCATATCTATTCTTTTTCAGATACTTTTCCTATTTAGGGTATCACAGAATATTGAGTAGATTTCCCCGTGCTATACAGTAGGTCCTTGTCAAATCCATCTCCACAGAGCACACAGACCACACAGACCTGAGAAGCATGAGGGGGACCCACTCAGTCAATAAATTAGTGGCAGTGTGTGCCAACGTGTGCCCTTCTAACTACGACCACTGGCTGTCACTGAGCATTCAACCTGGGCAGGTTGAGGGTCGGCACAGAGAACACAGGGCATTCCAGGGAGAAGCACCAAACGCCTGCAGGAATCCTTACATGGCAGGGCCTCAGGAACTCTCAGCCATGGGTTGAGGGAGGGCAATATGGGAAGGCGCCCCACCAATGCAGCAGCCACCAGACTAAGAGGCCTTTGCTTTGGACCTTGAAGGGCAGGTGGACTGCGGCCACGGGAGCAGGTGGCAGAGCATCCCATGTGTAAGCGAAGGCACCCTTTCCTCCCACATGGGAGAACCTCCCACGGTTCTCCGCTCCGGGCTGTGTGCTGGGGGTGCGGGACCAGTGCTGACCTTGAAAGTCTCCAAGGGCAGGGATGCAGGATGGCGCCATGACCCGTGGCAGCCACATGCACATGAGGCTCGAAGGGCAGTCGGGGCTCCACGCCTGGAACGCGAGAGGGATGGAGGTGACAGTGGGCTGCAAGAAGGAAGATGTGACTCGTCGGGTTGTTTTGGAAAGTGCCAGAACCCACCAGCATTTGCCCCCGCCATGAAGCGGCTGCTGGCCGAAGTTCCCAGTGATATTGCTGTCCAGACACTTAATATAATCAAAGCCCATTGCCATAGAAACATCAGAAGTAAGGCTGACGTGTGGCAGTGTGCGCTGAAGCACCATCGGTAGAAGCCACATCCCCACGTCTGCTCCGGGAAGAGTTGGGGGTGCGGTGGCAGAGCTTCCCCTGAGGGCAGTTGGGCAGAACCCACGGTGGGATGTGGTCCCTCTGTGAACATCGCCTGGCTCTTCCCTCCTGCCTGCTGTTCTAGTTCCAAGCAGAGGGAGCCAAGGTGGACGGGCACCTCCTGTGGACGAGGCACATTCACCCACGACCTCCACCCGCCCCTCAGGGAAGCTTTCACCAGCCTCCTCGGCAGACGCACTGCCCCAGGCTCTCTGTGCCATGGGTCTTGTCAAATTTGTGTGCAATTGTTTGCTACCATGAGTCCCTCACCAGCAGGGCTGCGGGGGCACAGGTATCCCCCATCCTGACTCAGCACCCCATCCCCCAAGGTGTGTCTGCAGGGACCCTTGGGGTCTCTCCTCGGGTCTGCTGCCCTGGTCCCCTAGAGGTCCCCTCTCCACACAGCTGCTGGTCAGTACACTTGGTCCGTGCCAAGCTCATGTCTCAGACAGAGCCTGTCGCGCACCCAGGAGCTGCTTCCAGGGGCTCCCAGGACATGAGGTCTTCTAAATGTCACGGAGGCCAGCCCCTATGGACTTCTGCCCGGACCCACACTGGGCTCTGAGCAGACACATCATGTGGTCTCCATCCCTCTGTTATAGTGGACCACCTGAGCTTTGAGGAAGCAGGATGGGTGCTCTCTTAGCTCCATGCTCACCATGGGCCTGGGCCGGGTGGGTGGGGGACAGGTGCCGAGAAGTCCTCTCTTGTCTCTGTTCAGATCCTCCTCCCTAGCCACGCCCAGCTCTGCAGGAAAAGGCGACTTTGTGAGCGGCCCCTGGACTGATCCAGCATCCTCTCCAAGAGCTGGACTCTACCCCCACTTCTGCTCAGCTCAGGAGAGTCTCAGCTGTGCACGGGGGCAGGGAGGGACCTGCCCAGGGGCACGCTCCTGAAGGTGGTGGAGAGGACAGAGAACCAGCTCGGCCCAGCCGTCCAGCCCACCGCCTCCCCTGGGAGATCCAGGCCATGGTTTGTAGAGCACATGGATGTCACGTCCAACTCTGATCCCCTTCCTGGGCCTCATGGGAAGACTTCCCAGATGCCCTGTGGTGAGTTGGAGCCCAGTGACCACATGTGACCAGTGAGCTGTGATGAAAACAATGCCACTTGGGGTGGGAAGCAGTGACCCTGCAAGATGAGGGTCCTTGACAAAGCTCCTGGATCCCTGAGTCACTGCCTGGAAGGGAGCTGCCCTGAGTGTAGCCACAGACCTGCAGTAGACAAGCCAGTGAGAAATCTAAAAAGTGGGGCTTACTCATTATTGCAGCACAGCCATGCCCTCCAAAGGAAAGAGCCCTGAGCCCTTCATGAACCCCAGGAGGACAATGTCTGAATCTAGGGACCCATCTGGGAAGCTGGGAAGCAGGGTGGGTCCCAGGAGGGGAGCCAGGGGTGCAGATCATGGGACCCAGGGTATAAAAGCAGAACTCCACGAGGGTGTGGAGAAAAGGGAACCCTCCTGCACTGTTGGTGGGAATGTAAATTGATACAGCCACTGTGGAGAACAGTATGCAGGTTCCTTAAAAAACTAAAAATAGAATTACCATATGACCCAGCAAACCCACTACTGGGCATATACCCAGAGAAAACCATAATTCAAAAAGACACATGTACCCCAATGTTCATTGCAGCACTATTTACAATAGCCAGGTCATGGAAGCAACCTAAATGCCTGTCAACAGACGAATGAATAAAGAAGATGTGGTACATATATTCAATGGAATATTACTCAGCCATAAAAAGGAACGAAGCTGGGTCATTTGTAGAGACATGGATGGACCTAGAGACTGTCATAGAGAGTGAAGTAAGTCAGAAAGAGAGAAACAAATATCGTATATTAACGCATATGTGGTCTCTAAAAAAATGGTACAGATGAACCAGTTTGCAAGGCAGAAATAGAGACACAGATGTAGAGAACAGACATATGGACACCAAGGGGGTAAAGCGGGGCGGTGGGGGGGGCTGGGGTGTGGTGTGATGAATTGGGAGATTGGGATTGACATGTATACACTGATGTGTATAAAATAGATAACTAATAAGAACCTGCTGTATAAAAATATAAATAAAATAAAAGTCAAAACATAAATAAACAAATAAAAGCAGACCTTCACAACCTCGGAGTTGCCCCCTAGAGGTCAGCTGATTCCCTGCACTCCCGACAGCCTCTTGGCCAAATCGGTGTCCCAAGTCCCATCTGGGGTGGTATTCCTGGGGCCACAGACACTGAGCATCAGGGCAGCACTGAGCATCTGCTGGTGTCCAGGTGATTGTTCTGGGGAAGCTCTGTTGTTGGGCGCAAAGAGGGCAAGTGAGGGGCTGGGTCATTGGTCGCTCACAGAAGCCTGGAACCTGAGTCACCTGCTGCGCCCGCCGCTGAGCTCGAGCGGGTCTGAGGCTCTAGGCCACCAGGCTGCAGAGGGTGTGGCCAGACTGCCCATTTGGCCAGTCCCTGACTACTCATTGAGCATTTCTGGGGACAAAGATGAATCCAGCTTCGCCCCAGCCCTGCAGGGGACCCTTTCTGGTGGGAAGCAATTGGAGACGGAGCTTCCCCCTGCAAGGTAACCCACCCATCCCTAGCCCCTGCTTCCCCTCCCCTCACGCCTTGCCCATCTCCCCAGGGGACAGCAAATCTGGTAAATCGTCCGGCTCAGGAGATGCAGCTCTCAGAGGCTGGGGTCTCACTTCCAGACCATACCCCCCAGGCTGGAGCTCCACCCCCAGGCAACGTGTGCTGCCAGCACCCAGGGTGCGTCTGGTCTCCCCTGGTACTTATATGTGATGTGAGCTCTTGAAAAAGACCACATGTGGGGTTCCTATTCTCGATTTGGGGTCCTTAATGTTAGGAACCGAGTTTGTTGTTCCCTAAGCCACTCACAGCCGCTGATACAGGCTCAGAAAACACTGCGCAGTCAGTCTGATGGTTATGTGACTGGATGGATGGGAGAAGAAATGAACGAAGGAACACTAATAACTTTTCCCCTCAACTAGCCCAGGCTAATGAGCTGAAAAAGTCGATAGAGGAACGTACCTCGGATTTCTGAGCTACCACGAAAGAACAGGATTGCAGATAAATGAGAGTAAACCTGGAAAAAAAATCACAGCCTAATCCTTCAGGGAGTTTATGTTAAAAGACAGACAAAAAGCACACTTAATTTAATGTTATGCTAAAGCAGCAGCAATGTTCAAAGGCTGTGCAGAGTCAGAGAGCAGTTGCTTCTGCGCCCCTTGAAATACTAAACCTCAGGAAGAATCAGACAGCTCCTCTGTGTGTTCCGTGCAAGCATCCTTCTCCTCCACTGCTGCACGCCATCGCACCCCGACTCCAGAATATTCATTCCCTCAAGGCCAGCGTACCCCGCCCCCTCAGGAGCCTTCATACGCCAATCCCTAAGCATCGCTGACATCAAATGCCTCCCATTCTTCAGGGTCCTCCCTTCCCCTCCTCCTCTCCCTCCTCTGGGGCCAGAGATGTCCAGGAACTGTCTCACTTCTTCGTTACACCAGCCTCCATCCAACCACTCAGCTGTCCCCTACAGCCAGAGGACAAATTAGGTAGTGCGTCGAAAGCCTCTAGAAGAGGCGCGGCCCAAAGGAAGTACCAGGAAATGGCAGTGAAATGCCGCCATGGTGGTGGCGCAGGGGCAAAGGTGCCAGAGGCGGGTGGGGGCCCAGCAGGGATGGAGCCCAGTGCAGAAGCCCCTGTTCTCACGGAGCTGAAATTGTAGAGGTTCGCGCACATTCTTGCAAAGAAGTTCTCGCCATCCCTATCTGGGAATTAGAGATCGCTTCCCCCAAACTGGGGCATCCTTCTGGAGGTTCTCGTGCTGACATCTAAGCCTCTGGAGGCTGCTCCAGATGTGGAGAGTTGGGTCGGGTCTGATTGATCTAGGTACAAGGAGGCAGCTTAAGTAGACGGTCATTGAATGTTTCACTGGGTGAATTAGTCCAGGGCCAGGCTGTGGCCACGCAGGCAGCCGATGCCAGCAGGCAATCGACTTTTTCTCCAGTGACTGCCCTGCACTGAATTCCTACCAGGAAAACTAAACTCCAGCAGCTCTTCGTTTCAGTCTGGGTTTAATTGGTTAGTAACCTATGAGTCAAACCTGGTAGAACCAACATTCTGTGATGTGGAAGAAAGTTCAGACCTGAAGAGAAAAGCACCTTGGCTCTCCCAGACTCTGGGTGGCCAGGATCACGTGGCTCAGAGGATGCTGACAGTCTGGTACAATCTTTAGCCTCTCTGGTGCTAATATGACCTCAACGAGATCATTACATTTTGCGTATATCCTTCAGTACTCTGACACTTAAAACAAGTTTTTGAAGCTGCATAGGTTTCCCTGCATGATGAACGTTATAAAATTTATTGGAACCCATCTCTTATCAAAACGCCTCATAAGCACCGAGCAGCTTTGCTCCAATGTGTTTGAGGTGGGAAGACCCGCGGGAAGGGAGTGTTGGCAGTAAAGGCTTGTAGATGATAGAAATCGACACTCATGGTGGCCTGGGTGTGCAGAGGAGATCTCTCCTGGCGAATCAGTGTGAGTGTCTTTTAATTAACCTTGAAATAGAAAAATGCTCAAGCACGGAAGCCTTTTCCGGTGAACTGCGACAGAATGGAGGTGCCCTCTTACCTTAATAACATTTTAAACTTGATAATGTATTTAACATTTGTCCGGCACAAGTGCCTATACGTGCTAGAATGTGCTGGTTGTGTTAATAATATCAAACAACAGTCTTGAGCTAAGGACAGTGATGAGATGAAGACATGTCACTCAGGTAAGATCCCCACCTCTCCTCTCAGGGGCTTGAAGCGGATCCTGTGCTGGGAAAGTCTCTACCTGGCCTCCTTCCAGCTTTGAGAGGCTGCCGTGCTCTGCACCGAGCCTGTGGAATGTTTCTGAGCCAGGCTGTGCTCCTTCACAGATACCAGCAAGCTGGGTGGCCCGCCCTCTAGGGTCTTGCCAGCAGGGGTGGCGAGGTGGGTCCACCCAGGCAAAGAGAAAAGCCAGCCTCCCCTGGAGGGAGGGTTCTGACTCTCGCCTTCATCTCCATCCTGGAAGAGCGTCCTGACGATACTCAGATCCCAGCGGCTCAGCTCCAAAGCCAAGCACAGCCCCTCTCTGGCTAGAGCTCGGGGAATGCTCTGCTTCACCCAGTCATTCAGGGACTCGGCCCCTTTTCTCTCATGCCCCCTCCTTCTCCCAGGAAGCCTCCACTTCGCCCTCTGCAGCCAGCTGGCAAATGGAGAAAGGGGAGGCTGCAAGGGGCGGTGTAGGGGCAGGTCTAGAAGTGCTGGACCCCATCTCTGCTCTGGTCTCTTGGCCATAAGTCAGATGTTCAGCCCTGTCTGTTCGGAAATGTGCATCCAGGAAGAAAATGTAGGGTGTTCTGTGGACCGGAGCATCCTCTCTGCCCCGTCGACGCCTGTGTCTGTCTCCACTAATGGGTCCCTGCCAAGGCAGGAGCGGGGCCCATCATGTCTCTGCCCAGAGGCCCAGCCCGGGGAGGTATTCAGTCCAGGACGTGTGAGTCTTTATGTGGGCGAGTTAGTAAAACAGGTGCCTCTGATGACAAGTAGAAGGCGGGGAAGGAAATGATGGATATATGAGGCTGTGCCAGTCAGCTCTCTGCAGTGTGACAGGAGACATCAGAGCCCTGAAGGAACTTGCTAGAATCACGTGTGCCGTCCTTGGTGAAGCCAGGAATGGAACCAGAGCCCTTGCCCTTTCCGCCGATGTTCCCACGGCTGAGCTGAGCGCTGTGGGGAGAACAGCTGCCCTGGGGAGGCCCCAGGAGGAGATGCAGCATCTCGGGCACCCTCAGAGAGGCAGTGATAAATTGTTTTCCTTCCCTCTGTCTGAACCCAGAGAGACCCCTGCCCCCAGCCCACCCTCCACACACCTGATGAAATGCCACGGCTGCGTCAGCCCAGGCCCCCCCAGACTCCAGGCTTCTCTTGGGGAACGTCAGTCCGTTCTGTGTGCTAATTACGGCCTGTCATCTGGAACAAATACCTCCTATGACAAGCGAGATAATTAATATGCTGAGAGAAAACTTTCTTTTTTTAATTAAAGCACACAATTTCCTTTAAAAGCCAGAAAATATATCTTTTGTCTCGAGTCAGCGCACATACGTATCAGAGTCTGCGGAACACTTCTGTTTTGTTATATGGTGCTTTCAAGGGGTTTTTTTGACATACATAACTAGTTAGCAGTTAACATTTTTGGGGGAATAAAAATCGGCCCGAAACTGTCAGATGAACAATAATAATAACGATGACTATTGTTATCATGACTATTGTTATATTGAGGGAGCATCTAATATGTACGAGGCATTTTGCAAACATTATCTGTAAGGACCAGTCCCTCCACCTGGAATTGGTATTATCCCAATTTTACATGTGAGAAAGTGGGGGATCAGGGAATTTTAAGACCGTCACGTTGTTATGAGCTTGGAAATGGCAGAACAGGACTCAAAGCACAGATGCTCGTGGCCTGAATCCTGGTTCTTCCTTCCAGGCCATGCTGCCCCTCTGGGATTGGCACTGAAGCGACTCAACAGCCCCAAATGCTTTGGGGCGCTGTTTGGTGCCAGGCGCTGCTCTGATGGCTGCCAAGCATGTGAGCAGACAGGCCTGTCCTCCTGGGGGGCGTAGGAGGCATGCGTGCAGCAGGAAAAAGAAGGGCCGGAGAACCAGAGCTCTCCCTCTGACCCTGGGGGTTCCTGACTGTCCCCCCAGGGCAGGGACAGGCTCTCTGTCCCCATGTCCAGCACAGAAGAAGCCAGGGGAAAGTGAACCGGCAAACAGCCATGCCAGCAAATCCCAAAGAGGTGATCACACCTGTCACTTCGGGAGAGACTACTCAGTCCTGATTCCCCCTCGGGAAACAGAGTTCATGCACTGGTTCCCCTGCCCAAGGTCACTCCCGAGAAGACGGGGATAAAGTTCTCATCTCTTAACATCAAGTGCTTTATCTCTTCCCCGTGGAGACGGCAATCCAGGCTTTGTACATTCTGATTTATGCTCTTTCCTCCTCTTGAAAAATGTTCAATTGTATGGCTTTAGCCATCAAAAGAGAGGGGAAAACCCACAATTTCTTGTAAAAGGTTCTTCCAAGCTCACAATTCCTTTTATCCTCTTAAGAAATGGAGAGAGCGGAGTGCCAGCCCCCCATGAGCCACAGCTGGCAGCGCCCATGGATCCACTGGGTGTCACGTGGCAGAAACCATTGTGTCTGGGGGCCGGAGAGTATCCAGGAACCTGGAGAACCACCATCATTGATTTGGAGTCCTCAGGCTGGACTGGCTTCCCATGGAAAGGACCAGGTTCATCTGGGAGTCGCACACCTGGAGGGGCAGGTGCAAAGGACTCCCTCATTCTGCATCCCTAAGAGGGAGCCACCTAGCCTGGCTTCAGGGTGCAGGAAAGGCGGCTGTGTGTGCGTGTGTGTGTGGTCTGAGGTGATGTGGACCCAGGGATCAGGAGAAGGTTAAAGTCCATGTCCCCCTGGTGGAAGGGTCCAAGAATACCGAGGGACTCCTGGGCTCAGCCCTAGCACAGCCTGTCCCAGGAGACTGGCATTGCCCATCAAAAGACATCATGCAGTAGAGAAACAGCAGGGCCCAGCCAGGAAGGACAAAGCCCCAGTTTTAGATTAAGGGTCCATCGTATTTGTTCCTGCCGGAAGCTGAGGTCAGTCAGGGAGGGGAGATAAGAGGTAGGGGCGTCCACAGCCCTCTCCATGACAGAGTGCAGCCTTCCCTGGCACAGGCCCTCTGACAAGGTCGTGGGTCCAGCCCAGGAGCCAGACAAAGGAGGAAGATCAGAGTGGACCCCCCAGAGAGAGGGGCATCAGCCCTACACAAGGCCCAGGTGAGATCAGCAAGAAGGAGACGAGAGAGAATGATGGAGAGCCTAGAATGGGAGGCCTGGGGCTAAGGGTGAGCCTGGTCAGTGCAGGGTGACCCATGAACACCCTGATTCAGCCAGGGGTCAGCACTGTTCCACAAGGGACAGGACTATGTCCCGGTGGAGAGGACTGAGCAGTGCTAGGCATGACAGGGGCAGGTGCCTGGAGGAGTAGGATGGTGGTACATGTTCCTGAGGGCTTTGACCTTGAAAAAGACCCTTCCCTTTGCTGAACCTTCAGTTTGAGAATCTCCCCATCCACTCAGCACCACTTCCCAGCTCTAAATATTATGGCAGAAGACTTGTGCCCTGGCCTATTTGGACACTTACTGAGGGAAGAAGAGACCTGTCCAGGTGATGAATTCTCTCCAGCCACCCAGACACGCCCACCTGGGCCCAGCACAGCCTCCGAGCTCCATCACAGTCAATCAGGGCTGACTCAGCACCTGGACGGAGGTTGCCCAGTGCACCTGCCTTCATTCCCAAATTCATGGAGTCAGTGCTGCCCCCAGCCCCTGAGGTTGGGCTGTCATGTGATCAACTAGCTCAATGCCCAGAACTGCCCAGTGAGGAGTGGGCATGACCACCAGGCAACATTCATGAAACAAAGGTTAACATTGCTTATTTTGTGGGTGGTTGTGGGAAGCACTCATCCATCTGTTCATCCACCCACTCATTCATTCACCCATTTAGTTAGTATCTACTGAGCACCTGCTGCATGCCAGGCACTGTTCCAGGCACTTGAGATGTGAACATGAGCACAGAGATAAACGTCTCCATCACCAAAGGACTTATACTGTGGTGGCAGAAACAAACACCAAACAAGATAAGTGAAAAACAGGAAGAGAAAATATACACACATATAGTAGAAGAGGTGGTGAGCCCTGTGGCGAGCAGGGAAGGGAGAAAAGGGGCTTAGCGAAGGGGCTTCAGGGGTTTTTTTTTTTTTCCTTTTAAATAATACTTCTAGAGCAATTTTGGGTTCACAGCAAAATTGAGTGGAAAGTACAGAGATTTCCCATGTACCCCCTTGTTCACATGCATGTGCACACACACGCAGGCACACATGCCCCCGCTGTCCTCATCCCTCACTAAAGGTGCATTTGTTACAGCTGATGCACCTGCACTAACACGTCATCATCACCCAAACCCACAATTTCCATGAGGATTCACTCTTGGTGTTGTACCTTCTATGGGTTTGGATAATTGTATAATGACATGTATCTATAATTACAGTATCCTACAGAGTAGTTTTACTGCCCTAAAAATCCTCTGTTTTCCATCTGTTCATCCCTCCCTGCCCCCCCAACCACTAGCAACCACTGATCTTTTTATTGTCTCCATAATTTTGCCTTTTCCAGAATGTCATAGAGTTGAGTCGTATAGTCCATAGCCTTTTCAGATTGGCTTCTTTCACTAAGTAAAATGCATTTAAGGTTCTCCTATAACTTTTCATGGCTCGGTAGCTCACTTCCTTGAAGCACTGACGAGTATTTGATGGTCTGGATAGACCACAATTTATCCGTTTGCCTGAATGACTTCTTGGTTGCTCCTGAGTTTCGTCTATTATGAGCAAAGCTCCTATAAACATCATCCGTGTGGACATAAGTTTTCATTTCCTTTGGGTAAATACCAAGGAGCATAATGTCTGGATCATATGTAAGAGTCTAGTTAGTTTTATAGGAAACTACCAAACTGTCTTCCAGAGTGGCTGCACCATTCTGCATCCCCACCAGCCATGAATGAGAGTTCCAGTTGCTCCACATCCTCACCAGCATTTGATGTTGTCAAAGCTTTGCATTTTGACCATTGCAATAGGTGTGCAGTGGTGTCTAATTGTTGTTTTAACTTGTATTTCCTTAATTATATATGATGTGGAGCATCTTTTCATATGCTTAGTTGTCATCTGTATATTTTCTTTGGTGAGGTCTTTTGCCCATTTTTTATCAGATTGTTTAGTTTCTTAGTGTTGATCCTCTGAAAGAGGTTGTAGAAAATTGGTATCATTTCTTCCTTAAAGGTTTGATAGAATTCACCAGCAAATCCATCTGGACCTTTCTGTTTTGGAAGGTTATTAATTATTGATCTAATTTCTCTGGTAGATATAGGCCTTTTCATATTGTCTAATTTTTGTGTGTGAGTTGTGGCAGATTTGTGTCTTTCAAGGAACTGGTCGATTCCATCTAGGTTATCAAATATTTGGGCATGGAAATGTTCTTAGAGTTGCTTTATGATCCTTTTAATGTCCATAAGGTCTATAGTCATGTCCCCATTTTACTTTCTGGTATTAGTAATTGGTGTCATCTCTCTCTTTTTTTTTCTTAGTCTGACTAGATGCTAATTGATTTTATTGCTCTTTTGAAAGAATCAGTTTTTGGGTTTGCTGATTTTCTCTACTGATTTTCTGGTTTTAATTTCATTGATTTTTGTTCTAATTTTTTTATTATTATTATTTTACTATTTACTTTGCATTTAATTTGCTCTTCTTTTTCTAATTTCCTAAGGTGAAAGCTTATATGATCAATTTTAAACCATACTTCTTTTCTAACATATGCATTCAATGCTATAAATTTCCCTCCAAGCACTGGTTTTGCTGCGTCCCACACACTATGAAAAGTTGAGTTTCACTTTCATTTAATTGAAAATATTTTTTAATTTTTCTTGAGATTTCTTCTTTGACTAATGTGTTATTTAGAAATGTGTTGTTTACTCTCCAAGTGTTTTTTGAGTTTTCCAGCTGTTATTGATTTCTAATTTAATTCCATTATTATCTGAGAGCAGACATTGTTTTTTGTTTTTGTTTTTGTTTTTTTTGCGGTACGCGGGCTTCTCACTGTTGTGGCCTCTCCCGCTGCGGAGCACAGGCTCCGGATGTGCAGGCTCAGCGGCCATGGCTCACGGGCCCAGCCGCTCCGTGGCATGTGGGATCTTCCCGAACGGGGGCACGAACCCGCGTCCCCTGCATTGGCAGGCAGACTCTCAACCAATGCGCCACCAGGGAAGCCCCCAGATATTGTTTTATTTCTATTGTTTTTAATTTGTTAAGTACGTTTTATGGACAAGAGTGGTTTATCTTTATGTATGTTCCATGGGAGTTTGAGAAGAAGGTGTACTCTCCTGTTGGATGAAGTCATCTCTAAATGTCAATTACATCCAGTTGATCGATGGTGCTATTGAGCTCAACTATGTCCTCACTGATTTTCTGCCTGATGGGTCTGTCCATTTCTGATAGAGGAATGTTGGAGTCTCCACCGGTCATAGTAGGTTCATCTATTTCTCCACGTGGTCCCATCACTTTTTGCCTCATGTATTTTGATGCTCTGTTGTTAGGTGCATACACAGTATGGATTGTTATGTCTTCTTGGAGAATTGACCCCTTTATCATTATGCAAAGAGGTGCTTCAGTTCTAAGTGAGGTGGTTAGAAATGGCCGTTCAGGAAAACTGACCAAATAAGTGTGAAAGGTGAGGGAGGACACATGCTGGCAGAGCTGGCCTGGCAGCAGGAACAGGAAAGGTGAAGGCTGGCAAGCATGTGTGCCAGAAGCAACCAAAGGTCCTATTACAATGCAGACTGGATCCTGCCTCTCCTGGGTTTCCATTGACCCTAGAATAAGCCAATCCACACTGACCCACAAGACCTGTGGGATCCAGCCTCGGGTGCCCCATCTATCCTTCTCCCACGACTCTTGCCCTCCTTCCCTAGGCTCCAGCCCCCAGGGCCTGCTCTCTCTGCCTTTGACCCACCCAGCTGGTGCTCACTTCTGGGCCTGCATCCCTTTCTCTCTGCTGGGGATGCATGTCCTCCTGCTTGATACCCCATCAACTCCTGGTTCTACAGGTCTCAGCTTCCAGCCACCTCCTCTCAGCAGCCCCCACCAATGGCCCGATCTCACAGTTTCTTGCACGCCCCAACTTGTTTCCATCAGAGGGACCACACAGTTGAGATGGATCTGTCACTAGGTTGCTTTTTCCCTGAGAGCAGGGATGTGGTCTGCTGTGTTTTCCTGCTGCAACTCTCAGGGCGAGGAACACAGCAGGCCCTCAACTTCTGTGCTTGGGATGAATGAACGCCTGTGAGGACAGAGCCTGGAACAGCGCCTGGGATGAATCAGGCCCATAAGAGTTGCTATATATAATGTCATTCACAGTGGAGGGTGGTCCTCAGAGGGTTAAATCATCTTCCTCAGCATCTCCCAGCTTCCAGGAGCAGGGCTGGGATTTGAACCCAGAGCTCTGGACCACATCCTGCACCTCTGCAGCAGAGCTGCCTCAGTGCTGATTGGAAAGATTGCTGACCGACTCCTCAGGACAAAAGGCAGCAGTCCCTCTGCTGCTGAGTGAGGTCTCTTGAGCCAGGACTCCCACCATGGTGACAGATGTGTCTATCTGGACACACACACACTGTCCTCCCCAGGTCTCCCTGCAGGGGCAGTTGTCTCAGCATTTCTGTGGCAGGATGCTTTCCTGTATGTATCCCAGCCCTGCTCCCTCTAAATAATTCAAAGCACCAACCCTTGCAGATCCTGCAGGCTGGGCATCCTCCCGGGAAGCAGTTGGAATAAGAAGAAAGGGCTGCTGCTCAACCCTGAGTTCAAGAGCTGGCCAAAGCTTTTAATTTCGTTTGATTGTTTTAATATCCTGCATCCTGGGAGCTACGCTCAGTGTGATCCTGGCTGCCTCTCTCCGAGCTCAGCCGACAGTGGAGCGATGCATCATGGGACCTGGAGCAGTAATAAAACGCTCTCTCCTCTCCTCCTGGCCCATCCATCCGCCAGGGGCTATTTGCAGGGAGGAGCGATGAGCTCAGTCACCCTGAGCTGGGAGAGCCCCTCCCCTGTGCTGCAGAAGGCACAGAGGACTGTGCCACCTCCTTATTCTGGAAAGATGCTTGGAACCACTTTTTGCTGCCACCTGGGCAATTTTTCAAAGGGTTCTCTCCTCCACTTTATCCTCTACCCCCACCAGTGAGGACAGTTACCACTGGGGTCTCCCCCAGTTCATGTGCCTCTTCCTCCAGGAAGCCACTGGAGACTTGATCCATTCTTTGCAGCTCTGTGGACCAAATGTCATCAACCCACCAGCAGACAGGTACTTTGCTCCCACTGTCTTAGACCCCATCATCTCCTTCTGGAGCCAGAAGGTGTCCTGCACGTAGGACCGGCCCCAAGCCACATCATCCTGGTGGCTCAGACTGAGCCCACATCCATGGCAGGAATTAGGCAAGGTGAGGCCAAGGAATGGTCACAACTGCTTTGCTGGACAAGCCTGTGGGGTCAGTGAGGGGAAAGCAGGCTGGACCCCAGCTGCGGCCTCCTCTCCAGGCCTCTCCTCCCAGCTGGGACTCCCCGATCACATGACCTGCCTCTAGTAAGAAACATAGTAATGGGGGGTGGGGGGAGATGGATTGGGAGTTTGGGATTAGCAGATACAAACTATCGTATAGAGAATGGATAAACAGCAAGGTCCTACTGTAGAGCACAGGGAACTACATTCAATATTCTGGGATAAACCATAACGGAAAAGAATATTTTAAAAATGTATATATATATATATAACTGAGTCAGTTTGCTGCACAGCAGAAATTAACACAACATTGTAAATCAACTATACTTCAATTAAAAAATTAATTAATAAAAAAGGAAACATCCACGTCAGTCTCCCCGTGCCTCTTCCATGAGGGCAACCCCTCAGCCCCAAACTCTCCCCCTCCAACCAGCCCATCTCAGCCAAACAGTACTTCTCGGCGTCCCTGGGCTGCCAGCTGTGCCACCAATGGCCCAGGAGATCCCCGCCCTGCTCTCCTCAGCAGGTCCAGGGCGCTCTGTGTGCTGAGCGGGTGGTCCCGAGGCCCCAGAAAGTGAAGAGGGGGTGCGCTCTCGCCTGTACATGCCTCGTCATGAACCCTCACCCTGCAGGTGCCCTGGCAGGGGCGTGTCACTGTCCCCATCAACACGGTCACACCACACGGAAGGAGAACCTGGGAGGGTCCTTCCTGGGCCCACAGGCGAACTCCCCAATAAATCAGGCCCTTCCAGCTAAGGAGAAGGTTCCATGGCTGCCAGGCCTCCTCCTGGAAGGACCATCCATCGCTTGTTCTCACATCTCCAAAGCTTGCCGCTCATGACCCCACTTCCACAGCCAGCCCCGTGTCCACAGCTGACCACTCCTGAGCTGCCCACGTTGACGCAGCAACAGAAGGAAAGCTGCACCCTGCGAGCGTGACCCCTGCCGGCAGGACCCTGGGTTTCTCCTGCTGGTGGTCTGCGTCGTGTCTGTCACTGCCAGACTCGGGTCCGAGGACCCCGCCCTGAGTGTCCATGAGGCAGCTGGTCTGGTCTGCCTGGGATGCTGCCATCAGCAAAGGGGGAGCTGGGGCCAGCACCGGTGCCATGTGACGCTGTGACGTGACACGGGATGAGGGTGCCCAGGGCACCTGGCCTGGCCCACAGCTGCGTCCGTGAGTCCCGGCCAGCCCCCGGCCTGTAGATCAGAGGCAGCTTGTTGTGTGTCCCTGCCTGATGACCACATGAGTTGCTTGGCCCTTACTCAGCCCCCTGTGCTGGGCACAGGGAGACAGACGTGGCCTTGCTCTTTGGGATCCTATATCTCGGTGTGGGAGGGGCTTCACATGGAGGCCGCATCTGCCCTCATTTCCTTGTCCCCCTGGGAAGGCGCTTCTGTTACCCTGTCGTCACCACCTTGGACAGAAGGAAGCCCCACTCAGAAAGGCCAGCCGAGGGCACAGTGGGGTTTGACCTGGGGTCTGGCCAGCCTGTCCGCCCACTGCTGAGCTTTATCTCAGGACACCTTGTGTTGGGAAGAAACAAAATATAACAAGTCATCTTTGAGCCATTTTGGTGGTACCACGCTTAGCACAGCCCCAGAAGCAGAGTTCATCATGTGAGTGTAAACAGGCCTTACTGGGTAGGGAGTGCTCCTCGAGGTCTGGCCATTGCTGCTCTGTCCCATGTGTCCCCATCTGCAAGCTGTAAAGGCAGTGAGACCAGGCAGATGAGAATGACCATGGCCAGGGGTCCTGCTACCAGGATGCAGTGGGACCTCCCTGACTGACGACCAGTCCAGACAGGTGTCCAACATCATCGGGGCTGTCTGGAGCCCCAGGTGTCCCCCAGTGACTGGTCCCAAAGGGTCTACAGCACAGGGTAAGGGGGCCGAAGAAGGACACCTCTCTCCAGGCAGGATCCTGGTGACAGCGAGGCTCCTCTTAGCCTGGAGTCGAAGCATCCAAAGTCGGCTCAGGACCAAGCGCCGGGCTGCTTGCTCCCCATGAGACTTGGACAGGTTACCCCAACTCTGATGTGGTCCTCTCATGTGTTTGATGGAGAGAGTAATAGAAACTCCACCTTAGATTCAGGGATAAGACAAGTAAAAACTAAAATAAGTATGCCAAGCATAGCCGTGCTCAAGGAGCGTGAGTGTGGTTAACAATTATTCTTGACGCTGAGATTACTGGGACGATTTTTCCATTCAGGGATGAGTGAGTGGGTCCAAGGACTCTCTGCCCAAGGGTGGCAGTTGTGAACTCCATGATAAAGAAGGAGCAGGAGTGAAAGCCTTGGGGACCACCCAGGCTGCAGAGAGAGGTGGGGAGGGGGAGGTGTGGTCTGGGGGGAGGAGCCAGGAGACAGACAAGGCACTGCTGAAAGCCAGTGGAGAGATGGGCCATGGGACCAGCATCAGTCAGGTCCCTTCGAATTCTGGTCTCCTGCCCGAGGTAGTGGAGGCCCTTTTCTAGGAGGAGACCCCTGGATAAAGTAGCCATCCCAGACGCAGCCCCAATGTGTCCAGGTGTAAAGATGAAACACTCATCTTCCCAGGATGGGCCCCAACAGAAGGGCCCCTGTAGGCTCTGAAAGATGTGCCAAGTGTCAAATCGCACCTTAGCCTGAGGGACCCATGGAGACAGGTGGCTCCCAGTGGCAGTTTCCTGGAAGTTGCCAGGAGGAAGCCTGGGTCCCTCCAGACTAGATGCTTCTCACCTCAGCCTGAGTGCCCAGTGAGGAGCTGGTCAGAGTCAGTGGGGTCCCTCAGCCATCCCCTTCTGGTTATTTTTGAACCACACTTTGCATCTTTCCTCCAAGAAGACCCAAACTCTACGCAATGCTCTGGTGTCTTGTAGAGGCTTTTCTTCAGACAGAAAACAAGTGATGTGACTGTGACCTTTTCCCAGGATGCAAAAGAAGAATCATTACCCATTTGACCAACATTTAAGCCCCCCGCTTGGGTCCACAATCTCTTACCTGAACCCTGGACCAGATGCATTCCAGGGTCAGAATCTTCTAGAAAGGGAACATCTGCCCTATGCCATGAGAGGTCCTCAGCTGGATCTGGGTGAGCCCACCTCCACCAGCATTTCAACATGTCTGCAGCAAATTACACCCATGTCCTCGACACACAGGATAAATTAAGGCTATTTAGGACTTCATGGTATTTCAGAGCAGCTTTTCTTGTTAAAGGAATTTATTTTCCATATGGAAAACCAAATGGTAGTTCATCCTTCTGAGACACTAATATTGACAAACCTACTTTATATTTTTAAAATACATAGATTCGACTAGATATATATTTTTTCATTTGAATATTTTTGATCTGTATTATTTTGCTTTAAATATGCATCCTTAAATACCCTTAACTCTGTCTTCTCAGAGTTATTTTCCCATTCTTATTCTAAAAGGTTTATATTTGTAACTTGAAAAATTCAGATTGACAATCTAACTGGAATTAATTTTTGAGTATGGGGCAAAGTTATTCTTAATATTCTTCTCCTTTTAAAAAAAGAATTTGGACATCCAATTGACCAAGAGCCAGTCAGAAACCATTAATCTTTTAACACATATATTCAGCTTACTATTTTTTGTAAGAGTTATAAAAATCAGTTATATTCTTCTATTGAAGAAAATAAGACTTTTAGTGTGTTTTGATTTTCTCCCTTTTTCTCCCCTCTCCTACCCAGTTCTTACTACTGTCACATGGAAATCCTCTTTTTTAATATTTAAAATACTGTGTTCTCTATATAGGATCATGTCAACTGCAAATATCTATTTTACTTCTTCCTTTTTGATTTGGATGACTTTTATGTCTTTTTCTTGTCTGATTGCTCTTGCTAGTACTTCAGTGTTATGTTGAATAGACGTGTTGAAAGTGGGCATCCTTGCCTTGTACCTGATCTTAGAGGCAAAGCTTTCAGTTTTTCCCTATTGGTTATGATATTAGAGGCAAACTTTTCATAAATGATCTTTATTGTGCTGAGGAAATTTCCTTTTATACCTATTTTTTGAGAGTTTTTTTTTTATCACGAATGATTGTTGAACTTTGCCAAATTCTTCTGCATTTATTAAGATCATCATATGATTGTTATCATTCACTCTATAATGTAGTGTATCACACTTGTTGATTTGAGTATGTTAAACCAATCTTACATCCAATGGATAAATCCCTCTTGGTCACAGTGTGTAATCTTTTTGATGTGTTGTTTAATTTATTTTGAACCTATATGCAAAACCCTAAAGCTTCCATTAAAAACTATTATAACTAATAAACAAATTCAGTAAAGTTGCAGGATACAAAATCAACATACAAAATTCAGTTGTGTATCTTTACACCAAGAATGATTTATCTGAAAAGGAAATCAAGAAAACAGTCCCATTTATCATAATGTCAGAAAGAAAACAATACTTAGGAATAAATTTAACCAAGGTGGTGAAAGATATGTACACTGAAAACTATAAAACATTGATTAAAGAAATTAAAGAAGACACACAGGGACTTCCCTGACGGTCCAATGGTTAAGACTTCACCTTCCAATGCAGGGGGTGCAGGTTAGAATCCTGGTCAGAGAGTAAGGTTCCACATGCCTTGGGGACAAAAAAACCAAAAACATAAAACAGAAGCAATATTGAAACAAATTCAAAAAAGACTTTAAAAATGGTCCACATCAAAAAGAAAAAAAAAGACACATGGAAAGCTATCCTATGTTCATGGAATGGAAGAATTAATATTGTTAAAAAGGCCATACACCCAAAGTAGTACATAGATTCAATGCAAGTATTACCAAGCTTTTAATGACATTTTTCACAGAAATAGGGAAAACAATTCTAAAATTCATATGGAACCACAAAGTTTCCAAATAGCCAAAGCAATCCGAGAAAGAACAGAGTCATCATACTTCCTGATTTCAAATCATATTACCAATCAAAATGATATGGTACTATCATAATAACAGACACATAGACCAAGGGAGCAGAATAGAGAACCCAGAAATAAACCTAAGCATATACAGTCAACTAACGTTCAACAAAATTGCCAAGAATACATAATGGGGAAAAGATAGTCTTCAATAAATTGTGTTGGGAAAACTGGATGTCCACTTGCAAACAAATGAAATTCTTTTTACCCTTATACTGTACACAAAAATTAACTCTAAAATAATTAAAGACATAAACACAGGACCTGAAACCATAAAACTTCTAGAAGAAAACATAGGGGGAAACTTCCTTGGCATTGGCCTCTGCAATGAAATTTTTGTATATGGCATCAAAAGTTCAGGCAACATTCTGACTGGTGTGAGATGATATCTCATTGTAGTTTTGATTTGCATTTCTCTAATGATTAATGATGTTGAGCATTCTTTCATGTGTTTGTTGGCAATCTGTATATCTTCTTCGGAGAAATGTCTATTTAGGTCTTCTGCCCGTTTTTGGATTGGGTTGTTTGTTTTTTTGTTATTGAGCTGCATGAGCTGCTTATAAATTTTGGAGATTAATCCTTTGTCAGTTGCTTCATTAGCAAATATTTTCTCCCATTCTGAGGGTTTTCTTTTGGTCTTGTTTATGGTTTCCTTTGCTGTGCAAAAGCTTTGAAGTTTCATTAGGTCCCATTTGTTTATTTCTGTTTTTATTTCTATTTCTCTAGGAGGTGGGTCAAAAAGGTTCTTGCTGTGATTTATGTCATAGAGTGTTCTGCCTATGTTTTCCTCTGGGCATATACCCTGAGAAAACCATAATTCAAAAAGAGTCATGTACCAAAATGTTCATTGCATCTCTATTTACAATAGCCCGGAGATGGAAACAACCTAAGTGTCCATCATCGGATGAATGGATAAAGAAGATGTGGCACATATATACAATGGAATATTACTCAGCCATAAAAAGAAACGAAATTGAGCTATTTGTAATGAGGTGGATGGACCTAGAGTCTGTCATACAGAGTGAAGTAAGTCAGAAAGAGAAAGACAAATACCGTATGCTAACACATATATATGGAATTTAAGGAAAAAAAAAGTCATGAAGAACCTAGGGGTAAGACAGGAATAAAGACACAGACCTACTAGAGAATGGACTTGAGGATATGGGGAGGGGGAAGGGCAAGCTGTGACAAAGCAAGAGAGAGGCATGGACATATATACACTACCAAACATAAGGTAGATAGCTAGTGGGAAGCAGCCGCATAGCACAGGGAGATCAGCTCGGTGCTTTGTGACCACCTAGAGGGGTGGGATAGGGAGGGTAGGAGGGAGGGAGACACAAGAGGGAAGAGATATGGGAACATATGTATATGTATAACTGATTCACTTTGTTATAAAGCAGAAACTAACACACCATTGTAAAGCAATTATACTCCAATAAAGATGTAAAAAAAAAAAAGTTCAGGCAACAAAAGCACAAATAAACAAGTGTGAATACCTCAAATTAAAAGGTTTCTGCACAGCAAACAATCAACAAAATGAAATAGAAATCTATGGATTGGGAGAAAATGTTTGCAAACTACATATCTGGTAAGATAAGGAGTTAATATCCAAAATACATAAGGAACTCATGCAACTCAATAGCAAAAAAACAAACGGCCCAATATTTAAAAATGAGCAAAGAACCTGAACAGACATTTTCCTAAAGTAGACATACGATTGGCCAGCAGCTATATGGAAAGGTGCTCAACATCACTAACCATCAGGGAAATGCAAATCAAAACCAAAAGATATCACCTCATACCTCTTCGAGTGGCTATTATCAAAAAAGTAGAAGTGTTAGTGAAGATGTGAGAAAAAGAAAATGCTTGTGCACTACTGGTGGGAATGTAAACTGGTACAGTCACTGTGGAGAACAGTGGAGGTTCCTCAAAAAGTTAAAAATAGAACTAGCATATGATCCAGCAATCCCTCTTCTGGGTGTGTACCCAAAGGAAATGAAATTAGTACCTCAAAGAGATATCTGCACTCCCATGTTCATTGTGGCATTATTCTCAATAGCCAAGACATGAAAACAATCTAAGGGCATGTTGACAGGTGAATGAATAAAGTATATATACATATATGTATGTATATATACTTTATAAATATATATGCTTATCAGCCTTAAAAAAGGAGATCTGCCATTTGCAATAACACTGAAGAAACTGGACACCTGTGCACACATACCGTGCTAGGTGCCCCATGTCTAGAACCCAGACAGAGTGAGTAAGGATCCTCTTAGTTTGAGAGGTAATGTATTTCAGATATAAACAGCTTCAAGGCAAATTTAAGTATATCCAGTTATGAGACACACATAATTGATTATTTAGGGAACTTAGGACTGAGGTCCTGAGTGAGCATGATTCTGTGCTCTCAGGAAATGCCTGTTAGCCTTGCTTCCTATTGCTAGATTTGGAGAGTCATTGGTTATATCCTGGATATCCTTAGGATATCATGCTAAGTAAAATAAGCCAGACACAGAAAGAAAAAAACTGCACAGTCTCACTTATACATGTAGAATCTAAAAATCTCGAATCCATAGAAACAGAGAGTAGAGCAGTGGTTGCCAGGGGCTGGGGGTGGAGGAAATGTGAAGAATCTGGTCAAGGCTCTAAAGCTGCAATAATGGAGGATGACTTAAGTCTAGAGACCTGCTGTACAGCATGATGACTATACTTAAGACCGTAATGAATAGTGGAAACTTGCTAAAAGAGTACATTCCAGGTGCTCTCATCACATATACAAAAAATGGTAACTATGTGAAAACATAAATGAAGTTGCTTGACTGTAGTAATCATTTCTCTATGTATATGTACATCAAATCATCATACTGTACACCTTAAATATATACAATTATTAGTTAAAATAAATTAAATAATAGGTTCTCATTTTAAATATTATACCTAAAAATTCATTTACATTAACTACCAGCTTGACTTGTTTCTTCCTTACCATTATTCTTGATCCCAAGTCCATCTTCTTATTGGATTCATGATTTTTGTTTGCTTTTGTTTTGTGTAATGGATTCAAGTTATTTTTCAAAAAGTGCCCACAGAAGGTAAATTTAATTTTCTGTCTCTTCATGCATGGAAATTGCTTTATTTTCCCTTCTACTTGAGTAATAGTTTTCCCAGGCATGGAATTATAGAATCAAAACTCTTTTGGATCTTTAAGGACATTTTTTCACAAGGTGTGGTGCTGCTTTTAGAAATTTGCCACCAATGTGATTCTTGTGAAATTATGGGAGTCTGTTTTTGTCACAGTAATGAAGATCTCTGGACAGTTTCTTAATTTTTGGGCTGCTGGCATTTATCCAGACTGTATCCAAGTGCTTGCATTCTTTTCTTCATCTATCTTGTCCTGTAATTGACACTTTGGATGGAAAAACTCATAGCTTTCTCAATTAGGGAAAAAGAGACTCTTTTCATCTATGAGCATTTTTTCTCCTTTAATCTCTGCTCTCTCCTTTTCCACTCATTTTTTTGTAAAATTTCGTAACAATCATCTAGGTGGGTAATTCAGTATTCAGCTCTAACCATTCTGCTATTTGACCATTTGTGGGGATTTTAATGTTATCAAATTTCCAAGAACTCTGATCATTTTTATTGCTAATTTGTTTTTCTTGTGTCCTAGGATACAATCTGGTAATGTCTCCTGAATGGAATCCCAGCATCTCGGCTTCCTGAAAATTTACCTGGAAGGCACACGCTCCCTCGAGCAGAGCTCTGCTTCCCTTCTGTGGACCCTCCTCTGCCCTCATCAGCCTCATTCTCAGGTTACCAATCTTCCCCAAAACAAGCCCAATAAAAATTAACATCCAGTGATGCTGAGAGCGAACCAGATACCGGGACTTAAGACATTCTCAGTGTTCTCGTCCTAGGGACCTTGGGCAGGGGTGAGACCCAGAGAGACTGATCTGGAGCAAACAGGCTCCACTGTGATGCCACGGAGCCTCGCCAGGCCCAGGTTTTGTTCAGAAAGGAACTTCAGACGCTCTTTCCTGGGCCCATTTGTTCAGAATTCCCTGGAGACGGCTCCCACATGCTTCCCCTGCCTGACGGTGGGCTCAGGCTCCGCGGGGGAGGACCGCTCTGATCTCAGCAGGAGATTCTCCTGCTCCTTCTCACCGAAGGTCTGCTCTGGTTTCCCCATCAGTCAGATGATGCTCACCATCCCCAGAAATCCTACACTTCTGCTTCTTTCCTGACATTCCTCCCTGGTTGTCATCCCCCATGTGTAGCATATTCTCCTTTGTTCTTTCTTATTCTGTCATTTCTATGGCATTTCTGGTGGGGAGGGGAGAGTGATTGTGTTGTTTGGTGGGTCATTTTGGTCCAACAAAGTCATCTTTTTTTTTTTTTTGCGGTACGCGGGCCTCTCACTGTTGTGGCCTCTCCCGTTGCGGAGCACAGGCTCCGGACGCGCAGGCTCAGCGGCCATGGCTCACGGGCCCAGCCGCTCCGCGGCATGTGGGATCTTCCCGGACCGGGGCACGAACCCGTGTCCCCTGCATCGGCAGGTGAACTCTCAACCACTGAGCCACTGGGGAAGCCCCAATAAAGTCATCTTTCTGAATGTACTATTGCCTCATTCAAGGCGCTGCAGGTTCCACATTGATGCTGGTATCTGGTCTAAACTCTCTAAATGGGCTCAGGGTACCCTGTAGGACTGGATCCCCTCGTCTCCTCTGGCCCTGGTTCACCATGGCCAGCCCTGCGCCAGGGATGCAGGACATCTCCTGAATGTGTCAGAGGGACCACACGCTGGCCCCATGATGAGCTGAACAGTCACACACAGCATCTCCCATACTGTGTTGTTGTAGTAGACTAGGGTCTTTCTGCCTTTTCCAGACTTTCCACCTCTGGAAGGCAGGGATCATGCTTTCCAGGTCCTTTTTCAGGACACGCATGCAGTGGGCATTCACTTTTTTGAACGCCAGTGCCTCTCGCCTGTGAAATGCCTGTCTGTCTCCATGCTATTGATGCCTGTCATCATCCTATTACTTCTGTAATAGTGGCTTGTACATTTCATTAAAATCATTCCTTCATGCATCTTTATCTGACACCAGAGCAGGGCTGTCTTGGAGCACAGATTTAGGATTGCATTGTTACATTCTTTGAAAATAACGGAGCATGCGGTGTGCAGTTACTGCTCAGTTAGCCCCGCTCAGCGGATGACAACAATTCCATCCTCAACTCTGCCCCTGCCCCTCCACTGCGGTGGTCCCCAGCCCACCCCTTCACATCTCTAACCCCCAGGTCCTGCAGGTGCAAGTCTCTGCCCTGTAGGGCTGCAAACTCTCAGGGCTGGACTGGACTTCCCCACAACTGCTGTACTTCAGCTGTGCAAGGCTGCTTCCCCAGCTGGCGGGGAGGCCCTCTGAGCAAAGATGATGATGCTTTTGGTGTGCTGTGCTCTGTCCCCTCTTGGCCCATGGAAAACGCCAGACAAAAAAGAGTAGCTCATTACATCCTCAATGCGAGTGGAGCACGGTGGAAAAGGCAACCACGTGGACGTGACTCTATTCTGAGCGTGGTGGGGCTGGGACCCCCAAGCACCACAGCCAACCCCAGAGTCCACGTCCAAGCTTGCTGTGACGAGGCTCAGACCTCCTTCCAGACCACCAGTGTGTAGGGACAAGTGTGGCCAGGCCAACAAGAAGGCTGCCCCTGACTTGGGCAGAAATCGTTTACTCCCAGTGACTCACCCCTCTGATACTCCATCTGCTCAGCCTTTCAACAGGATCATAAGGCTGGTACCATCTGCTGAGAGCCTCAAATGTGACCTCACAAGGAGCCCCCGGGCCTCACCACCCACTTTAATGATGTTGAATTGGAGGCTCACGGAGCGAGGGAACTGGTCAGAGGTCTGGCTGAACTTGAATCCAGGGCCATTTGATTCCAAACTTGCCGTTTCCCCCACTCCAGAGAGCTGCCTCCCTGACAAGTAAAGATCACAGGATGCCTGGAGTTTCCAAGTTCCTTCCTGAATTTTTTAAAAGGTCATAAAAGTTTAATACTCAAAAGCGTTAAGAAATACCGTAAAAATACTGTCTGTCTCAAGACCAGGGATGGGTTTCTCTCTTGGGATCAAAGGAGAATTATCCTCTTGTGGGAGAAAACGTGTATCGGTTAGACGAATGAAGCCCACTAATAAAGCAAATTAAAGATTGAAAACCCAGACCAGCTCCCACGATTCACAGACTCATGTTGTCTGAGTCTCTCAGTTTCCACCCCAATTCCCTGTACCCACCCCCCGTGCTCCCCCGTCACCATCCCTCAGGGATTTAGGACACGTGGTTGGCAAACAGCCTATGAGTAGGACTCCCCACAGGCGTCCCTATGGGGAATACTCACCTTCAAGCAAATGCTCGTTGTGTAAGTGGGTTTTTCTCTGGGGAGGGAACAAAGGAAGGAAGGAGGCATGGCCTTCCTCCACTGCTCTGTGCCAGGACAAACATCGCCCTCGAACCCTGGAAAGCCTACGACTGATGCGACAACCATGGGACAGGCAGGAGTGGAAAGGGTGACACCAGAGGAGGGTGACTCCCTAGCCCCCGAGATGGGCATTATGGGCTGAGATGTGCCCCCCAAGTTCTGTGTTGAAGTCCTAATCCCAGGGACAGCAGAGTGTATTTGGAGATGGGTCTTTACAGAGGTGATCACAGTAAATGAGGTCACAGTGGGGTGGGGCCCTGATCCAATATGACTGGCGTCCTTATAAGAAGAGGAGATCAGGACACAGACACACATGTGAGGACATGGGCAGAAGACAGTGTCTGCAAGCCCGGGGGAGAGGCCTCGGGAGGAACCAGCCCTTGACCTTGGACTTCCCGCCTCCAGAATGTGAGGAAATCACTTCTGTTGTTTAAGCTGCCCCACGTGTGGGCCTTTCTCATGGCGGCCTGAGCTGACTAATCCAAGGAGTAGCTCAGACGTGTCACGGGGGCCTCTTTGGAGTAACCGAAGCCTGGGCCCTGTAACCACTCTGGCCCCATGTATGAAAGGCGGTCTTCGAAAGCAAGATCCCTGTGGCCTTATCAGGCAGGACAAGAACTCGGGTGAGGACACTCAGGCAGGCAGAGACACTCATTCAAAGGTCTAACGGTTGCTTCTCACTGGAGGAAAAGCCAGGCCAGCAGGATAGGTAAGGGGCATTGAGGGGCCACTCAGAAGAAGATGGGGAAGGAGAGGGTCAGGGCTTGAACCTCACCCGAGAATAATATCACCTGCTAGTTCACGTTGACACCACGGCGTCCCTCCACCACCTTGGGAGGAGTTACGTTACAGGACCCAATGGCTGCAAAGGGCTCTGGACCCACTTGACCCCGAGAGCCTGGTCCTTCTCCCTCCCGGATGACAGGCCTCCCTGATGCAGGGTCGCCGTTCTGCCTGCTGTGTGATGGTCATTAACCCCGCAGCAGCACTGAAGGCCACTCCCACGTAGGGTGGCACCACGGAGCAAGCAGAGGTTCCCATTTTTCCCATTACCTTCTGGGGGTTTACCCCAGCAAGAGGGGCTCCCCAGGCTATGAGGCGGCACCGCGAGAGGGCCTGCTGTGAAGAGGGCAGGGTCCACGTTCCGTTCATCCACGAAGGAGTAGCAGAGCAGGGAGGCCAAGACCACCCTGGACGGTCCCTCTGCCGCTGCTCTGCTTTCCCTGCCGGCTTTTGGGGTTTGGGCCCGCCACCCTCCTGGGCAGCTGGCTTCCTGTGTTCAGCCTTAGTGACTAGGGGAGGCAACCGTAGGGGCCCTTGCTGTCCCTCTGCGGCACTGATGCAGTCGGTGGGGCAGCCGTCTGCCCTTCGGCCTTGGGAGTCACACAGAGCCTGGGTCCAAGCCCCGCCTCCCTCATCAGAAGTCTGGTCTGGTATGTGGACCCAGCCTGAGCCTCGGCCCCCTCGTCTGCCCGTATGGACTCCCTCAGACACTCGCAGAGGTGCATCACAGCAGACTCCTGTGAAAGCTGTGGCCAGGATGTTGTCCTAGGAGAGCCTTCTGCCCAAGTCCCAGGGTCCCCTCCTGGTGAGCGATCAGCCCCCAGGGCAGCCTGGGAACCACAGAGCCTTGAATGCTCCCGCTCTGGAGCTGGGGAAGAGCCCTCTCCCCACAGCATCAGGGCCCTGGACTCAGACCCCTCTTCTCAAATAGCCGAAGGGCTGGCTGTCCTGCACAGAACTGCAGGGCAGGCGGTCAACCTGCATCTTCTCCCCTGGGATCCAATTTTATCCCAGGACGGGGACATCTGGTCTGTCCCACCCCCACCCTGGGGGCCGTTACGCTGCCCTGGGAGCTCCCCACTTGTCGTGATGCCCCGTTACCCGCCCTGAGGGAGAGGGGAAAGGCTGCAGTGGGCACTGCTCTCTCCAGGCGGGCCGCCCTGCACATGAACTCCAGCCCTTGAGTAAAGTAAATTGGGAGACACCAAGGCTCAAATAGCAAATAGAAGCTCCAGGAACACAGAACACGGGAGGAGCGGGGCATGGAGAAGGAGCCCCACCCCCGCCCCACCCCACACCCTGGCGGGTCCCACAGGTAAGTTACCTGCTCCTCACCTGGTGAGCCAAGCGGGCTTCGGCTGGGTCCTAGGAATGAGGTCCTTCTAGGGAGAGTCCTGCCCACCAGGCTCTGCCTGCTGCTCCCCACAGCTCGAGGTGCACCCACGGGAGGCCACACCCTCCCCACCCTGGGAGGACTTCCTGGCAGCCTTCGTAATGTGTGGAGACAACCCTGAGACCCTCACCCAGACACCGAGGCCAGCTTGGAACCCTCACCCCAGTGGGAGGCCAAACCTGGGTGCTGAAATCACCCTGAAGATGGCATCCGGCTTCCTGGGGCCTCTGGGCTGTGACCTCCCCCACCACGCCTACCCCTTCTGCTCCCCCAGCGCCATCAGATCAGTTCATAAGCTGCTCACGCCCTGTCCTCCGAGAGCAAGTTTAAGAAAAAGGCTCTCGAAGCCCCAGCCCCACATCACTCTCTCTCCCTCACCCTCAAGCTCATCTTGCAGGAATGATCCCGGTGTTACCACCCTGTCCTCAGTGTGCACCCACGCTGCCACCAACGTCTGCAGAGACGTTTTCATTTTGGTTCAAAGCGGAAGTCTCAGCCCATCTCACAGAGACACCCAGCAGCCCAGGACGCTGCAGCCGCTCTTGTTTTCTCTCCCATGGTTCCTCCTACTGCTCTGTCATCCCAGGCTCTCTCTGTCCAGCTCCATGATCCCCCAGAAATCTCCCAAAACTCTGTGTGCAGTCTTTGTGCTGCGGGCCTCTGCCCTGAGCGTCCAGCATCTCCCCCGGCCGTGTCCAATGCAGCCCCTCCTCTCCTCTGTCCCCCAACACTGCCCACTCCACCCCCCAGCTCCCATCCCTCTGCCCCAGCTCTCCACTCCTGTCGCCGCTGGCCGCTCAGACCGCCGGCTCCATGCCTGCATCCTTAGCCAGCCTCCGACTGTCCTGGTGACTCAGAACTGCCCTCACCTCCCCCGCCCGCCAGCCTGCTTATCACCCCAACAGTTCCTCCACGTTGGACAAGATGCATCCCTTAGCTCTCAACATCCCACCTGTGTTTTCTGTGTCACTTCCTGGTGTGTAAAATGGCCACAAGTGACAAAGCCACATGGTGCTTTGCTGTCGGGTCAGGACAAGTTCATTCACTTGAAATGCTCAGAACCATCCCCGTCCACGTGAGGACTCGACTCGTGCTGGACGCTCTTCTCATGCCGTGCTACGCTTCACCATGAGGTTGCCATTTAAGTCCCAGTGGGGGACGCGTCCTCGCTGAAGAATCTGCTGTGATGACCCTGCCTCTTCCCCACAGGGGATGCAGCCCTGCTCTTCACAGGTCACTGCTTCTCCTGGGCATTCGTTCCTTCCACAGCTACCTGCCGTCACCTGCTGTGTGCCAGGCACTGCCCCCTCCACAGCCCCGCCCTGTCATCAGATTGATCCTGTGGAGAGGTCAGTGGGGGCCAGCCTTGCCTGACCGTTTCCTATGCCAGAGCCCAGCCTGGACCCGGAGCCTCAGAGCGGGCCCCCGGGCATCGAGGTCACACGTCCAGGTAAAGAGTTTTCCTTGTGGGAGTCCCTTGTCCGTGTCACTATCCACTGCCCACAGCTCTGTCTCCATCCACATCCGGGGCGAGGGGATCAGACAGGCTGCCTCCAGCCCTGAGGCCAGACAAGGAAACACAGCTCGGGGTGGACATAGCAACCAGGCCAAAAATGCTGCCTCAGTGCCTCAGCCTCTGCCAGGGACGGAAGCTGAAGAAGTGCTCCCATCCGGAGCCCTAAGCCACCTCCGAGCATGGAAGTGCAGCGGCCAGATCAACTGTCTTCAGGCTGAACCCCGAGAGGGGCACACAAGGCTGCCCCAGCCCAGCCGTTAGGTGCAGAGAAAGCAGGGCATTAGAGGAATGAGTCCCACTCCCTTCATTGCGCTGGGCCCACGTCTGCTTCCGACCACGGTGAGCCCCGTGGGGGCAGAACCCCTCATCTCCCTGTGACCCCGTGTCTAGTCCAGAAGCCACCACGGGCCAGCACGTGGGCAGCTGGATAACTGTTGTCACCAGACAGGCCAGCGCGCATCTCTCGGACTCCTGCTGTGACCACGTGCCCTGTGCAGAGCCTGGCGCAGGACGGGTGCTCAGTAAACAGTGGGGAGCGCCAGGCACTCACTCACCATCCACTCGTTACGCCGATGAGCACTGGCGGCCGAGCACACTGAGCTCCATGGCCGCCTGGTGTCATTACCTGCAGCTCCGGCACCATATTGAGCTCCCTGCGCTCCTGTCTGCAAACTGCGTGCCGACATCAGGGGAGCCAGGGAGGGGCTGGAGCCCGTAGGAAGCCCAGGAAAGGGCCCAAACACCCTTACTGCACGGCCTGGACGTTCAGGGGTTTCCAGCTTCATGGAATTTTCCATCATGTCAGACGCCATGTCTCAGAACCCAGCCCACTGTAGTGGTGTCCCCGCTGTGGCCCTGGTCCTGACCTCATGGACGAGGAGGCCCATTTCATCCTTTTGTGGGGAGGGGAGCATCTTGCTGACATCAGGGCCGTGCCCAGCCCAACCCTCCAGGTGCGGTCCAGAGCTAGAAATCCATCCAGCTGGCGAAGAGATAAAAGACAGTCCTTGTCAGTGAGCTGCAGGCCACGTGGAGCAAGGCGGCTGGCCTACAGAAGGTGGTCTGAAAGCGAAGGTGGCAAGGCTGGGGCCGCACTGGGGTTTGGGAGCCTGTTACCACGATCTTAGAAAGAGCTTCTGATGCTCTGACGGATGGAATGACAGTAGGAGTGAATGGGATATAACTTGACAACCAATAAACTCTCTACAGGCAGAGACTGGGAGGTTTCCACTTCCTGCCTCGTAGAGTTGAAAATCAAAGCACTGCCGTGTGGATTTTACCCTTGTCTCTCGTGAGCTGCCCATCTATGTGTGATCAAGTCTGAGCCCCAGGGGGCTGCATCCAGACCCTGACTGACGGCAACTCTGCTGAGACAACACCCACCACCAGCAAAGCACAGCACTCCCTGAGCTTCGCAGGTACCAGGCACTGCCCTTGGAACCAGGCACACAGCCAGGACTAGGACACATCTGGCCCCAAAGAGCTCGCCTTGTCATGAAATGTCTCCTGGGGGACCCCAAACTCCATCCGCCACTATCTTTCCGTCCCTGCCAGGGAATTACGTGAGCAGCCTTTGAAACTCAGAAGTAGGGTTTCCTGCCCAGAGTTCCTCCCATGGTGATGTCTTCTTGGTGGAGGTTCACGGGCCTTTCCACTGCGGGGAGTTGGCAGCCTTCAGAAGCCATCACGTCTCGGATGACTCAGAAAATTATTTCCCCGAGGATCAGATAAAGCGCACTGTCACAGTCCCCACTGGGCTGTCACGCAGAGATATCCCCGAGCCCCGCAAGAGTGAGCAAATCCCAAGATGGCAACATGATCAAACGGCCAGTGCAGGCGATAAGGTCCTTATCGCTCCGAATCTGCAGGGCAGTTGCAACTTCTCTGCAGGAGGATGGCTTTCCTTTCCTCCCCCTCACACTGTTCATCCGAATCCAGCTGTTTCCTGGAGACAGGAAACCTGACTTTGTTCAAGTCACAAAACCTGCAGGGCAGGTTTGCTGCTCGCTGCCCTTGGGCCTTGGGCTAAAGGAGGGGACCAGCGTCCTCCTGATGGGAGGGCAGGGGTTTCCCCGCATCACTGAGCTGAATGCACCTCTGTCCCTCTGTCTATTCTTGTCAACTGTAATGGGGAAATGTTTTTAACTTGCTTCTTTCCGTTTTCTTATTTCTTCCAGGAGAGGAAATATATTGCAAGGCAGAAGCTGTGGCTGGGACGAGATCTCAGAAAACGTGTGTCATCCTAAGGAGATGACGGCATGAGCTCTGTGGCCATGAGGAACCACCCAAGGGTTTATGCAAAGAAGAGATGGTCAGATGTGTGACCCAAGGACTGTTCTGGCTTCAGCGTGGACATGGCTTGGCAGAGACAGCCAAGAATCCATTGCAGTGGAATACTACTCAGCCATAAAAAAGAACGCAATAATGCCATTTGCAGCAACATGGATGGACCTAGAGATTATCATGCTAAGTCAAGTCAGTCAGAAGAGAAAGACAAATACCATTTTATATCACTTATATGTAGAATCTAAAATATGACACAAATGAACCTATTTGCTAAACAGAAACAGACTCATAGACATAGAGAACAGACTTGTGGTTGCCCAGGGGACTGGGAGAAGGATGCATTAGGAATTTGGGATTAGCAGATACAAACTACTATATATAGAATAGATAAACAACAAGGTCCTACTGTATAGCGCAAGGAACTATATGCAATATCCTATGATAAACCATAATGTGTATCTATCTATCTATCTATATATGTGTGTGTGTGTGTGTGTGTGTGTGTGTATAACTGCATCACTTTGCTGTACTGTAGAAATTAACACAACATTGTAAATCAACTGTACTTCAGTTAAAAAAAAAGAATTCGTTGCAGCCTGGCAGCATCTATTCAACTCAAGCAAGGGACACACACTTGCTGAGCTGAGAGGATACATTCACTTCCTTTTTTCTTTCATTACTGTATTTGATTTTTAGATGCCATCCTCACAGCTAAACATGGCAGGCAAAATTATTCTAACTTTTCAGAGTTGAAAAAAATATCACTGAAATGTTTAAATAGCATTTATATTCTAAGGAATGTAAAATAAAGTTTATATGCCTCTTTCTCACTCAGCCTTATTTAATCTTTGAAAAACCCCACCGGGCAGTCACAGTGCTCGTGTGTGACTGATGGAGAGGCTGAAGCTCTGAGAAGCCACATCTTGTTTCTGGTCCAAAGCCGGGCTCATCTCCCTGTGAGGCCTGGACACGTTTGCACAAAACCGCAGGGCAGTCTGACCCCCACGCTGCTGTGCCCAGATGGGAAGAAAACAGACAATAATCGACTGTGGAGAATTTCCCTCTGGAAGTGCCCTAAAAGGAGCCTCGGCCACCCCCTTCCTGCCCTCATCCTGTGCCCAGGCCCCCTGGCCCAATGAATACATGTCTCAGCCATCCTGAGGTGCTCGGTGTCACTGAGATCAACAACGGGGTCTTCTACGGACTCCAGGGAACCGAAGCAGCACGGGACCCCCAGACAGCCACGGTGCAGGCAGGGGTCCCATGATTTTGTTCCATTTCGTGCTCTCCCAGTGGGCTCCCCCTCTTCCAGGATGCTCTCCTTGCACTGATGAGAAACAGAGATGATAACTGTTGTAACTGCCAGGTGCACACGCATGCTACCTGTTCCGTGCGTTATCTCGTGATGGGTCAATTGTAGTATTTCCTAGAGCCCCTGGGTACACCCAGATCTTAAGACACAGTGATGAATGGGTCCCGGATACTGCCCTCTGGGGGCTCGGGAGCCAAAGCAGACAAGGTAAGCAGCACACTGTAAAGCCAGACAGGCTGACATCCTTGTCACACTGTGTGGACCTCAGACGTCACATGTGTCAAAAGGGAGCAAGGACGATTGTGATGCTGGCGTGAGGGACAGGGAGAGAACCTGCAAAACTGCAAATACCGTTTAAAACGCTGTCGCTACTAAAACATGCGGTGTTCAGGCAGGTTGGGCAGGAGCTTCCCAGGCAGAAGGAACGGAATTTGCAAATGCACTGAGTTATTAAAGTACTTGAAACGTCTGTGGGACTGCAAGTGAAGGCAGCTAATATTAATTTAGTTCTTGCATGACGGTGTTATTCGCAAGGCAATACAGAAGCAATCACATATAATAACAACAATATAGCAATAGGAGCCGCAGTGAATGATTTCTTATGGCCAGGAAGGCTCTTGCAAAGTTCTGCACAAGACTTTATCCTCCCAATGTCCCTGCAACCCTGCGAGGAAGGGGATGCCATCATCCCCATGTTCCCTGGGCTCAGTCACGGTCTGAGGACACACAGCTACACACCAGCTATGGCCACTGATCTGTCCTGCAGTCCGTACTCCCCTCCTGATGGAGATCCCTGCCTTTTCTAGAGCCCAAAGTGTGGTGTTGCCATGGTGCTCGATCCCGGTCTCAACCTCCGGCCTTGCCCATTCCGTGCCATTTAAATGATGCTGACCCAACCTCGCCTTATCCCCACCCACCCTGATGTCAGGCCACAGAGGTGGCCACATGACCTTCACCTGGCCAATCAGCTCATGGACCAGAACTCAAAATCCCTGAGAGAAAAATACCTGGTGCAGGAGAGCTGGGCATGTGACCTAAGCCGGACCTTCCTCACAGTTGTCTTAACAGAACTTATGGGAAGTTTTACGCCCATTCACAGATACCACAATGGACCTTGGAGCTGCTGGTGACTATCTTTCCCCAGTGTAGAGAGGATAAGACCACAGAGTCAAGCAGGACCAATGGAGGGATAAAAAATAAAACCAGAGTCCTGATAATGCCATTAGGGATGCTGGATCAAACCATGCCTGAAGGCAAACTGTCCTTTGGACTTTCCAGTTACATGAACCAATACATTTCATGGTGGGTGTTGTTTAAGGCAATTTAAATTCCATTTCCTTTCTTGTAACAAAGAGTCCTAATAGCAAGGGAGAATCAGAATGCAGACCCATGGCAGCACTATTCATAACAGCCAAGACATGGCAACAACCTTAGAGTCCATCAGCACATGAATGGATAAAGAAGATGGACAGTCTGTAGTTTGCTGTGTAAGTTTCCTTTGGCCACTGCAGCAAAGTACAACAAACTTGGTGACTGAAACAACAGAAGTATTTTCTCACAGGTGCGGAGGCTGGAAGTCTGAGATCAAGGTGTCATGTCCCTGTGAGGGCCAGTGGGAAGGATGTGCTCCAGGCATCTCCCCTGGTTTGTAGACAGCCGTCTTCTCCCTCCGTCTCTTCATATCATTCTCTCTCTGTGAGCATCTGTTTCTGTGTCTATCACTCATCAATGATATTGTATTACAACCCACTCTAATGATCGTATTTTAACTGGATTACCTCCGGTAAAGACCCTATTGCCTAATAAAGCTACGTTCTGAGGTCCTTGGGGTTAGGACTTCAATATGTGAGTTTTGGTGGAAAAACATTGAACTTATAACCCATTCGCCTTTTCGTTCGCTTAAATGTCTTTTATAGCAACAGTTTCAAGTGTTGATGAAGTCCAACTTATCCTCTTTTTTTCCTTTTGGTGTCATGTGATGTCTAAGAACACTTTCCCAGCCCCTGGTCTCCGATGGTTTCTTTCAAAGGTTTTAGGCTTGTGTTTTACACTTAGAGCAATGATATTTTCTGAGTTAATGACTGTATAAGGTGTGATGTTGTGTAGGTCCCCGCCTATTGATAATGACGCTATCGTCCAGGAATGCCTGGCACACTCTCCGGGCCCTGTATTACTCTTAGGAAGCCCCACAGACATTCCCTCCTGGGTCTTATTATGATTGCAGAATGCACTTCTGCAGAGACCATCAGGAAACTTTGAGGAATAACATTTATTACTCACAAGTGCTGGAGGGTACATGGCACCCCCGGGGACCCACAGGGAGGTTGAGGGTAGAGAGAGAGAGCACCTGGGGGCCTGGGGCTCTGCCTTTATTAGGGTCCAGAGGTATTATATCTAGGGTTGTGTGGGTTCACTCTTTATCAGTGAATTCATTTTTTTTATTAATTTATTTTATCTTTAAAAATTTTTATTGGAGTAGAGTTGATTTACAGTGTTGTGTTAGTTTCTGCTATACAGCAAAGTGAATCAGTTATACATATACATATATCCCCTTTCCTTTAGATTCTTTTCCCATATAGGCCATTACAGACTATTGAGTAGAGTTCCCTGTGCTCTACAGTAGGTCTTTATTAGTTACATGTTTTATATATAGTAATGTGTATATGTCAATCCCAATTTCCCAATTTATCCCTCCCCCCACCTTTCCCACTTGGTAACGATAAGTTTGTTTTCTACATCTGTAACTCCATTTCTATTCTGTAGATATCATATGATATTTGTCTTTGTCTGACTTACTTCACTCAGTATGACAGTCTCTAGGTCCATCTATGTTGCTGCAAATGGCATTATTTTATTCCTTTTTATGGCTGAGTACTAGTCCATTGTATATATGTACCACATCTTCTTTATCCATTCCTCTGTTGATGGACATTTAGGTTTCTTCCATGTCCTGGCTATGGTGAATAGTGCTGCTATGAACATTGGGGTGCATGTATCTTTTCGAAAAATGGTTTTCTCTGTATATATGCCCAGGAGTGGGATTGCTGGATCATATGGTTTTATTGGTGAATTTAAAGCCATAAGAGCAGGAACTGGGATATGAGAAGGAAGAAGCTTGGTCACTCAGATGGTTAGTTACCCAGATCACCCAAGGCTTTCTGAGAAAGGAGCTTCATGGGTGGGGGCAGTCTAACTCCCTAACTGGTCGTTTTCCTAGTAGCACTATCATACAGCTGGTTGGCAATGTTGTTCACTTCTCTATCCTCCCTGAGCTTCTGCCTCTAGTTCTGTATCTAAGAGAGGACTTAGATACAGACTCCTAATACCATGACGGATTTAGTTATTTCTCCTTTTACTTTCCTCAGTTTTTGTTTCATGTATTTTAAAACCCTTTAGTTAGATGCATACACGTTTAGGATTGCTGTGTCTTCGTGGTAAATTAACTCCTTTACCATTATATAATGCCCTACTTTATCCCTGGTAAGCTTATTTGCTTTGAACTCTATTTTGACTGATAATATAGGCAATCCGCTGTTTGTGGTTAGTGTTCACAGGGATAAGCTTTTCCGTTCTTTTACTTCTAAACTACTTGAAATGAGTTTCTTGTGGGCAGAATATGGGTAATTCTTGCTGCTTTACCCGTTCTGACAACCCCTGTCTTCTACTAGTGTATGTAGACCATTTTTTAATTTATTTACTGTTAATAATTGGTATATTTGGATATAGTTTTATCATTTTATTAATGTTTTCTGTTTGTTCCCTATTTTACATTTCTCTATTTCCCACTTCCCTGGCTTCTTTTGGGTTATTTGAACATTTTTCATATTATCTATCGTGTTTTTCACTACCTCTCTGTGTAGATTAATTTTTCAAATTGGCTGTTCCAGGGATTGCATTGTACATACTTCACTTTTCAACTTAAAAACAATATGTTATCAACTTCCAGTGGAACGTAGAACTCTTACCTCCATGTAGGTCCCCTTAGCCCCTCTTCATGTGATAGTCATCTTATATATTATATTATGTAACTTGAAAACTTCTGCAGACAATGATACAATTTTTTACTTTTGACTATGAAACATATTTTTAGTTACCATTTTTTATTGAAGTGTTGTTGCTTTACAATGTTGTGTTAGTTTCAGGTGTCCAGCAAAGGGATTCACTTATATATATGTATATAAAATTATATTCATGTATAAATTGTATACTATATATAATATATATATTAAATTTCTCAGATTTTTTTCCATTATAGGTTATTACAAGTTACTGAATACAGTTTCCTGTGCTATACAGTAGGTCCTTGTTGTTTATCTACTTTATATATAGTAGTGTGTATATGTTAATCCCAAACTCTTAATTTCTCCCTCCCCAAACCCTTTCCCCCTTTGGTAATCATAAGTTTGTTCTGTGTGCCTGAGAGTCTATTTCTGTTTTGTAAATAAGTTCATTTGTATCATTTTTTAGATTTCACATATAAGTGATATCATATGATTTTAAAGAATTCAGAACATAAAACAGTCTATTTATTTACCCACATATTTCCCATTTCTGTTTTTCTCTTCATTACTGACATTCCAAGTTTCTTTGTGCTATCATTTCCTCTCTGTCTGAAGATTTTCCTTAAGGAATTTTCTTGAAGCAGTTCTGGTGGCAATTAATTTTTTTTTAGCTTTCCTTTAGCTGAGAACATCTTCTTTTCCTTTATTCCTGAAGGTATTTATCTCTGGATATATATATTTCTGGGTTGACAAGTCTTTTCTTCCAACACTTTAAAAACCCTGTGCCACTCCACCTTGCCTCCGTGGTTTTGAATGAGAAATCCACAGTCAGCTGAATTGCTTTTCCCCTATAGGTAACACATATTTTTTCTGGCAGCTTCCAAAATTCTGTGTGTGTCCAGTTTGCATCAGTTCGATTATGATGTTTCTGGGCATGAATTTCTTTGAGTTTATTCTCTTTGGGGTTTGCTGAGCTTCTTGATCCTGTTGGTTTATGCATGTTCCCAAATTTGAGAAGTTTCAGTCAATACTTTTTCAGCATCACACTCTTTCTCCTCTCTTTGATTCTGATGACACAGATGCTAGAACTTTCCTGTTGACCCACAGGTCCCTGAGGCTCAGTTCATGTTCCAAATCTTTGTCTCTGTTATTCAGATTGGGTAATTTCTATTGATCTGTCTTTGAGTCCAGTGACTTCTTTTTCTATCATCTCCATTCTGCTATTGTGCCTATCCGGAAGGTTTTTTTGTTTTTTTTTTTAATTTTATGTACTTTTCTCCAGGACTTAAATTTCCATTTTCTAATTTTTTTAATGAGTTCTAACATGTTTGTGATTGCTTGTTGGGAATATTTTAATACTAACTAATTTAACATATATACACGTCTATGTATAAAATAGATAACTAATAAGGATAATAACTAATTTACATTCTCTGTCAGACAATCCCAATACCTGGTCATCTTAGTGTTGGTGTCTCTGCTGCTTGTCTCTTCCCATGAAAAGTGAGGTTTTCCTGGTTCTTCATAAGCCAGGTAATCTTGGATTGTATCCTGGACACGTACAGCGTTATGTTGTGAGGCTTTGGGCCATTCTCTCGTGGAGAAGGCAAGTTGGCCACAAGTTCCAACTTGCCTTCTCTGGACCCTCTGTGGTGCATGGTCAGATCAGCCTTCCAAGCCTTTGCAGTTCTAGTATACCTTTTCCACACATGTGACCCTCAGCGGGACCTGATCTGTGGTCTCTCTGTTAGTTCAATTCTTAAAATGTTGGAAGGCTCTGCAGGGTGACAACCATGTGTGCACAATTGGTTGGTGGATGGAGGTGCTGAGCCGGGGCATTCAGTAACTATTCTATAGTGTCATGTTCCCAAGGTCCTCTGGCTAAAAAACTGAGACCCTGCTCTCAGAGCCCCTGAGCTGCCCTGCGCTCCTTCAACTGCTCTCACTTGAGGTTAAGCAGCCCAGGAACGGAGAAGGAGAAGCAGCATTTGGTGTGGCCTCCCGGTCCTAGAACTCCAGATCCACACTGCGGAGAAGACAATTACCTTGCCTCCAAGTACAGGTTCCTGCGTACTCTTGTCTCCGGCTGTTGCCATTGCCTCCAAATGATTGCTCGAGGAATCGGGGCATGGAGAATTTAAAAACAGGGAAGAAAATGGGACTCGTGAATTGTCTCTGTGATAGGAGTCCCCTTTCCTGCTCCTTGAGCCGTAGCTGGAATGTCTCCTGGAGCGCTGTCTACCTGGCCATTTCTGGGTTTCCAGTGCATTGAATTCAAGCTGGAGGAGACCAGAGGGGGAGGAAAAAAACAGTAAACTCTCCTTTCATCAGGTGGCACATTAAATTTTGGGGTTCTTTCCCAAATTACCTGCTGCCACCCACTTGCCCGTGTCTTTAAGTAGTTGTCTCACACATTCCATCCAGCTTCTATGGGTATAGTCAGTGGGAGAGTCAAGGAGGAACGTGCTTAATCCAACGTGCCCAGATCCAGAGCTGAGTCTGCTTGACTTCGCGTCAGAGACGTTTGCACACGTAGTTTTCTTCAGCTGCTTCTGTGCAGCCCTCATGGTTTGTGTCTGCTCAAACCAGAGCTGTGAAGCTCTACCTGGTGGTGTCAAGTAGCCTGTTTTGATGAAATTGTCTACATTTGGTCTTTGTAAGATTAAAATACATATTTGTGTCGTTTTATTGATTTTGATTTGGAAACAGTTTTGAACACTTTTAACAGGGTTCTCGTTCAGTGTGTCCCAGACCCAAGTGTCTGGTAATAAGCTGAGAAAAATTAAAAAATGGATTTACTTTCCTTTTAAGAAAATCAATAAATCACAAGAGATGAATTTACTCAAAAAAAAACACAGAGGAATGAAAGTTTCTGCCTTATTATAACATTCATGTTGGAAAAGGAGACGGTGTCTGTGAGTCCATCCACGTGGGGACTGTGGAGGTGGCCGCCTGAGTTCAGAAGACACAATCGGGAAGACTGATGACACTGGCCTCAAGTCTTATTGGTGAGACCTCACCTCAGAGGAGAAGAGTTAGGATGCAAGGGAGCCGGCTGACCCTGAACATGGGATCCAGAGAGCAGGAGGAAGAACCTCAGGAATGAGGAGCAAGGGGAATGAGGTCAGCCAAGCGCTGACCACAGAGCCTCCCACGGTTTTGTGCTGAGCGAGGCAAACAGTGATGAAGGACCCATGTAGTCAATCCTGGAGGCCCCAGGGCAGGAGGGACAGGAGGTCACTGGTGTCTGGGGAGAAGAAAAAGATGAGAACTCACTGGAAGTGCACTCAACTATGCAGCTCTCACTTTATTCCCTGGATGGAGACATGGATGCCAGAGGAGGTGCATCTTGACCAGTGCACATGGGGACCGTAGCGCCACCTCCACTCCATTTGCTGGAGCCTCAATTCTCCACCCCCTCTCCATCCATTCCCCTTACAATGTGCAGATCCTCTTTAATGAGAGGCTGTGGGAGCTACTTATTTCTAACTCATGAAATCAAAGAAGGCTCCCTGTAAGAGGAGTTATCTAAGCCAACTCCTAAAGGAGAAATAAGGAGGCAGCCAGATACAGCAGTGAGAGGAGTTAGGGAGCCCAAATAATGACTTTCTTTCACTGAGCACCTACTGTATGCCAAGCACTGGGCTAAGCAGCATTTACTGCCACCAAACAGCAGCCCTGGAAGGTACTCACCATCATCCCCAGTGGTAAGAAGAGAAGACTACGGCTCAGAGATGTCAACTGACTCACTCAGGGCCACTCAGTAAGTGAGTAAGGCAAAAGAGAGTAGGACCCATTCAGGGAACTCAGGTAGACCAGATGGCTGGAATGTGCACCATGAAAATGAAGGTGGAGACTTTCTCCTTGAGGACTCAGTGGCACGCAGGAGTGGGCAGGTGGGCAGGCGATGGAGAAGGCAAGGAATTCAGAGCCCAGCTCAGTGGAAGTGGGGCCATTAAACAGAGGCCGGATGTGATCTGAATGGCACCTGGGACAGAGCCGTCTGGCAGACTGGAAGGGGCACTGGTGCAGAGGTGCAGGAGTCGGGGCTGAGTGCTCAGGGTTTTGGCATTGGATTCCGCACTGTGGGCTGAAGACGGTTCTGTCCGACTGGCCTCATCAGGGCCCAGCCTGGCTCAAGGAAAGGGAGGACCCGGCAGGAGGCAGAAGGCAGGGGAGGCGACTGACAGGGAGGACCCTGGCTTCCTGTAGGGGCTTTGTGGGGGCCCAGCTTGGATTTCCTATTGCATTCGGGTTGGAGGACAGTCGGGTTTCTTCTCCTGGTCAGTGAAGTGCATGGCACTCACCACCACTCTGGTCCGGTCAATGGTCAGGATGGAGGGAGTCACCCCACGTGCCTGGCATTACCCTGGGCAGGGTGTGGAGGGGAGAGCCATGTGCTGTGGCCAACAGGGCCCTCGAGCTAGACTCAGGTGGGGAATCGGCCCTCTCATGGCCCTCACTGTGGATCAGTCATGAACCCATATGAAAGCCACGAGCAGCATAAAGACTGATGGTGTGTGCTCAGGAGGGCCCGTATGAGCCCTGTGGGGAGCTATACACCCCCAACTGCCCCCCACCCTGTGTGCAGGCAGGTCCCCGACCCCCGCAGTGTGCTCTCCGTGTACCCAGAGAGTCATCTCTCATTTGGCTGGAAGTCCATCACCCAGGAGCTGCTCCAGTGCAGCCTGTCACACTCTCATTCTTGAAGGGCGCAGGCCGAGGACGACACGAAATCTTCTATAAGAGTCATGATTGGTCAGCACGGGCCTATTTTAGGGACATCTGATGGCAACTGACTTCAGGTACAGAAGTACGTTGGCAGCAGGTGACTGATTTGAAGAGCGGAATTTAAAGACACATGTCTCCTCAGATTTAAGTGTATGCAAAGCATGTGGGAGAAGAGGACCTCCTCTCTCTTTTTCCCTTCATCTGCCTAAAAGTGGAATCCCTCACTTTATAGCAATCTGTGAGCTCCTGGCTCCCCACAGAAATCTTGCTCCCAGGAAGGAAGTCACGGTGGGAAGAGCAGTGATGTCTGGAAAGCAAAACTGAGGCCAGAGATTTTCAAAGATTTCAGTCCATGGAGAGCGGCCTTCCACCCCACAACCCGAGTGCAATTATTGGAACACATGGTGAGACCTTCATTCTCCAGCTCAGCCTTTGTGGTCCAGCACGTTCCACGTCCTCCAAGGTCATCCAAGCAGCGCCAAGCCAACTTCCATGCTCAGACCTACACTTACTCTCCATCGACCTTGTCCTACCTTTAAATATCACCTCTAGTCTGGGGACCCACAATCACGTCTCCAGCCCAGACCTCCTCCCCAGCTCCACACTTATGTGACAGCGGGTCTGCCTGGTTGTTATCTCTGCTGGGCTGACCTCTGACCATCTCAGTCTCATCATGACCAACAGGACTCTCGACCCCTGTCCACCCAACCACTGTACCGCAGCAGCAAAAGACAAACTTATCCCACCCACCCAGTGGCTGGAAGCCCTGGAATCATTCACAACTTTCTCTTCTTTCTTTTCTTTCCACAACCCCAAGACCGACTCATTGGCAAACACTGTCCACTCCTCCTCCGTGATAGATCCAGAATCCCGGCATTTCCTCCATAACTCAGCTTCTGCTGCCTCAGTCAGGCCACCACAGCTCTCAGCTGGACCATTGCTGGATGCTCTGACCTATTTCCTATGGTCCTTTCTGGACAGAGCAGCAGAGTGTTTTTCAACCAGTATAAATCAGATCATGTCATTCCTCTGCACAAAGTCCTCCATTGGCTCCTACAGGAGAAGAAGATTCTCCAGGATACACATACAAGATCCCAGACGACTCATTCTGTGCTTGAGCTGGGAAATCCAACCCCTGAGCTCATCCTTTTCTTCCCTACTTTGTCTAGTGACATCAGGAGCCACCAACCACTGTCATTATACTCACTAGTTTTCCAAAATATTTGAAAGTATCATATACAGAACCACCTAGCTCCTTGCTTTTTATAAGCAGTTGATTAAGAGTATCCACTGTAGATATTTTGTGTGTCTACTGCTACTTCACACCACGTGGGCTACCTGTGCTCTCTTTTCTACCAGAAATAGAGTCACTGGAGTGACATTTTTAAATCTAATCAGATTAGACAGCAAATTCCAGAAACCCCAGAACCAATTCAATAAAACTCATCCTTAACATCCTTAAAAATCCTCTGGAATCCCTCTCAGTACCAAAATCTGTATTAGTCAGGGTTCCCCAAAGAAATAGAATCAATAATGTATATAGACGTCTAGAAAGAGGTTTGTGATGAGAAATTGGCTCATACAAATGATGGAGGTTGAGAAGTCCCACAGTCTGCAGTCTGCAAGGCAGAGGCACAGGGAGGCCAGTGGGGTAACTGGAAGGCCTCAGAGCAGAGACTTGAGATGTGGATTCCAGTCCATGTCTGAAGGCCTGAGAACCAGGAGATGAACATTTCAGCTCAAGCTGTCGGGAAAAGGGAGCAAACCCCCCCCTTCTTTTACTTTTTTGTCCTATTCAGGCCCTTGGTGGATTGCATAAGACCCCATCACATTGGGGTGGACAATCAGATTTACTCAGCCCACCAATTCAAATGCTGACCTCTCCTGGAAACACCCTCACAGATACATTCAGAAAAAATATTGGGCCTTGTATCCAGGCATCCCAGACCCAGTCAAGTCAACACGTACAATCAACCACTGCACCATCTCACTCAAAACAAAATCCAAACTAGTGAGCACAGCCCAGCCGGAAGCCCCTCCAGCATGCCTGGCCCACCCTCACCTCACTCTCTCCCTGTGGGTCCTGCCTCTCTCTTTCTCTTTCTATTCTCCGTCATTGTGTCATCAAGTACCACATACTTAATGGCTTAAAACAACACACATTCGTTATCTCACCATTTCCAAGGGTCAGGAGTCCAGCATGACTTAATTGGATGCTCTGTTTAGATGCTGCTAAATGCTTTGGCCAGCTGTGGAGTCTTCCCTGGAGGATCGAACAATGAAGGCTCTGCTTGCAAGCTCCCTGGGGTCACTGGAGGAATTCATTTTCTTATGACTGCAGGACTGAGGTGCTGGTTTCTTGCTGGCTGTAAGCTGGAGACCACTCTTAGACCCTAGAGGTCACCCATAGGTCCTTGCCACAGGGCATCACCCAACTGGTCACTGAGATCTCCAACCAGCAAAGAGCGTGCTAGCAAGACGGGTCTCACCATATCGTAGGAGTGGGAGGGATGTCCTACCAGCTTTGCCATGTTCCATTGCTTGCAACACTTCACAGCCCCCCCGACCCAAACTCTGGGGAGGGGATGATACAGGGGATGAACACCAGGAGGCAGGATCGTGGGAGCCACCCTAGGGTCTGTCTGCCCCACCTCCTCCTTTCCCTCCATCTCATGGAATCCTGCATGCCTCGGCCCATGTGTCATCTGCCTTAGGTAGATGTGACAATAGCCGAGACCCTAGTCAAATTGCTGGGAGTCATGCCACATGCTCAAACGCTATGGGAGAAAACCTCAGGCTCAATCTAAACAGAATAAAGTGACACTGACTATTTTATCTGTTTTCCAAACTTAGCAAATATGACATGAAAGATTCTCAAATAGTTCACAAGTTTCTCCCATAGGTTCATTGTTCAGGATACTCTATTTAGTTCCTATCAGAGGTAACTTGAGTTTTTACTTGCTATTAGTTTTTGTCTAGACGGTTGAAGATGGAGTTTTGGATGGTGACAAATGAGATTTCTAGTGTGGTCCTTGTCATGTTTAAACAACCTGAGACTTAAACTTAATTTCACCAGATTTTGTTTTCCAATCTCTTTGTCTGTAATAGCAAGTCTTCACATTTTCCACCCTGGGAATAACTTCACTGTTCAGCTGAATAACATGTCTGAAAGATGTAATTTGCACTGGGCAGTCAATCGCATATGAGGAATTTAATACATGGTAACTCAGACTCCTTAACAAAAAAGAAAGTGCCTAGTCCATTAGTAACTTCTATAAAACTGGGCTGGATGCAAAAGGACACAGGGATGAGGGCCAGTATTCAGGTGTCAGGTGTCTTGTTACTAAATTGTTATCTCAGTGTCTGATGTCATCTTGTGGACTTCAGGTTTATGTCAATCGAAAATGCAAGTCATTTGACCTCTCTAATCCTCATTTTCCCATCTGTAAAGTGTGGATTAAATGGTACCTACTTCATAGACCTTTTATTCACATTTTGTGAATTTTAATTTGATGGTTTTTATGATCTACAGAAGTTAAGTATTTTATGGAGTCAAATCTATTTTAACTTCCTCTATGATTTCTTCCATTATCCCTACAAGGTCCTTCCCTGCTCTAATATAAGTTGATTATTTGCACCCTTTTTTATTCATAGACTTGTTTACTTTAAACATGTTGCATTTTTAATATATGTGTACATTTTGGTGCATAGTGTTAAGTGAGGATTATCTCTTCCAACCATTCAATCTCATCAATGCCATTCATTGTTTAATCTTCCTGCATTAGTCAGTTTTTCTTGTAATGATGTCACTTAACAAAGAGTCCCTCAATATCTCAGCAGGTTAAAAACAACAAACACTGATTTCACACTAACAGCTCAGATCCTGATACTTCAGCTCCAGCAGGGGTGAGGTTCAGGTATGTTCTGCATTTATCCAATTCCAGGGCCTGGGCCAAAGAGTTGGACTCTCTGGGCTGTGATTTCTCCTGGTAGAGGAAAGAGCACAAAAGGAATAGTGGAAACTGGTCTCTTAAAACCTTTGTTTGGTTTGCTGTCATCTCCACGCACGTTCCAGTGGCCAAAGGACATAAGATGGTCAAGTACAGTATCAATGATGCAAGAAAGGATTCTCTTCTTGGGCAGGAGAAGGGGGGGCAGAGTGTCAGCAGAAGACAGCCCATGTCTTCTGACTAATACTGTAATCCCCAAAGTCAACCTCTGGTCTGGCACGTGCATCTCCTTCCTCTCTAAGTAAGACATCCCAAAAGGATCAACCATCAGGGATCAAGGCTTAAAAGCCCAGATGCTGTAATTATCTTTTTTTTAATCTTTTTTTTTAACATCTTTATTGGAGTATAATAGTTTTACAATGGTGTGTTAGTTTCTGCTTTATAACAAAGTGAATCAGTTATACATATACATATGTCCCCATATCTCTTTTCTCTTCCATCTCCCTCCCTCCCACCCTCCCTACCCCACAGCTCTAGGTGGTCACAAAGTACCGAGCTGATCTCCCTGTGCTATGTGGCTGCTTCCCACTAGCTACCTATTTTACCTTTGGTAGTGTATGTGTGTCCATGCCACTCTCTCACTTTGTCCCAGCTTACCCTTCCCCCTCCCTGTTCATCAGGTTTGGATGTAACTCCTCTTGACCTGGGGACCTGGGGATTATTTTTTTAATTATCTGCCTCCCAAACAGCCAAAAAATAGTGGTGGCCCAAAGACAGGTTGGCTGTCTTCAACAGTTGCATTGGAATGGGGAAGAACAGCATGTACCCAGAGTCTCTGGTCCATGATCATCCTGAAATCCAGGTGTCTAGTGATGTGAGTCTTCTAGTCTAGGGTGAATTTTTTGCTTTAAGCCCAAGAGGTGTTCTATTGTGGCTCTTGGCTTCTCCCTCAAAACATTTCTTCTTTAATTATTTTTCTTCCAGGCAACATCTTGAGAAGCACTAGAAATGAGGGCTGATCATCTTTTTTATCTTTCTTTCTGCCTTTAGAAATGTGGGTGTCAAAGGTCATTTTTCACATCAAAACTTAGAGGAGGCACTTGGAACTTATCTGGCTTCTCAGGACCACATTCTTTCACTGAAACATTGGGAAATATTCCACCACAGACTCAGCTGAGGCTGTAGATCTTTCCTTCACAAGGATTGCTTGAACAGCGTCCACACTGGTGCCACACAGGTGGCCTTTGCACTCACCTCACTAGAGCATCCTACAAGGGTGGGACAAAGAAAACAAGAACTTTCTACAAGTAAAATATTATTAGTAGTAATATGAAGATAAGCTCTAAGAGAATAGAATATAAATATGTGCACTTTGCTATCACAAAAAGAATTAGTGGGTATTCCACAAGAGAAAAAAAATATTAGGAGATTTAGGGCTTAACTACTTCTCCAAATTCTCTAAAATTTGCAACTCATTTCTGCTCCCTCTTTGACCCCAGTGAGTTGGTGTATTTGTACATCAATTTACATTTCCTTGCTTAACTCTTCAGAAACAAATTACCCCAGAAGCTTTGGAAAATGCATTAAAAAGGGGAATCCATGTTGAAGATAAAACAACCAGAGGCAAGAATCAGATTCTGAACGCCTAGCTCACCTGTGACCGTACACAAGGCTTTCAAACGTCTCCTTTGGCACACAGTGCAACTCACGTCCTTTCATTTCCTAACTCTTTTTGGAATGAGCAGTATCTACCCAAACAGGGACTTTTAAAAAAGGTTTTAGAATCTTCACCATGTTTTTATTTATTACCAATATGCATTTTGATAAAACTTTTCAATCCAGATAAATAAATGAATACAAAAACAGGTAGATAAGTAAAACGTGGGAATGAAAAAGAGGGAGACTGAATTGTTGATAAGAAAATAGAAATTCTCGGGGGAGGGATAAATTAGGAGTTTGGGATGGATTCGCAGATACAAACTACCATACATAAAATAGATAAACAACAAGGTCCTACCGTATAGCATAGAGAACTCTAATCACTATGGCTTATTCTTGGAATAAACCATATTGGAAACGAATAGAAAAAAAGAAACATGTTTTTCTTCAGCTTTTCATGAAATATAAGAATAAATATTATCATTGCCATTAGGTGTAAAAAAAAAAAAAAGAAAATAGAAGTTCTCATGTTAAAAACAGTTAATCTATAAACCTTTATTAAGTGTTCATGGTGTGGATTAGACAAGAATGTTTGGCTATTAAGCCAGAAAAGGGAGGCCTTACTCTTACTTCCTCTCTTACTTCCAATGTTTTGGCTATTAAGCCAGAAAAGGGAGGCCTTACTCTTACTTCCTCCTCTTACTTCCAAAGAGGCACTAGTGAATGAATAGCAATCTCAGGATTATCTTGTGTTTGGAGAGTGCATTTCCCAAGATCTCATGTCATCCCCACACCCTAACCAGGTGAACTGTTATCAACCTATTTAGCCGATAAGTAACTGAGGTTTTGGTGAGGGACTAACTTGGTCACATAATAAAAGCAATGAAAAGCAAAGGTGAAACAAGAACCTAGTGCCCCAACTCCTCTTACAATACCATGTCACCTGCTTTCTTGTTATTTTGTGTTATTTCCTTCTCTTCTTTGTTATTTTAAATCCACGTCTGATACCTCCAATCTACCGGTCACCCATGGGTCTGATTCTATTGTCAGTGTTTTCTCTTTTTCCTATTTCCTGATATTCCTGCTAGTATTTAAGCTGGTCCCAGCCATGTGTGTGGAAATTTTAGAGGTTCTGTATGTTGTCTTCCCCCAGAAAACTTTCACTTGGTCCCCTTATAAGGAATTTGAAGAGAGGAGAACACGTAAATTCAATCAGGCCATGAGCTGATTTGAGGCTGGGACTCAAGTGTTTTCTGGCCCAGACCAGCCCTGGTGTGTCTCTGATGCTAAGCTACAGCCCTTCAAGTTTCGGCTGATATCTGGGGTTGCCTGCCAGGGTCTGTTCTTCTTGGAGTGTTCTACACCCACCTTTGCTTGCCAACTCTGTGTGACCACCCAAACCTCTGCCCAGCCTTTCTGCAGCTTTCACTCTCAGCTACTTAACATTTGGCAAACGCCTTGGGAGAATGGTCGAGAGCATGTGTTACTTTTCTCTACATTCTTTCTCTCTGGGAACTTAGCCCCTCAAATATGTCTACCTCTGTGTCTTTCTAATGCCTCCAAACATTTTTTAATCCCTATCTTCAAGTTTTTAACTGGAAGGATGCTCTGTTACTGCTACTTGGTCATAGCTAGAAGGGGACTTCATCCTTCCCAGGGTTTCTGTGATACTAACATGAGAAATGTGATTTGTCTCAGAGAATATTGTAGAGTAGGTGTCCAATAACAGAACCAAGATAGAATTAAAATAATAAAAAATTATTACAGTGATGATTACTTCTACTAATTTTTAATGACAATATCTCAAAATCAAAACTTCTGATTAATTTTTTTACTGTTATAATTGAGCTTCACATAGACAGCAGATATTGGTTTTTCCAGCTTACTTGATAGTTGTATTTCTCATTGTGATTTACTACATTGACATTATGATCGATGCAGTTATTTGTAAATTTGGTATGTATAATAGCGACATTAATAATGATAATTATAACACAGCAATAACAACTAATACGTATTAAGCAATTAACGTACGTCAAGTTTGGTTCTAAATATTTTATATCAATTACTTCTCCTTACAGCAAACCTATCATGCACATACTATTGTGAGCCCCATCTCACTCAGAAGGAAAGAGACACAGAGAGATGAAGAGCTACCCTTAAGGTCACACAGTTAGTAACTAGCAGAGCAAGGGTTTGTGCTGAGGCTGCCTGACTCCAATTCCAAGCTCTGAGCCACCAGCTCTGTTGCCTCCCCGCAGTCACACAAGAGCCCCAAAGACTGAAACTTTACCATGCAACAAAAAGATGCAGATTTTGAAATACAATCTTTGGTACCCTGGGAGGTCCCATGCAGACAAGCAACAGATTCTTTTGTCCTCTTTATGTCCACAAATATGAAATAAAAGTACTTACTAAGCATATTTATATTCAATCACAGTATTAAAATCTAGATAACAAAATAATACATGGTCCCTGTTCTTATTGAGTCATCAACCATGGAAATGAAACACTTCAATCAAAACTTATACCTTTTAATTGCAGTTAAGTAGAGAACGCTTAGAAGGAGCATGACCAAGGGTCCACACTGGTCTGGAGGGTCAGAGATGGCTTTCTGAAGGAAGTGACATTTCAGTTGAGTCCTGTTGGGAAGGTGAAGAGGAACAGGATTCGAGAGCATGACAAGCAGGTGAACTGGCGTACACAAGGGTCTGAGGCTGGAAGGCGCCTGGACCATTCAAAGAAATGGAAGAATGTCATCCTACTGCTGGAACCTAGTCGGGAGGAAAACCCAGAGAGAAATGGAGGAGAACTCAGCTGGGGCCAGATCATGTTACAATACAGCCAGGTTATGAATTTGGAATTTAGCTGAGGAGTAATCCCATTAGCCCTGAAGGGACTCTAAGACAGGAATGGCATGATCAGAACTGTGAAGTTGCATTTTTAATGGATCATTCTGGCTGTATTGTAGAAAATACACTGGAGGAGAGAAAGACTTCAAGAAGTCAGTAGCCCAGGTAAGTGAATAGCCCAGGTGAGCGAGTAGCCCAGGTGAGTGAATAGCCCAAATGAGTGAGTAGCTCAGGTGAGCGAGTAGCACAGGTCAGAGTAAGTATCCCGGGTAAGTGAGTAGCCCAGGTGAGGATGCAGCCCAGGTGAGGATGCAGCCCAGGTGAGGATGCAGCCCAGGACAGAAATCTTGGTGGCTTAGACTACGGAAGGTGCTGGCAGTGTTGATAAAGAGAGGAAGATTAGCACAAGAAAGATTTAAGAAGGAGAACCAGCAGGATTTAGTCATTTGTTGGCTTTGGGGTTTCAGGAGAGGCTGATATGAAATGCACTCTCAAGTTCCTGGCATGAGCGACTGGGGACATAGGGGTCATCCCCTGGGAGGAGAGCACCAGTTTGGAAGGGAAGTTTCTGAGATAAGTTTTTGACAGATTGAGCCAATGCTGATTGGGGGACATCCAAATGGAGTTTTCTGGTCGGCAGTTGTAAACACCTGTTTGAGCTCAGGGGAGAGAGCCCAGCCAAACACAGAAAGGCAGGAGTCTACATCCTACAGACTGTAATTTAAGTAATGGGAGATGAAGGAATATCTCAGAAAGAGCAGAGAACCAGACGCAGGGGGCCAAGCCTGGCGACCCAATGGACTCAAACATTCTTTAGTCTTGGTCCAATGTTGCTGACTCTATTCAGCATCTTCCCACACATCTTGCTTCTAATTACTTTTCTTGTTACTTCCGGGGGTACAAGACTGGACTCCTTCTAGCTGCTCTTCCTCAAGTCCTCAGTGACCTCTCTCTGAAGGTACAAGCCTCCAGTCTGTCTCTCAGGTTGGAAACACTTCTCAGCCGTCCACTCATCTCTGTGGTCCCTGTCTGGACACCCCAAATCCAGACCCCCTTCTCCCTTACAAGAATATCTGTGATAGGTTCCTAAAATCTCACCATTGCTGACCCTGCCAGGATTAGGGTCCCTGGGTCAAAATGAGCCACGCCTTCCTGGACCCCGCACCTCTGTGCTAACTTGCTGTGCGTCTCTGTCTCCTGCAAACCTCTGCGTCCTCAGCTCCATCCTCCCTTACTCACCAGCTCCCACAAGGCGGCCAGCCTCAGGCCACAGCCCAGAGCACCATGTGACCTACCGCCTGGCTCATCCGTAGCTCTAAGTCTTTGCCTAATTTGTTCCCTATGCCTGAAATGGCTTTCCTTAGTTTTTCGGAGGGGATGCTACCTTTTTGCACATTTCAATCCCTCCATCTCTCAGGAAGACCACATCTCACACCCCACTGCATGTGGGTGGGGACCTGTGATTACCTCTGACCAACAGGAAAAAAATGATAATATGAAACTTCCATGGGCTGCCCTAGAAAACACTCCTGAAGCCAAGAATTGAGAAGGACACCATCCCAGTACAGCAGAAGGATCACCAGTCCCTGGACAGCTGTACAGTGGAGGCTGCCTTGCCCCTGACCACCACCCTCTTGGGGGGATGATGGGAGAGGCTTGAATGTTTCTTGTGTAAATTATTATTGCCGAAGGTGACGAGATATGACTGCGATGTGGTGGTAGGGCACTCACCTTCCTGAACCAACCCTGCGAGCACACGGTTCTTGGGAGAAAGCAGTACTTCATATAGTAGCAAATCTGATATTATTTTGCATGTCCCCTGTAGCAGCGGAATGCACACACACACACACACACACACACACACATGATCATGGGTGAAAAAACACACATGATCATGGGTGAAAAAACACCCCGCAAACCCTGGGAAACCTCTGTGCTCCTCACTCAGACCTAGAGGTTCTCCCAGATTTCTTGTGCTGTTTGCTCACAGAGGATTCGAAACTAGCATTTAGCGCATCATTTGGTAATTTTCATATGACTTCTCCAACGGAATGCAAAACTCCGAGTGGCAGGGATGTGTTGTCTTCAGTTCTGTGCTTCCATGTCTTGGCTTTTGACCTGTGGCAGCCGCAGAGCACGTGCTGGGCCTGAGAGGTGATGAGGAAGTAGATTTGGGGGATCAGGCTCCTCCAGCAGCTCCCACCTCTTTTCTTGGTGTGATTTGCTGCCCCTGCCAGGACTGAGAATTGCAGTGTCACCTCCCACCCAATGCCCCACAGGTGTGTGCTGGAGACCAAGGCCAGGCCAGTCATCAGGCCCTGTTCATCCTGGGCACACACCAGGGTGAGCACACGGGAAGCCTGCTCTAAAGGCTGCCACATGTTTGATACCTGGAGATACAGGCACACCTTCTTCTGCCGTCGTAAGCTCTCTGATGAGACCCTGGTGCTGGCGGCCATGCCCTCAGCTGTAAAAGGAACCGGGAAATTCAGTTGGATCCCAGAGAGAAGCAAAGATGATGGTGATGAGACAGGGTCCCAGCACAGTGTAGTCCTGGAGCCCCGCCTGTCCTTTCCAGGTACCTAAGGAATAAGTCCCTCCCTTCAGAGAACATAGCTGGAGTCAGCAGGGTTATTCATCTGGAACCAAAGAGCTCTGATTAATACAGACGAGCTGATATCAGAAATGACACACGACTCTTTTTCTACCTGCTCATTTTGCCATACGTACGAACCCTCAGTTCTCAGATGTACCTTCAGTGCTTCCCAGTGATGCACCTCTGGTGTGCAAGAGGTACAGGGTTCACCTGGTGTTTCTCCTGGGTTCACCTTAAGATTCTCTATGGAAATGTGTGTTTGTAGATGATGACAGGGAGTTCGATGGATAGAGATGGAGAGACCCTGTGTATGTACCTTTAGGCATCCTCAGCCCTTTGTTTCAATGATTAGAGATTTCTCATAAGTGTGCAAGAGTAGTACACGATAAAGTTAGCAGAAAAGAAAATCACAGCGTTTGCTTTAGTGTATCAGATCTGTCCCATACATCCTTTGCGGTCGTTAGAGCTGTTTTCAGTAAAGTTCAAAAAAACTGTAAAATAATTATTTACTACATGTTCAATGTACCCAGCCTAAAATTCATCTATTTCTTAACACAAATATCTAGTTTTTAGAGATTTCAAATCTCTTTGGTTCAAGCACTGCCGGGAAAATTCCTTACTGTTTTTATTTCACTCTTTCTTTTTACGTTCCAAAAGGAGGCAGAAGCCTGCCCGTTTCTGCACGAGTACGGAGAATTTGAGAAGCCTTCCAGAGTGTAACTGTGTAACTCCATCCATTTTATATGAGACTTTTAGAGTCATGAAAATATCATATTGCCTCCTCTTGGGTCAGGGAACATAATCTGAATGAGGAAGTTATTCAAAAGTGAACTATATTTGTGAAATTCACGTGAATTACTGGTAAAATTTTTTAATTAAATTTTGTCCAATGTAATCAAGCATTTGTTTACTCTAAGCATAGGCAATGGTTCCAACAATAAAAATTAATAATTCCCAAGTGCCTTTGTATATCCTGAAGCCCCATCTGACTGGTTAGAAATGTCCACCGCTAGAGACTTCCAAGGGCCGTCAACAGCTCGTGCAGAAAATCACAGTGGCGCTAGGATACGCCAGCATTGTTCTTCTTCAAGAAAAGTCTGTTGTGGAAATTTACCTGTGCAATGATTTGGGTTGAAAAAAAAGTATTTTCTCTGAACAAATAAGAAAGAAATGTGTAATAAATATATCAATATTGGTGGGTTTTTTTCAACATTTTTGAGAGTCTGACAGAGGAAAAGGAAAAGTCATGAGGTTCTCCATCCACTTCACTGGTAATTATTTCATCTTTGTGAAAACACCAGCTCCGTGAAGAACTGCTTCACGTGGAGACAGGGCATCACACTAGCCATGAGGATGAAGCTCCAGCTGGCGACTGTGCGTGTCCACACTAGGGCACAGGCACCCAAAATGCTTCCAAGTAGTAAGACCCTCACATATGCTCATAATCTCACCTGTATCTAGGTTTTGCTTTCTGTATTACCCTCAAATATTGCTTTTTGCCTAAAAAGCCCAATAACACAATGGGATCATAGAAATTAGAACCAGGAGGGACTTTACTGAGTGCTAATCCAGGCAAAACATTGTTTTTTCAGCAAGACTTTGTCCTGAAATGCTATACGATAGTGTACACTGTTTGTATTAGGTTCTTAATGTCAATGGCTTAATTCCCTGAACACTTTTCAATCTATCAAGTCCCTTAAACAACTCAGCAGACAGTGAGTTTCCCCTTGGTGAGAGCTAAAAATATTCGCTCCGTGTGGAGTGTGCCCCGCTGCCTCGCACTGTTGTAGGGCTGCCCACAGTGTGATGGTTTGTTCCGTGTGCTGACTTGGCTGGGCTGTGGTGCCCAGATGTCTGGCTGAACACCAGCATGCATGTGTCTATGAAGGCATCTTTCAGTTGTGATTACCAGCTATGGTCAGTGGACTCTGAGTAAAGAAGATTGCCCTCCATAATGTGGGTGGGCCTCATCCAATCAGTTGAAGGCTTATACTGGATCATGTTTGCCGGTGAGAAAGCACTGACCCTGCCTTCAGTTCTTGGTCAGGTCTCTGGGCAGAGAGAAAAATGCCTGGATCTGAAGGCTCGTATCCCTGCCATGGTGCTGCATGAATGAGGCCCCATGCTTCCCATCACAAAAGTGACATCAACATTTGCCCTGCCTCTAGCCCAGGCTGGGGAAGAGCAAAAGTGAAGACCTGGGAAAGTGCTTTGGGATCAAGTGGTGTGTGTGTGTGTGTGTGTGTGTGTGTGTATGTGTGTGTGTGTGTGTGTGGTGTGTGTGGTGTGTCTGGTGTGTCTAGTGTGTGTGTGTTTGGTGTGTGTGTGTGTCTGGTGTGTAGTGTGCCTGATATGCGTGTGTGTGTGTCTGGTGTGTCTGGTGTGTCTAGTGTGTGTGTGTGCATTTGTGTCTGGTGTGTGTGTGTCTGGTGTGTAGTGTGCCTGATATGCGTGTGTGTGTGTGTGTGTGTGTGTGTGTGTGTGTTCTGAGAGAACGTTACTTCCTGAGATTTACGGCTTCCAGATACAAATGCTGTTGTGGAAGACTTTTAAATTCATATAAATCACAATTAATGGGAATGGAGAAAAGCAAAGAACATTTATTTTGGTTAAAAAAAAAAAAGCCATTGCAATAAGTAAATCTCCAGGCTATTAAACACGGAAGGCGGGAAGGAGGGAAGAGGGAAAGAAGAAAACACTGCACTTCTCTCTGTGGGCCCGGGTATTGATTGAATCATAGTCAGCAGAGCGGGAAATGAAGAAAGACACTTGTAAATTCCTGGGAGACTTTCCTACTTCTCCAGCACAGGTGCAGGCAGGACAGGGCACTCAGGAGTGTGTGTGCCCTCACACTGGCATGTTCACACACACACACACACACACACACACACACGCACACAGCTTTCCCCGGCCCTGGACGGGATGGGATGCGATGCCCAGGGTTCTCTGTAAAGACAAGGTCGGGCAGGAACTTGACAAGACAAAGCAGCCCATGCAGTTGCCCTTGAAAAGTGTCCCTTGGCACAGCCCCACTTCCCACAGGGGCGGGACGGCCGCCCTCTAACCAGGCTGCTGCACCTGAGAGCTCAGCCCAGCGAGGAATGATGGGCTGGGCTTCATGCATCCAGGATGGGGTGCGAAGGGGGCGGCCGTGGAGGCTGGAAGGCTGAGGAGCCATCAGCCATGCACTGTACATGCGGCAACACGGAGGGGATGGAGGCTGGGAGGAGCTCCCAAAGCCCCCCTCTGCAGAGATGGCCCGTTACTTCCACGGCCTCGATCCCCAGAATCGGAGTAAACAAATTCCACATGTCACAGGTCAGGGAATGCCCGGCTCACAGAGAGCCTCTGTGCCCTCCTCCAGGCAGGTGGCCCTCCGTCCAGCAGCTGCAGGATGTAGTTATAAGTGCACTGTCTCAGACGCCACCCTGGCCCGAGGCCTAGATTAACGCAGTGCATGTTAACACAGTGCCCAGGGGATGTGTAACCGCTCCAGAGTTTGAGAAGGGCTGCTCTGTCCGTCTGTCACTAATGGTATTTTTCACTGCACCCAGAGATAGCTCATGCGTGTTTGCCACCTTGTTAAGCCCCCAGCCTCAGGGAGGTGGGTGCCATGCCCCCAGGACAGGGGGCACCTTGGGTCCCCTCCCCCTCCACCATGGCTCCATGCGGACGTGGACGTGACAGTCTGCCTGAGGCTCTGCTGCTCCGGTGGTATGTCACCCACCCTCCTGGACAGGGTTGGGTGGAGCCCACGCTCAGAACTCCCTGACACACACAGAATTGCTGATAGAGATATTATTCTACAATTACTTCTGATTCTACAATCACCATTCTTTTATAGATGAGGCAACTGGGACGCAGAGACCTTCCATTTTTAGACACAAGTGAGCCTTTGTGGGTAATGGAACCGAGACTTGAACTGGAGTCCATCAGACCCCAACACCTCAGTGGTCTCCACCGGACCCTGCTGTTTCCTAAAGTGCCTGGGTCATGAGGTGGCCATCTCACAGCTTGGAGCTCCCATGTCCTTCCCCTGTCCCCATCCCCACAGGTCAGATCTTGGGGGTGGAAGACAGAATGAGTACAAGTGCTCCTGGGCTCACCTGAGGGTCCGTGTCCACCTGGGGCCAGTTCCAGAGCCTGGGACCCCCGCCCAGGAGACAGGTGACAGCATCAGGAAATCAAAGGACCACATGGAGATCCCAGGGACCCGCTTACTACCTAGATTTCCCCCACTGAGTCCAGCTGCTAAAACACGCTGGTACCTCCTGCCCTCAGACCATAGCTGTCCTGCCCCAGCCTAGAAAGCTGAGGACAAGAGAAGAAAAGGGTCGCCGGCAAATCACAAGCTTTCCCCTGAAGTGATGATCGCTGTTGCTCCGGTCAAGAGAGCTGCTTCCGGCTCTCAGGTTTCCAGAGCAGAGAGAGCAACCCTTTTAAGAACGGCAGCAACCCTGAAAACTCACAGCGGAGCTCCTTCCGAAAGCGATGAACCGACAATGAAGAGATACAGCGGGCTTGATCTAATGTCCCCCGGGAGGCCACCACCTGCAGTGCGTCTTTGTCAGGCCCGCCGGGATAACATCAAAATCTCATAGAACAATATACTAGGAGCACATGAGACTAAGATGCTCGGGGTTTACAGGACAGCGAAAGTTTTGATTTACTGGAAAAGACCCGGAAAATAGCTCACCATTTTCAAAGCAGTCTTCAAGAGGAAGAACAGTCTGTTCTGAATGACAACCTGCTCCTCACCCAGGACATTTAAACCCACGGTGATGCTGGCGTGCAGAGCAGAACTGCAAGCTCTCAGTAATCCTGGGGGCGGAGGACAGGGTGAAGGGCCTCCTCCCACCCCATCACTCTGCTCACAGCAGCCCGGAGCCTAAACCACTAGGGCCATGCTTCGTCTCTCATGAAAGCCCCACCGTGTGAGCACCCACAAGGCACATGCGGAATAAAGACTGACATGGACGAACACCGTCCTCTGCACAGAGATGTCTCTCCAATGGGGAGCATGGGGCAGACACGCGCGGAACCCCTGCTACAGTGGGATGTGTTCCCTCCCAGAATCACAGCTAAGATCCAAGGTCAGATGCCCCCCACCTTGTGTTCAGAGGTGCAGAGAAGTGGTCCACGGCACACCCTACCTCTGCACTCCTTCTCTGGGCTACACAGCTAAGGAGAGGTGGCCACTTACCAGCCCAAACATGGACATTCCTTCAGAGAAAACGGTTGGAAGCTTGTGTTTCTGCCAGGCTGGCTGCCAGGAGGGTGGGGAGTACATCTTCTGCCAATCTAAGTGCTGGGGCTTCAGAGGGCGGGTGGGGGAGAACCCGTCACCCCAGAGCTGCCACAGGCAGAAGTCATTCTGGGGGTCAGATGGAAAGAGAGTTTAATGAGGCGTCCACACAAATGCCTATGAAGTCCTGAGAGAGACAGACACAGAGACAGAGAGAGCTGGGGGGATGCGCCAGCTGGGGTGTGCAGGCTATGTCTCTGGAATGGGACCCCTGTGTGATCCTGGCTCCTTCACCTGAGACCTCTGGGGCCACAGGTAAGTTACTTCCTCTCCTTCCATCAGTTTCCTTGTCTCCAAAGAGAGAGTAATATAAAAAGGAATGAAATAACACCATTTGCAGCCACATGGATGGACCTAGAGATGATCATACTAAGTGAAGTAAGCCAGACACAGACAAATATAGGATATCGCTTATATGTGGAATCTAAGAACATGATATAAATAAACTTAGTTACAAAACAGAAATAGACTCACAGACATAGAAAACAAACTTATGATTACCAAAGGGGAAAGGGGGTGAGGGAGGGATAAATTAGTAGGCTGGGATTATCATATACACACTACTATGTATAAAATAGATAAATAACAAGGACCTACTGAATGGCACAGGGAACTCTACTCAGTATTATGTAATAACCTGTAAGAGAAAAGAATCTGAAAAAGAATATATATATATACATATATATGTATGTATAACTGAATTGCTGTGCAGTATACCTAAAACTTACACGATACTGTAAATCAACTATATACTTCAATTAAAAAAAATTTTTTTAAAAAGGGAGATTAATAACAGCAACATTGAAGGACTGTGGAAAGATGAGCAATGCAACATGGAAACACCTAGCAAAGATCCCAGAACCGCCAGATGATCCGGAAGTATGCCTCCCACCTCCTGCATCTGGTGAGGCTGGTTCCAGAGCGAACAGGTGACACTGAAGCCCCGTGGATTCTCTCAGGCTCCTCTGCACACTTTGCTGACCAGTCTCCTGACACCCCCGCTACGGCCGGGGCTCACTCACGTCTCTCTGACCACAGACGAGTCCCCTGCCCCTGCCCCTGGCACTGAGCCCACCCCTCACAGCCTCCCTCTGCGTTTTAACTGAGTTGTCTAGCGAGTTAATTTGATTTCCCACATCCAGTTTCTTTCCCCCTTTAAATACAACTCAAGCGTGACTCATGCCAGCAATAAACTGTGCTCACAGTACGCGGGTATTCACCCCTCAACTTCTCCTGACTCACCCAGAATTAAATAACGGGGCTCCGGGCCCATCCTAAACTCCAGCCAAGACGATGACTCAGCCACCCCTAGTCTGAGGGCTGACGCGGGATGGGGCCAGGAGACGCAGGGCAAGGCTTAGTGGCTCCCCACTGGAGCCGGGCCCGGCCGGGGCTCGACCAAGCAAATGTCTATGAAATTGCTCTTGTTCTAAGAGGAGACTTGGATCCTATTTAAAGCAAATTGCCCAGTGATTGGAGCAGCTGGGAAGAGCGTGTCATCCTTAATCCTGTGCCCTTACTAAACGTGCGTTCCTCCACCCCCTGCTAGGCAAAAAGCAGACCCAGAGATTCCTCATCCGATTCCTCATCTTGTTCTCCGTGGAGAGACTAGGCAGGGGGCAGGGTCATTTAGGATAACACCCATATTCAGAAATCTTTTAATTAAGTACAAATGAATTTTTTCTTTTCCTTTCTTTTCTTTTTTTTTTCTAACATCTTTATTGGGGTATAATTGCTCTACAATGGTGTGTTAGTTTCTGCTTTATAACAAAGTGAATCAGTTATACATATACATATGTTCCCATATCTCTTATCTCTTCCCTCTTGCGTCTCCCTCCCTCCCACCCTCCCTATCCCACCCCTCCAGGCGGTCACAAAGCACTGAGCTGATCTCCCTGTTTTCTGTCAACACTTCAGAACCACACTCCTGGCCTGCCTGGAATACCTGTCATACCCGTCATACCTGGCATACCTGGCTTCAGGTCGCCAGGGCAAGACAGGGCTGACATTGGCACAGCTCATTTCTCAGGAGGCCCTGAGAAGCACAGGTGGCAAGGAAAGATCCAGGTGGCCACGGTCTTCCCTGCAGGCTCCACCTGAGCTGTTCCCGTTCTGTCCCCTGAAAGGACCACAGGGACCCTCAGCTCAGTGGTTACACATGTCCCTTTTTTGACACCATAAGGGTGGGACAGACTCTCTGAATGGATTTGAACTGATTCTCCAGCCTATTTCCCTGCGAATCACACTCGTATCTAAGGTACGAATGACGATACCAGGACCATATGATTCATAGACCTACCTGCCCCCAGCTGTCATCGTGCAAACTCTGCCGCCGGGTTTTGGAAGAAACTGCATCAACGCCAGGGTCTCCTACCCTGTCCTTTTGCAGCATCCCTGGTGTCCAGCTGGGCATTCCTTGGCCTGATAGATCTACCCAGAAACCCCTTTTAGTCTCTCAAGACTGAGCTCCAGCCCCAGGTCATCCGAGGGTCCTTCCCTCACCTTTCCATGCCGAGCTGGCCTCCCCCTCCCACCACACCTTACACAGCACACACAGATGGCGAGACTGACACAGGGCCTGGGGCTCCTCCATCCCACTTGTATCTATCATTCTGCCGCTGGCATCTCTCAGGCCCTTGAACAAAAACATGGGTTGAATCCAAAGAAGGTTGAGTGATTGACGTCACAAGGAGGTTACCTTTTCCTTTCTTTTTGTAAAGCGGGCTCTGAGCCAAACACATTCCCGGATAACTCACCCCGTCTACGTGTCTGAGCTCCCAGAAACAGGTACTTCTGAGCATCTTCTCACTAATAAAAGCAACCCTCATGTAGCAATACAAGAGGAGGACTGTTGCTGGTATCGTGCTCGTGCCAGGCAAATCAGATACACTCTCTTCCTGAGTCCTCTACAGCATTGCAAATAGATGCTATCCCCACGCACACTGACCAAATGGGAGCTCAGAAAGTAACTTGCCAAGATTACAGAGCTGGTGACTGAGGAGCCGGATTTCAAACCCAAATCTGTCTGCTTCCATCCACAGCAGTTCATTCCCAGGAAGTTCAGCCACGGCATTTATCACTGCTCGATTTTACAATGAGCAGTGTGATTTTAGAAAGCAATGTCCATCTTCCCTGCTGAACTGTAAGCCCCATGAGGACAGGGGTTTTGCCAATCTCATTAACCATTTCATTAAGACTGCCCGGCATGGGCTCACACTTAGTAGGACCTCAATAAATACCTGTGAAGAAATAAATGAAAGAATGAATGACCGAGTGAATACTTCGACATAGACAGAAGTCCATCTGGCAGACAGTTAACAAACCCCACGATTCCCAATTCCCTACCCCTGTTCTTGCAGTTCTCTGTCTCCATCAATCCTGCCGTTGTCCAAATCTCACTCCTTTATTCAAGGCCCAACATAAAGGCCACCTCTTCCCTCAGCATCCCTTTGGTCCCTAGACAGAAACTGACCCATCCTCCCTGTGCCCCTGCAGTGCTCCCTGCAGTGTTAGATACTTCACACCGTTTCTTCCTGGTGCTGTGATTACATGTGTTCTTCTATTTTCCCCTAACGGACTGGCGTTGGGGGCGGTGCAACTGCAGGAAGTCATGAGAATTACATACAATTGGATGGGGCAAACTTGAGAGAATAGGGAGGCTGTGTCGAGAAGCCACAACTTTTCTCCACAGCAAAGAGTAGCCCCCACTCGCCACAACTAGAGAAAGCCCACACTCAGCAACAAAGACCCAACACAGCTAAAAATAAATAAATAAATAAAATTTTTAAAAAGACAATGTTTATACCTTTATATAAAAGTTTATCCCCTCACAAAAGGAGCATTGTTGGCTGCTTCTTGTTTCCTAATATTAACATCAGAAAACTCCATCATCCTGTGTAGAGTCTCCCAGAGAACTGCTCCCGGGAAGGATAGGCTCTGGTCAAGTTGTCCACCACTGAGACAGAGCTGGGAGAATGAGCCGTGGATCCCCCTTCCTCACTGTGGAGGAAAGAATGGCATCCGTATTTTAATTAATTAACTTATTTATTTTATTTTTGGCAATTCTGCTGTAAGAGGAATAAAAATATACTTTCTCAGAAGACTTATAAATGAGTGCTATGTTCCCTTTATTCATAGAAGCCCAGGATTGCAAACAACCCAAACAGCCATCAACCGGAGAAGGGAATCATTTTTGGAACACTAATGCAATAACGTACTCCTTAGAAACAAAAATAATGAATTATTGCTACATGGAACAACATGGATGAACGTCAAAACATTGTGGTGAGTGAAAGGAGCCAGACCCCAAAAGAGCACATACTCTGTGACTACATTTATACAAAGTTCAAGGATAGGCAAGCAAAACTAGTCCACAGTGATTGCCTATAAGGGTGGGAGTGACTGGGCGGTGGTGAGGAGCCTCCTGAGGTGATGAAGATGTTTTAAACCTTAAGAGGTGTGTGTGTTAAAATACGATCCACATCTCTGCATTTCAAAGCATGCAAATTTTACCTCAAATTTTTGAAAAAAGGAAATGTGGATGGTCTAATATAACTTAGAGTGAGCCTACATGTTTTTTCAATTTTCATTATACATTTCCCTTTGAAATGATGGCCAAACATACCCTAAAATTTACAAGAAATTGACCAATAGCTCTCCCCAATGATAGTATCACTTTCCACTTCCACCAGCAACACATAGGGATTCTCACAAATCTGCATTCTTGACAACCTTTGATGTTGTCCATCTTTAATATGGATGGGAAGTGGTATTCAGTGTGGATTTAGTTGTGTTTCCTTTACTATTGAAGTTTTTAACCCTTTCCATGTACTTATTGACACATATTGGTATATCGTCGCTTGTGGAGTAGCTATGCGAGTCATTTATCATTTTTTCTACTTTTTCTTGACCGTTTGTAACTGATTTAAATGATATTCTTATATGTCATGTAAAATAAGCTGTTTGGCTTGAGATAAAAGTTTGTACTGTATCGTCATATTGTATTGCCAATATTTTCTCCCAGTCTGTGGCTTGCCTTTCATTTTCTTAATGGTTGGTGTCCTTTGATGAGAAAAAGCTTTTAATTTTGAGGAAGCTCAAATTGTTCATTTATTTTCTTCTATGGTTATTGTTTTTTGTATCCTGATAAGAAATTTTGCATACTCCAAAATCACAATTACACTCTTCGGTTTTCTTTTAAAAGCTTCACACTTATAGGTTTTACATGCAGGACTATAATCACAATTAATTTTTGTGAGGGGTGTGAAATAGGGATTGTTTCCATTTTTTTCTATATGGATATCCACTTATTAGAGTACTATTTGTTAAAAAGATTTTCCTTTCTCCATTAAATTACCTTGACATCTCTGTGAAAAATCAGTTGACCTTATATGTATGAGTCGATCTGGATTCTCTGTTATTTTCATTGATCTATGTATCTAAATATATACCATCAACACACTATCCTATTTATTGTCACCTTATAGGAAGTACTGATAACAGTTATGAGGCTTCCAACTTAGTTTCTTAAAAATACTTTATTCTAGTTACTTTGCATGTTACTGTAAATTTTAGAGTCACTTATTACTACCAAGAAAGAGAGAAAGAGAAAGAGAGAGAAGAAGAAGGAGGAAGGAGGTGGGGAGAGAAGGAGAGAGAGGTTGGATTTTGAATGAAACTGAATTTAATTTATACATCAGTCTGGGGAGAACTGACCTATTATCAACATTGATTCTCCCGATCGATGAATATGGTCTATATCTGAATTTATTTATCTTTTCTTTAAATCTATAAGTCGTATTTGTATTTTTCACACAAAAAGGTCACTTGTGTCTTTTGTTAAAGTTATCCTTAAATACTTTTTCTTGTTATAAATTAAATTGCTTTTAAAAGTCATTTCCAATTGATTTCTGCTATTATATATTGAAAAGGATTTTATGTTGATTTGTCTCCCATGACCACAGTGAAGTGTACTTAATTATCTGTTTGTTTGTGTTTTTTAAGATTGCTTAAGAAAATTCTATGTAGACAATAACGCTGTCTCTAGACATGGATAGTTTTACTTTTTCCTTTCAAATATTTATGCCATTTATATTTTTCTTGCTTCCTGACTCTAGTTAGGACCTCCAGTGTAATGGTAGATAGAGTGATAAAAGCAGACACTGTGCCTTGTTCCTGACATTAGGGTAAAATCATTCAGTGTTTCACCATTGTATCATGTTAGCTGTAGGTTTTTCACATATGCCCTTTATTTGTTGAGGCAATGAATTACACTGATTGATTTTTGAATGTTAAACAAACACTGCATTCCTGGGATAAACCCCATTTAGTCACGGCATACCATACTTCTATATACTACTGTATTCTATTTGCTAATGTCATGTTTAGGTCTTTTGTGCCTATATGATGAGGACTATTGGTCTATAATTTTATTTTTTGGTAATACCTTTGTTAGGCTTTAGTTTCAAGTTTACACTGGCATCATGCAATGATTTGCAGCATATCCTCTTTCCTTTATATTTTGAAATAATGTGTGAGATTGGAAATACCTCTTATACTAGTGTTAAAGTCATTATTCAGACCCTGGCCTAGGGTTTTCATTGCAAAAAGGTATTTACTTGTGAATTCAATGTTATTATAAGGCTATTCCGAGTTTCTATTTCTTCTTTTTTTATAAGTAATGTGTCTTCAAGAAATTTATTCATTATATCTAATTTGTAAAAACAACTGGCATAAAGATGTTCATAATATTCTCTTACTGTTCATTGAACGTCTGTAGACCTTTCAGCGATCTCTTGCTTTCACTGTAATATTGATCATTTGCAGTTTTCCCTACCCACTCTCCCTTGCGTGTGTGTGTATGTTCTTTATTATCTATCTTGCTAAGGTTTTACCAATTTTGTTAACCTTTTCGAATAACTTTTTTTCACTTTGTTAATTTCTTTTTTAATTAAATTTTATTTTTTTTATTCAGCAGGTTCTTATTAGTCATCCACTTTATACACATCAGTGTATACATGTCAATCCCAATCTCCCAATTCATCACACTCACTTTAATTTCTTAATTGCAGATTTTCTATTTCATTTCATTCTGCTCTTACCTTTATTGTTTTTATTGTACTACTTTCTTTGGAAGCAATTTGTTCTTTTTCTTCTAGCTTCTTAAGGTAGCTCATTAACTTAAATTTTTTATTCCCTTCTAATTATGCATTTAAATTTATCAATTTCTCCTAAGCATTGTTTTAACCTTGGTTCATAAATTTTGATATGTGTGCTTTCATTTTGGTTTATTTTAAAATGTTTTCTAATTTTCATTGTGATTTGTTCTTTGACTCATGGGTTATTTGTAACTGTGTACCCACTTGCCAACTATTTGGGTATTTTATCATTAGTTAATTTCTAATTTAATTGTAATGTCTTAGTCGTGTTTTGGTATCATGGTTATGCTGGCATCATAAAATGATTTGTAAATTATTCCCTCTTCCTCTATTTAATGGTATTGTGACCAGAGAATATATTTATTATTTCAATCCTACAAATTTTACTGAGATATTTTATGCCACAGCATATGGTCATTCCATCCTGTGAACTTCCTATTCACAGAGGAAAAGAATGTGTATACTGCAATTGTTAAACAGAGTGTTTACAAACATCAATAGATCAGGTTTGTTGATAGAGTTGTTTTTTCTTAAACCTTCCATAACTTTATTGATTTTGTGTCTGTTTGTTCTAAAATAGTGAAATATGGGTGTTAAAATCTCCACATAAGATTATGGATATATCTTTCTCCCTTTAGTTTTCCAGTTTCTTCTTCATGTATATAATTCATAAACCATATGATTCCATATGTAGAAAATACTAAGTAGTCATCAAAAACCCAACAGAACAAATAAATGAATTCATCAAGGTCACAAGATACAATTTCCATACACAAAAATCAATTGTATTTCTACATACTAGGAATGAGCTAATTGAAAATGAAATTTAAAAAAATAATTCCACTTAAAATAGCATCAAAAAGAATAAAATATGTAAGAATAAATTTAACAAAAAAGCATAACTCGTACACTGAAAACTGTTAAGCTGCTGAGATAAATTAAAGATCTAAATAAATGAAAAACATTCCATGTTCATAGATTGAAAGACTCCATATTGTTAAGATGGTGATTTTCCCTCAGATTGATTTGCAGATCCTATGAAATCTCAAATAAAATACTCCCAGGCCTTTTTTATATTATGATATGTTGACCCTAAAGCATTTATGCAAATGCAAAGGTCCTAAAATAGCAAAAGTAATTTTGAAAAAGAAGAAAGTGTGAGGACTTATTCTTCCCGATTTCCAAAGTTACTCTAATGCTACAGTAATCAATAATATGTGAGGGGCTTCCCTGGTGGCGCAGTGGTTAAGAATCCGCCTGCCAATGCAGGGGACATGGGTTTGATCCCTGGTCCAGGAAGATCCCACATGCCGTGGAGCAACTAAGCCCATCCACCACAACTACTGAGCCTGCGCTCTAGAGCCCACAAGCCACAACTACTGAGACCACAAGCCACAACTGCTGAACCCAGGAGCCACAACTACTGAAGCCTGTACACCTAGAGCCTGTGCTCCACCACAAGAGAAGCCACTGCAATGAGAAGCCCACGCACCACAACAAAGAGTAGCCCCCGCTCACCACAACTAGAGAAAGCCCACGCACAGCAACGAAGACCCAAAACAGCCAAAAATTAATTTAATTAATTACTTTTTAAAAATAATATGTGATATTGGCATAAGGATAAACATATAGAGCACTAGAAGAGAATTAAGAATCTAGAAATAAACCCTAACATTCAGGGTCAGTTGGGAGGGGGAGGGGAACTTGGGTGTCTACCTCACACCATCTGCAAAATTAACTCAAAACATATCAGAGGCCTGATTGTCATTCTTATAAGTTTAAATCTTTGAGAAGAAAACTTAGAAGAAAATCTCTGTGCTCTTTGCTGAGGCAAAGATTTCTTAAATATTGTGACACCAAAGGCACAATCTATAAAAATGAATTTGATGAATTGGATTCCACCAAAATTAAAAACCTTTGCTCTTTGAAAGAAACCATTAAAAGACAAACCAAAGACTGGGGGAAATAGGTGCAAATTATTATCTGGTAAAGAACTTATAGACAGAATATATGAAGAATTTTTACAACTCAAAAATAAGACAGCCCAATTTTTTAAAGGGGAAAAATTTGAATAGATACTTTAATAATGAAGAGCTGCATGGTTTTAAACACATGAAAAGATGCTTACCATCATTAGGCATTAAAATGCAAATTAATGAGATACCACTTCACACCCACTAGAATGGCTATAATCAATAAGACAGACAATAACAGGCTTTAGAGAGGAGAAAGAAACAGGAACCTTCATACGTAACTGGTGGGAATATAAAAAGGCACAGTCATTTTAGAATAACTGGCAATCTCTTAAAAAGTCAAACATAAACTTATTATAAACCCAGCAATTCTACACAAGAGAAATGAAAGCGTCTATCTACACAAAGACTTGTACTGGAAATTTCCCTGCAGCTTTGTGAAAGCCCATAGCTGGAAACAAGCCAAATGTCCATCCACTGTTGAATAGATCATCAAAATGTCATCTAGCTAAACAGTAGAATTCTCCTTAATGAAAAGTGTCCCAAAGTTTCCTCTTTTCTCTCGTTGTTTCATCTTGGATGGTTTCTATAGGAACGCCTTCAAGCTAATGTCTTCTGTGAGGTCTAATCTGCTCTTCACCTGTTCCACTACACTTTTCACCTCACGCATTGTAGTTTTCATCTCTAGAAGTTTAATTTGGGCCTTTTTTATATCTACTGTGCCTCTGTGTAACTTTTTCAACATATGGATTCCAGTTATAATAACCGTTTTAATGCCATACCTGCCATATGCTAAGGGCCATCACATTAATGCTTCTCATTAGACTAGACAAATGGACACCAAAAGCACAGCATACATTCCTGGCATGTAGGCAAACGATGCCACATGTCTTTGTAAATCACCTCGTAGATCCCATGGAGCCAAAGCTGTATCCTTCCCTGGATCACAGTAGGGAAGCATTCACTTGCCACCATGAGCTTTGAACAGGAAGTGGCGTGCAGGTCCTGGCCCACACTTTGAGGAACACTGATCTAAAGTGCCACCTGGATCTTTCTGCGTTCAGGTGCACATCCATTCACTTAGGAAACACATTGTGAGCACCACTGTGTGCCCCGTGCCCTGGGGAAGGGACCAGCAGTCCAACACAAGCACAGAGGGAGGGGACTCGGCTTGGACAGGGTGTCCAGGAAGATGCAGGAGGGAGACTACCAAACCGGGAAGGGAGTGAGAGTCAGGTGGTCCACGGTGGGCAGGGAGGGCCTAGCAGAGGATGTGGCAGGAGCATCCCTTGGTCAAGACAGTACCGGGTCTTTTAGAAGATTCCATCTTCCCCTTCCCCAGTGCAGTCTGTGGGGCCCCGCTGGTCCCCAAAACAGTTGTCATGGTGCGTGGTGAGAGAACAAAAATTGAGAGCAGGCATTTAGAAATGTTTATAGAAAATTGACAGAGTAATTTTATGTCTGTTGAAATTATTAGTAAAAGCATGGGGTCTGTTTTGTATGCCTTTGATTTCATTTTCTGAGTGATTTCTTTTTGCTGTAATTTTCAAAATACCGTCTGTTATGGACAGAAAAAAAAAAAACCCTTTCCTCCACCACAGATGATGAAAAATGCACCAAGTTGCTCCATCTGGCTGGAGGTGAAGCACCAGGCGTAGGATGGCAGGGATGGGCCAGGTGGGCAGGTGGGCAGGAGCTGGGCTGGGAAAGGCCTGGTGGACCTCATCGGGTTCCCAGCAGGGTGGACCTCATCGGATCTGCCTTCTAGATGATTCTGGTAACGGTATGGGGGATGGAGTGGTAGGAGGGAGGCATGCAGGAGCAGCGCTGGGTTTGCCATTAGTCAGAGATGTTTCCCCAGAGTCCTGGGGTCGCTTTCTGTGCAGCGGGTGGGGGCAGGGCAAATCAGGAAGTGGCAGTGAAGGAGCTGCCCCTCCCCACACACAGCTCCCCGCAGCCCACCCTTAGCTCCACCCAGCCCTTCCCCAGCCCCAAATCACGGAGCTCTGGAATATTTTCTAGCAGGGTGGAGGGAGGATTCGCAAGGAGGTAAGAAAAGGGGCTCCCTTTTATTTCTCCACTGGGGGGAAGTTGTGTGTTTAGTGATTTTTAATCCCTCAAAATCTAGCAGTGATGTCCAAAACGGCTAGAGCACCCCTGTCACCTGGTGAAAGAACACACCACCATGCAGGGGGCGCTTGAAGTGGAGACTGCAGGCAAATGCCGACCCAGCGGGCTGGGGCGCCACCTACAATGTAAATCTTAAAATAAACACCTTCTTGTGCAGCCACTGAGCTTTAACGGGAAATAAATAAATATCTAAGAGGTCCTCCCTTTAACTCTCTGAAAAGAGTCAAGACTGGGGAGCTTGCTGGAATGAAATCAAACGTCGGGTGAGGTGTCAGAGGGGCAGTCCTTCCTCCAAACCCCCAGCACCACCACCCACCCCTGGCTCTGGGCTCAGTCTGGCACCCACCCTTCGCAGGCGGCCTCCTGAGCCTTCTCTCGAAGAAGAGACCAGCCTACCAACCCGAGGTAGAGATCAATTATTATCCAAAGGGCCGACAGGGGAATGGCAGCTTTCTGCCGGGGTCGGGGAGCGAACTATGAACTGTGCCTCTCTGGATGCAAGAAGACCGCCAAGGAGGGCATTCTGAGCTGAGTTTTGGGATATGAATAAGAGTTTGCGGGAAAGATGGACGAAGACACAGACATCTGAAACAATGTGGCTTTGGGGGACTTGCATGTGGCTTTCTGTTCTTGGAGCACAAAGAGGGAGGCCCGGCAAGGCACTGGGCTTCAAGAGGTCAACAGAGGGCAAAGGGTAAAGGGCACTGCTTGCCATGTTAGGAGCTCCAGCTTCTAGACATGGGCAGCCTTGCATTGTTTTAAGCAGAAGAGTGAGGGTATAGATACAGCTTTGCTTATGCGTGTGCCTGTGCTTGTGGGTGCACGCATGCGCAAGGTTAATGCACCGCTGGAGGTGGGTCCACACCACGCAGCGCCTCGCCTGGTCCTGAGCTGAGGCTCCATCGCTGCTTGTTGAACTGGGAGACACCAGCCCGGTAGAGACTCGCGCCTTTCCCAGTGCTGCAAACACTGATAGCTGCGGTCCAGAAAGTGCAGACAGGATGCCCGTACAGCAGCTCGACCTCTCTCCCCATGATCCCCGCAGGCTGGCCAAGCCACAGAAGGAAAAGAACCCTGGAGAAGGATCCGCTCGACTGTGCTCAGCAGCCGAAGAGGGACTCAGCACCCGTCTGCGCCCCAGGTGCGATCCACCTGTTCACACCGGTCCGGACTTTCTCCTTTCCAACTGCCCCTGGATTTCTCCCTGCTCACCCTGACTGGCGTGGCCCCATCATCCAGGCATCATGGATCCAGCATCCAAGGAAGGAGAAGAAAGTAACCCGTGCAACCGCTCGGCTCGCTGAGAGAGCGGCGGGGCTCAGGTCCAGAGATAAGATTATCCGGACAACTCCAGACACCAAGGCTGCGGAGGAGAGACGTGCAGCTAACGTGGCGTGTGCACTTGGAAAACCACGGCCGCAAGATTCATGCTACATGATTTGATGCGCTGTGGAGGTGAGGGCGGCGACTTTGCATACTGGAACCACCGTCCCCAAACTGCGATGGAGCACACCGAATTCGTCACATCGACTCCGAACTCTGGGCAGGAGGAATAGATGGAGGGAAAGCTTGCCTCTGTGTTTCGCAGGTAAGTCTTTGGGTTTGTTTCCCCCAGAACAACACAAACCCTAACGATGGATGTTCAGAAACTGCCCCTGATCAGGACGGACCCCCACAAAATGCACCTGTATTCTGTAGTTGGAGGTTTGGGGCAGGCGGAGTCCCCAGGCTGATGTGCATGGCAACCTCCTCGGCTGGCGTCCTGAGAGGAAGCAGAGGCTGGAGCGGGCAGACCTCACCGGCGTGAGAGCTGCCTCCAGGCTGGGAGCCAGCCCTCTGGCCCTTCTCCACCAGTCTCCCACAGCCCTGGACTGTCCCTCCCCATTCCAGGCAGTAGAGTAACTGGAACAGCAAAGTCTCCATAGTGCACACGGGATCAGGTGAAGCTGCAGGTGGCGGAGGGAGCCTCTTTCCTCCCATAATGAGGTCACTCACAGATCCCGGAATTACCCAGGGCCGTTCACCTGCCCTGACCTCACGTGAGTCGGAAGCTCCCCCCATGATGCTCCAGGTCCAATGACATGCTCTCCGTCTGAGCTCTGGTCCTCTAACAGCCTCTAAAATGAAGATCACATGTTGGCTTCCACCTTTACTCCCTCTCAACGTGTCCAAACGCGGGAGCCATAGCAGGTAGGAAGAGAAGAGCTAGGCATTGGGGGAGGGGACCCAGCAGTGAGCCACCCCTGCCCCACTCCTGACCTGGAGGGTTAGATGGTTGGCACTGAGACCGAAAACTTTATCAAAGCAAGGCGAAAGCAGGAGACACACAGTGACACTGGAGGCTCCTTCCTGGAGCATCTCTCTCCTCCAAGCCCAAAACCCATATCAGACAGAATGGAAATAAGACATATTTACCAACAAAGACGTTGAAGACATCAAACCAGACTAAGTTAGAAAGAGGAACAAACTGGAGATGACAAATTTGAAAAATAGAATTGTTGGAATTTAAAACAGAATGGATGGTTTGAAGAGCAGAATGGACCCAGCTGAGACCAAATCAGTGTTCAGAGGAGCTGGTCCAGGGTCTGTCCCAGAAAAGCTCAAGAGAGGAACAAATAAATAGGAGAATACAAGCAGAGACACGGAAGATAAAAATGCCCAAAGCACAGAGTAGCACCAGAAGGACAGAGAAGACAGAGAGGAGAAAACACTTTAAAAAACTGACCACCAAAAATTAGCAAGAAATAGAAAAAAGAGACCTTGAGTTGAAAGAACTCAGAATGATCTAAAGTAAGAAATAAGGGGGAAAGCAAAACTAGACAAAATTAAATAAATTTTAAAACATCAAAGATAAGAAATTCTAAACATTCCCAGAAAAAAAGCTTTAAAAATCACCCTCGTAAATATGAATAAGGATCCAGTTAGTATCATATGTGTCAGTATTACAAGCCAGGCAACGGTATAATCGTTTTTACATATTAAAGGAAAAACGATGCTCAGACTGTTAGGTCAAGCTAATCTATTATTTAATGCTAGGGTAAGATAAGATTTTCTCAGGCATATAAAAAGATTGATGAATCCGCCTAAAGTGAAATTAGGAGCTTTTGTTCATGAAAAGACACTCTACAATAATGAAAAATAAGACACAGAATAGAAAAGATATTTGCAGCACCTGTAACCAAAAAAAAGGGTTCATATCCAAAACATATTATTTTTTTAAGAAAACTCTTGCCAATCAATAAAAAAGAAAAACAACCCAAAAGAAAGGCCAAAAGAATGGGAACAGATACTTAAAAAGAGAGGAACCAGAATGGCTAACATTGCACATGACAAATATTCTCTCATCAGTAATCAGGGAGAGGCAAAATAAGACCTGGCAAGCACATGCCCGCTAGATTGAAAAATAAGTTTAAAAATGCACACAGAAACTGATTAATCCTTTAATAAAAGTCTGGCAATGTCAATACCGTGTGATGTTGGAGCAGTAACAGCTCGCAGACCTTGGCGGTGGGAGTTCTAATCAAGATGCCCACTCTGCAAGGCATTTGACCTTAACTAGTGAAGTTGCCCATGCACAGACGGTCTGTAATGCAACACCCTACTGCTAAAAGCAACACTAGAAACGCTCACTAGCATGTCCGTCGAGACACACGTAGGACTGCTCACAGCAGCCTGGCTTGCAAAGCCGGAAACTGGAAACTGACCAGTGGCTATCATCTGGGGAATGGACCCAGTGAAACCCACAATGCCTACTAGACTGTGCTGGAAATAAGTGAGATACAAATGCATGTAAGACATGGAAGAAACACCAAAACATAACGTTCAGCGAAACAAGAAGACATGTGATTCCGTCCATGTGAAATCAAGGTAATGATTCTATTCGTATGAAGCTCATCAGGGGAAGAACTAAATGTCTGGTGATAAAGCAACAAAGCAAGGACGTGAGTATCTCAAGGGCTGTTACCTAATATTTCATGATTACATATTACAAACATTTCACTACCTGTACTTGTTACCTAGAGGGAGGGGGTGCTGGTAATATTCTATCTCCTGACCAGGGTCCTGGCTACAGGGCAATCTCTTTTTACTTGTTTATCAACCTGTACATATGCTTTGTGACCTTTACAGTGTATCTGTATTAAAATTTTACAATGTATCTGTACATTACAATGTATCTGTATTAAAATTCAGAAAAAGAAGTAAAAAGCAAATGAAGAAAGAGAGAGGAAAGAGGGAAGGAGAGTAGAAGGGAGGAAAGAAGGGGGAAGGAAGGGAGGGAGGGAGGGAATGAAAAACAGATTCATATCATGTAGCACCTGGGGGAAAAGACAGGTGGCTCTCTTCCTGGAAGATGTGACAGAGCTGCAATTCTTAGCATGGCTCTAGCCCTCAGTCACTGAAAACGACTTCTCAGCCACCGAGAGCAGACTGTCCAAGGGTAAGTCCAGGATGCTGATGCACTGGTTTATAATGAGAAATAAAAACAGATACGGCAATCTGCGTAAGTTAATGAACGAAATCATTGAAAAGTAGGTGTAGGGAGCGTTTACAAAGGTTGTTTCAATAAGAAATTGGTAAAAATACAAGATAACACTTTTCATGATTACACTAAATAGATGTTAAGGTAAAAAGCATCATAATGACAAAGAGCAATGTTATATCCAGACAAAACAGAATAGATCAAGACGATATAGCAGTTGTGAATAGATATGCCCTTTAAAATATCACATCACAATATATAAAGTAACAACTGACAGAATTATGAGGGGAAATAGAGAGTAAAATTTATTATCCAAGATCTTAACAAAGCCCTCTTAGAAACTGGTAGATCAGAGGGACAAAAGCCAAAAACAAAAAGGTGTAAGTACATATAAAATTTGAATGACAGGATTAATAAGAAGCTCAAAGTAAAATGTGTGTGTGTGTGTGTCGGGGAGTTTTTACAACCACAGATAAGGGACTAGATTGGAAGGGGCAACACCCAAACAACCCATCCAGGCATAGTGTATTCTCTGAGCATAATTCAATAAGATTAGAAGTCAATAATAAAAGACGATTAAAAGTAAGTAAAACACCATACGCCCAAAAACTAAGAAATCAATCATTCTGCTAAAAAGATGTTAGGATAGAGAGTAAAGCATAAGAGAGATACAAAATAATGGGACCAAACTATAGTGACAGCTGCATATATTTAAATATATTATCAGAAAGTAAGAAAAGAAATGAAAGAAATAAGCTAAGCATTCAATTCAAGGAGAAAACAAAAGGAGAAACACAAGCAACCCAAAGAAATAAGAAGAAAGGAAATAGAACAGATAAGAACAGAAATCAGTGAAACAGAGATTAACAAAATCAAAAGCTCTCTCTATAAAAGATTAGCTAATACACAAACTTCTGGCAAATCTGATCAATGAAATGGGGGGAAGAAATAAATCTGCAAAATACAGAATACAAAAGGGAAAAATTTCTGGAGAGACATAATATCCCCAATTGTAGCAAGAAGAAGTAGAAGATTTCAGTTTAAAATTTGCAATGGTAATTAAACCTCCCCCCAAGGAGAAACAAAACAAAACAACCACAAAACCAGGCCTAGAAAGCCCCACATGAAAGTTACAGCAGAGGTTCAAAGAAGAGTTTCTGTCTCCACAAGTTGCAAGTTGTTCCAGATAATGAGAGAGAGGACGAGAACGCTTCCATTAATTTTAAATGCCTAGGGTTCTACTGATTCCAAAGCTGTCGAAAAACACTTCAAGAAGCCAAGTACAGACTCATTTCACTTATGAATAAACTTATTTACATAGTTTCTAATTGACTTTAACATTGTGTCAAAAATAATATATCATCATAGGCAGAGTTTATCAAAGGAATGAAAAGAAGGTTGAACATCAGAAAATCTGTGAACGTAATTTATTTATCACCTCAAGGTACAATACTAAGCTAAATAAAGTAAAAACTATTGACTAGGTGGGTAGAAGCCAAAAAAAAACACTCTTGGAAATATCCAACATATTTTTAAATAAAATCTCAGAAAACTGGAAATAAAGGGGAATTTTCTTTATCTGACAGATAACTATGAGCTTATGTTCTACAGCAAACACTATATTCAGTGGATTAATTTTAGACATTACTTCTTTAAGACCAAAACAAGGAAAACACAACCATTACCATCTCTCCTGGCAATACCCTGACCAAGGGGAGATGAAGAGAACGACCAGTAAGAGGTAGAAGAACATCTCAAGAAGAGTGAAAGCAATCCTTATTTGTAGATGATATGATCACCTAAACAGAAAACTCATCAGAATCGATAGACAAAATATTGGATTTAACAAGAGTTCCACAAAACTGAGAGGTGCAATGTCAACAGCGCAATGGTGTTTCTTCACACTGGTCATTTCTAACTAAACCGCCTCATAATAAAACAATATAACCTTTACAATAGCTGGAAAAGCTACAGTGTGTCCAGAAATAAATCTAATAAAGAATTCATGAGACCTTGATGGAGAAAGTTTTAAAATTCATTCAAGGCTATAAAGAAAGATCAAAATAGAGGGAAACTGTACCATATTCAATGATGGGATGGCTTAACATTCAAAGAGATAGCGATTCTAATTCTCTGCAAAAGCCATACTTTAATGGGAATCCAATGAAATTTTTCAAGAGTAATTTTTGTAAACTTCAACAATCTTATTCTAACATTTATATGGAAGCATAAAGGTCTATGAAAAAATAAATCAATTTCAGAAAAAGGGAGAAGGATGAAAGGGGACCTGGCCTACAAGATATGAAGAAATTCTACAAAATGCTAGTTTTAAATAAATGTGGTTTTGGTATAGAAATATTAAATTCACAAGTAGAATAAGACAGAAATCTCAACAGCAGACTCGTGTGTTCAGTGTCCTGTATATAAGAAAGGTGATGTCACACTTCAGTGAAAAGGAATAGATTTTTATTTATTTATTTATTTATTTTTTGCAGTACGTGGGCCTCTCACTGCCGTGGCCTCTCCCGTTGCGGAGCACAGGCTCCGGACGCGCAGGCTCAGCAGCCATGGCTCACAGGCCCAGCCTCTCCGCAGCATGTGGGATCCTCCCGGACCGGGGCACAAACCCATGTCCCCTGCATCGGCAGGCGGACTCCCAACAACTGCGCCACCAGGGAAGCCCAGGAATAGATTTTTTTAATAGATAATATTGAGTTCAAAGAGCTTGCTTTATGGATAAAACAAAAATTGGAGCTCTCCTTCACATCCTAAGGAAAATGATCTCTAGATTGGTTAAAAACTTAAGTGCAGGACAGGAATAAAGACTCAGACATAGAGAATGGACTTGAGGACACAGGGAGGGGGAAGGGTACGCTGGGACGAGGTGAGAGAGTGGCATGGACATATACACACTACCAAATGTAGAATAGATAGCTAGTGAGAAGCAGCCGCATCTCACAGGGAGATCAGCTCGG